>NW_022631107.1:3471963-4040675 GCF_010015895.1 Lontra canadensis | reverse complement strand
AAAAAAAAAAAAAAAAAAAACAAGCTTAATCAAGAAAAAGGAAAGCAAGGAATTTGGGGACTATGGGAATCCAGCATGAAAGAATAATGAAGAAAATCCCCAAGGTAATTATGCACTGAGGTTACCAGATAGTAACTCAACACTACTTGAAGGGCAAGCCCAGCTTGGAGAAGGTCACAGGCTTTAGGGAAAAGTCTTGAAGTAGATATAAGACTTGTTGTCACCAGTAAAATTAATACGATAGCTATTGTGTTTTATGTAGTAAGAGGTTTAGAGGATTGGCAAAGGATTTGGGGTTGAATTATAAGACAGTGATTAATTTCAGAATAAATCAAGAAGTTATTTCCATGTTTGCAAAGTTTTCCATGGTCCAGATAAGAATATCATTTATGTAATGGTGCACATGCCTGAATATTGATCATAATAAAATTGTGATTTAGCTGTATTAGAGACTAGGGGACAGAAGTGTATATATGCATATAATTTATACATACTTATAGTATACATACATATTTCTGGCGTCTTGAAGGAGTAAATCAGAGATAATGTGTAAAACTGAAAAAGTATGAAGTAGCACTGTAAGCTTGTTATTTGTTGACAGGGTGGCAAATTCCAAAAGAAATAGTTAAGAGGAAATGGAAGAGGTACCTCATTTGGTAATATGGTAGCTTTAACCTCCTGAGGACTGAGCTTGCTGCTGAAACAGAAATTTTGCTTCCTCAATCCGGTTGATTTTCTTTGTCAGTGGGCAGTATACAAGAGAAGTAGGAGCTGACTTTATTTTAAAATCACAACCCATTAGAGAGGCCTATCCCGTGAGGTACTTGTGCCAGAAACTTGAGTTGTTTACTTTTTTTTAAATTGAGATGCAGTTGTTGTATAACATTAGTTCTAGTGGTATATCATAATGATTCAAAATTTATATTACTCTTTTATTTAAAGGGTTTTCTTTTTTTTCCTTAAACCCATATGTGAGGGGTTTTTATTTCCTTCAAAAAATCCAGAAGATTGTGGTCTTCTTTAGGTAGTAAAGATGTCTTTAGGTGGTAAAGATGTCTTTGCTGCTTTTCCTCTATATAACCAACTGAAAACTGTAAAGAACATGCGAAACAGAATCCTCTCAAATTTTAAAAATAGAAAACCCTTATATACAAACAAAAGTAGAATGGCCAAAAAACAGAAGAGCTGCTAAACACAGTAGGAGTCTTCCAGATGACAGAGACATTAAGAATGGATTCTAAGATTTCTTGGCATAAACATAAATGGACCAGCAAAGCACGTTTTTCAAAGTAGTTTGTGTAATCTGAAGGACAAAACCAAGGATTCTTTTGGAATAATAAGTAAAAGTGGGGTATTCAAGTTGGCTGTGGGAACCTGTCTGTTTAATATCCAGGAGATACAAAGGAGGTAAGGGCTCCAACAGAGGCCATGCAAATGCACTATAGATGTTACTCCTGCAAGATAGGATACTAATTAGGATAGCAACTGGTAATCTTTGTTTAGTAAAGGAGATAGAAAAGTAGGAATTTCTTTTGCTTGCTCACACATGCACATCATATGGAGCTTAAGTGCAAGTCAGTGAGGCTTCCTGTTAGTCTAGAATACTCTTCTAACATCTCAGCCATATAATCGACTCAGGAAGCACTCACTCCTTGATGTAATATTTAAAAAGCAACAGTACAAGGACACCTGGGTGGCTCAGTTGTTAAGCTGCTGCCTTCGGCTCGGGTTGTGATCCTAGGATCGAGTCCCACATCTGGCTCCTGGCTTAGCAGAGAGCTTGCTTCTCCCTCCCACTCTGCCTGCTGTTCTCCCTGCTTGTACTCTCCCTCTCTGTTAAATGAATAAATAAAACCTTAAAAAAAATTTCTTAAAAAAAGCAACAGTACAGTATTTATACACAAATATTCCAGAAATTAATAAGCAGGCAAGAAAAAAGGCAGGTGAGAAACATAGACCACAACACTTTTTATGCACAGTCTCAATGAATTTATTAAAAAATTAAGGAACTTCTATAAAACAAGATCACAAAGCAGAAATATTATGAGTGAAGTAAGAAGTAATAACAAAGTACAAGCAGAGTTCAGGTAAGGAGAAGAGAAAAATCCTGAGTGAAGACCTCACTGAAAATAGTAAAAAGTATGTAGTGCATTGCTGAAAAGTTGTAAAGGACATAGAGATCAGGACTGAGTTAAAAACTAAGCAAAATGGGGGTGCCTGGGTGTCTCAGTGGGTTAAGCCTCTGCCTTCGGCTCAGGTCGTGATCCCAGGGTCCTGGGATTGAGCCCCGTATCGGGCTTTCTACTCAGCAGGGAGCCTGCCTCCACCTCCCTCTCTGCCTGCCTCTCTGCCTACTTGTGATCTGTGTCTGTCAAATAAATAAATAAAATCTTTAAAAAAAATTAAGCAAAATGGAAGTGAATAAAAATATTTGAAGTATTAGAAAATAGTAGCCAAAGAGGACTCAGCATACTTGCAATTGGTGTCCCTTGTGAGGATAACCAAATAATGGAACCAGAAAGAAAATGATAAACATTTCTAGAAAGAAGCAGATGGAATTAAGTCTACAGGTTTAATTGGAAGGCGAGAATGTGTCCTCGGCAAAAATTGATAAAGAAGTATGTCCTAGTAAAATTACATTAGGTAAAAAGTCACAGTTATGTATGCAGCCTGATTTCAGAGTCCTTCGCATGAGCATTGAACACAGAAACTAGAACAGTACCTTAAAGTTTTTGGATAAGGAACTGTGATCTAAGAATTTTATCTCTTAAGTGATACTTAAGTGATATCTTAAGTAATATTGACAGGTTTTTAAATGGACACATTTTTTTCTGTGACTTTCCTGGAGGAAAAAGATTGTAATAATGAATGAAATTCAGCTTACCGAGTCATAAATGGAAAAGCTATGGCACAAAGGGTAGGCAGTGAGCATTAAATCCATTTCATTGTAGAACTGCAGTAAAAACAGCTATGGAAATTGATTTTACTGAATATAACTTAAGTGTCATGAACCTTGACAATATAGAAGTAATCATTTAACAAAAGTCAGGAGGTAAAGGGGAGGAAGAAGACTTTTCATATTTTTTGTCCAAAGATAGTTTGAGAGTCAATAAATCTATTATTTAAATAGATATTTAAATATACAAAGGTAATTGATAATGATGGAGGTAATTTAAATCTGGTGGGTAAAGGCAGTTGAAAATCATTGATTTTTATAGGTGAGATTAATAGATACCTGTTTGAAGATCTAGACCCTTAGAGATATTCAGAAACTTAACAGCTATAAAATTAAGAAAACTTCTCAGTTATCAGAAGGAAAATGTACCAAAGTAAACTGTAGTGAAAGAAAACGTCAAAAGCATTTCAGAAGAAAGCATCTATTTCCTGTGAAGTAGGAAAAAAAGTAAGATCTGCTTCTTGCTTTTCTTTCTTTCTGCTCTTAAAAAATTCAGTCCTGAAGCCATGAAGTTGGTCTAAACAAGCTAGGCCTCAGTACCAGAGCAGCATGTTAGAACATGACCCAGTATTAGAATGGTGTCCACAAAGGGAGTAGGGGTGGCTTGACACAGTGTGTTGCAGCCATGTGGGTAGGAAGGATGTCATCGTAGCAGGATATTTCTCAGGGCCATCAAAGCCTGTGTGGGGTGAGCATATGTCCGTGTTAGAATGGTAGTTGAGTGGGGAGGGGATCTGCAAAGAGGTGGGCCTGGAACAAGATTCTGCACGTAAAGTGGCTTGAGGAGGGCATCGTCATAATGGGCTGCCTGGCTAAATTCACGGCTGCTTAGGTGAGGTGAGAAGTGTACCTGCACAGGAGGACAACTGACCTTGGTTCCCTGAGCCTAAGCGATATCAGGAGGGCAACCATCTGGGAGCAACTTGGTACTGTGTATCAAAAGCCCAAATAGGAGGGGCGCCTGGGTGGCTCAGTGGGTTAAAACCTGTGCCTTCGGCTCAGGTCATGGTCCCAGGATCCTTGGGATCGATCCCCACATCGGGCTCTTTGCTCATCAGGGAGCCTGCTTCCCCTCCTCTCTCTCTGTCTGCCTCTCTGCCTACTTGTGATCTCTGTCTGTCAAATAAATAAATAAAATATATATTTTTTTAAAATCTCAAATAGGATGAGGAGGGTGTGTCTGTGGGAAAGCAGCCTAGGGCAGGATTTTATAGCCTAAAAGGCGTGTGGGAGCCCAGACAGGGCGATGAGGGCATGTGAGTGTCACCTGGCCTGGGGTGCTAGAACCTGAGGCAGGTAGAGGTATGTCCCTGTAGAGGTAGCTGTGTGCCTAGCTGTTGGAGACCGTGCAGGGGGAGAAGGGCATGTGTGTGTGCAGGTGGCCTGCTGTGGGGTTTCAGAGCCTATGCATATTGAAGAAGCTGTTTCTGTGGAAAGGTGCCCAAGGGCAGGATGTCAGATTAGAAGCGGGGTGTAGTGAGCCATCTGCCCAGGAGGATAGCCCAGCATTGAATATCAGCCTAAGCAGCAAGATGAGGGTGTCAGAATGGAAAGATGGCTCTGTGAATGAAGTGTTAGAGCTGAAGCCGGTCAAGGAACGTTATCTGTACATGAAGGTGGCCTGGCATGGAGTTTTAAAGCTCAAAAGGGATAAGAAGGCATCTCTGGAGGAGTGGCCTGGCGTGAAGTATAGAAGCCCAAAGAGGGTAGGCATTGTGATGGCTTGGCATGTCAGAGCCTAAATAATACAAGAGCCCATCTATGTAGGGGAGGTGGATGTCACTGGTAGGAGGTAGTAATGGGCTGAGTGATAGCCTAAAGCATCAAAGCCCTAATTCTCAGAACCTTATATGTGAACAGGTAGGGATCTGTTGATGAGATAATCTTGGGTTATCTGGTTTGGCCCTAAGTGCTATTAAGTGTCCTTCTTAAAAGAGAGGCAGAGGGAGATGGGGTGATATACACAAGAGGAGAAGACGATGTGAAGACCAAGATAGAGATTGGCATGAGCAGGCCAAGGAATTCTAGTAGCCACAGAAACTGGAAGAAGCAATGAACAGACTTGCCCTTAGATCCTTTGGGTGGAGCGCTGCCCTGCTAACACCTTGATTTTAGCCCATGAAAGTGATAACTGAACTTACGGCTTTCAAAACTGTGAGATAATAAATGTTGTTTTCATCCAATTTGTGATAATTTGTTACAACAGTTTTAGAAACTAATACAAAGATTGATTACATAGAGTGGAATTGATCATATTTAAAAATGTGTTGAGAACTGTGCTCTGCCCCATTTCTCAGAGTTAGGGAGTTATGCTAATTTCTAGAAAGGTAGAAAACTATATTGAGCTCTGTAGTATTGACTTGACATTAAAGATGTGGGAATAAATTCATAATTTTTAATATATATAGATTGATACAGAAATGTAGATGTAGGTGTGGATATCCATGAATATGTGTGTGTATGTAGGGAAACACACGTACATATATGTCCTTATACATACATACATTTTCTGGCTCTATTATCTAGAGAACATGGGAGCAGTGACCCTAATAGCAGTGAAAACACCCAACACCCAGATCTTGCTTCCTAAGATCATTGTCCACTAAAATGAACTGGGGGGTGGGAGTTGACCAAGATGATGATGTAGGAGGGCTCCCTTCCCATGGACACACTACTAAATAAATGTGCAGCTACACATGGAACATCTCTCTGAATAAGATCTGAAAACCAGCTGAGCAAGTACTACACATCAGACAGATGAAAAAATACATTAAAATGGGTAGGAAAGGGGACACCTCGGTGGCTCAGTCAGTTGAGTTCTGACTCTTGGTCTTGGCGCGGGTCATGATCTCATGGGTGGTGAGATCAAGCTCTGTGTGGTGCTCTGTGCTTGGTGGGGAGTCTGCTTGAAGATTCCCTCCTTCTGTCCCTCTCCCCTAAGCACATGCATGTGCACTCTTTCTCTCTCAAGTAAGTAAATAAATCTGGAAAGGGAAAAAAAAGGTAGTAAATACTGAGACACAGCCTCACCATAATTCCCATTCCTAAAACACCGTAATATAGTTGGGAGAGCATCCCCAACTCCCAGCCTCTACCTGAGGAATAAAAGATTTGGCCCTCACATCTAGCCCCCCAATTTTTAAGACTCCCTCTGTAGGGACAACCACCTAAAATACCTAGCTTTGAAAGCTAGCAGGTCTTGTGTCCATGAGACCCACAAGGCTATAGTGAACAGAGAAGCAGTTCTTAATAGGTGTGTGAAGTTTATTTGTACTCTTTAAAAAAAAGTTTCTGCCTAAAAAAACTTTTAAAACTGTCTCAAATGGAAAAATAATGGCTATTGGAAGTGTGATCGACAAGGTTCATCTTCTTCATGATACCACTCTGTCAAGACTGGGAAAGGTGACATTTTATCTAATGCTCTGAAACCAAATAGTCAAGGAAAATGAAGAAACAAAAGAATATGTTCTAAACAAAAGACCAAGATAAATATCCAGAAACAGATCTTAAACAGAAATTAGTGATTTACCTAATTGAGAGTTCAAAATAATAGTCATAAAGATTCTCACCAAAGTCGGGAAGCAATGCAGGACCAAAGTAAGAATTACAGCAAGGACAAAGAAAATATATAAAGTACCAGAAAGAAATCACAGAGCTGAAGAATACAATTACTGAAATGAAAAATTGAGTAGAGGCATTCCAAACAGACTAAATTAAGTGGAAGAAAAGATCAGCAAACTTCGTAGGTCAGTGGAATTCATCCAGAGAGCAGAAAGAAAAAATTCAAGAAGTAAAGATAGCTTATAGGATTATGAGACACCATAATAAAAGCAGACCAGTTTATACATTATAGGGATTCCAGAAGGAGAAGAGAGCAGAAAGCTTATTCACAGAAGTAGCAGCTGAAAACTCCTACACCGGGGAAAGTAACTTCCATGTCCAGGAAGTCTAGGTAGTACTAACAAGATAAATCCAAGGAGACCCATACCAAGACACATAATGGTTAAATTGTCAAAAGATAAAGATGAGTAACAAATCTTGAAAGCAACAAAAGAAAAGCAACTTGTTATGTTAAAGGGAACCCCCATAAGACTGTCAGTAGATTTTTGAGCAGAAATCTTCCTTACCAAAAGGGATAAAGATCGTATATTTAGAGTGATGAGCAAAAAACCTTCCGACCAAGTGTACTTTACCCATCAAAGTTATCATTCAGGATTGAATGAGAGAGTTTTCCAGATAAGCAAAACCTGGGGGAGTTCATCATCCCCAGACCCACCCTTACAAGAAATGTTAAAAGGAGTTCTTGAAGATGAAATGAAAGGTTACTAATTAGTATCAGGAAAATGTATGAAAGTTTAATACTGGTAAAAGTAAATACAGTTACATTCAGGATACTCTAATGTTGTAATGGTGGGGAGTAAATCACTTATAACTCTCATATGAAGGTTAAAAGACAAATGTATTAAAAATATCTGTAACTACAGCAATTTAATGGATACACAATGTTAAAAGATGCAGATTGTGATAACCAGAGCAAAATAAGGGGAGAGGAAGCTTTTGTATGTGTTTGATGTTATTATCAGCTTAAAATAGACTTATAAATATGTTTTCATGCAAGCCTTGGGATAACCACAAAACAAAAACCTGTGGTAGAAATGCAAAATGTAAAGAGAAAGGAATTTAAAGCATACTGCTATAGAAAATCGCAAAATACCAATGAAGGAGAGCAAGAGAAGGAGAAAAGGAACACAGGAATTAGAAAACAACCAGAACACAGTTAACAAAATAACAAATGGGAGGGGGTGCCTGGGTGGCTCAGTCCATTATGATTTTGGCTCAGTTCATAATCTCAAGGTCATGAGCTCAAACCCTGCATGGGGCTCAAAAAACTCTCCCTCTCCCACTGCCCCTCCCTCCTCTCTTAAAAAAACAAGGCAAAGAAAAACCAAAATAAATGTTAAACCTATACCTATCCATTATTCTTTAAATGCAAATGAATTAAAATCTCCAATAAAAAATGGATTGTAGTTAAAGATTTGTCCATTTTATTTATCTTTTCTAAAACCAATTCTTAATTTCATTCATCTTTCCTATATGGGAAGGAGTAGAGTCTCCATTTCCACTCTGATCTTTATTTCCTTCCTTCTGCTAACTTTGGACTTAATTTGTTCTTCTCTAATTCCTTGAGGTGTAAAGTTAGGTTCTGTATCTGAGGTCTTTTTAATTTCTTAATATATGCATTTATCCTTTTAAACTTCTCTCTTAGAAATGCTTTAGCAGTATCCTATAGGTTTTGGTATGTTGTGTTTCCATTTTCATTTGTTTCCAGGTATTTTTTGATTTCCCTTTTGATTTCTTTGACTCATTGGTGGTTTAGTTTCCACATATTTGTCAATTTTCCAGGTTTCCTCCTGTTGATTTTTAGTTCATACTGTTGTGGTCAGAAAAGTTACTTGGCATGATTTTGTTTTTTCTAATTTGCTAAATGATTTGTTTTGTGACCTATTATTTGATCTGTCATGGAGAATGTTCCATGTTCACTTAAGAAGAATGTGTATTCTGCTACTGTTGGTTGGAATGTTCTATATATTTCTTGTTAAGGTCTATTTGGACTGAAGTACAGCTCAAGTACTCAGTTTCCTTATTGATTTTTCTTCCTTTTTTTTGGTCTGGCTGATCTATCCATTGTTGAAAGTGGATATTGAAGTCCCCTGCTCTTAATCTGTTGTCTGTTTCTCTGTTCAGATCTGTTAATATTTGTTTTATATATTTAGGTGTTCTTCTGTTAAGTGCATAAATAATTATAATTATTTTCTTGATGAATTAATCCCTTTATTATATATTGACCATTTTTGTTTTTTATTATATTGTCTTTCGCTTAAAGTCTGTTTTGTGTTAAAATAAGTATAGCTAACCCTGCTTTCTCTTGGTTTCCATTAAACCTTTCTTCAGCATTGCTTACAATAGTCAGTGTATAGGAACGACCTAAGTGTCTGTTCATAGATGAATGGGTATGGAAAATATGGTGTACATACATATACACACACAGAGTAGAATTCAGCCCAAAAAAGGGGAGATATTATAATTTGTGACAAAGTGAATAAATTTGGAGGGCATTATACAAAGTCAAATAAGCCAAAGACAGACAAGCGCTGTGTGGTATAACTTATATGTGCAATCCAAACAAAAACAAACTTGAATTCATAGGAACAGTAAAAAGATGGTTGTAGGAGGCCTGGGGAAATATGAAGAGGTTGGTAAAAGGGTCTAAACTTTCAGTTGTAAGGTTTGAACCTTACAGTGTATGAACAGGGTGACTATAGGTTATAACAGCGTATTGTGGCTCAGGTGGTTAATGTCTGCCTTCAGCTCGGGTCATGATCTCAGGATCCTGTGATCCATCCCCACACTGGGCTCTCTGCTCAATGGGAAGGCTGCTTCCTTTCCCTCTTTCCTCCTTCTCTGCTTGTGCTCTTGCTCTCTCTCAAATAAATAAAATCTTTTAAAACAAAAAGAAAAAAAAAAACCCAAATCCCACTGCACTGTGTATTTGAAATTTGCTAAGAAAATAGAACTTAAATGTTCTCATCAGAGGAAATGAATAGTAAATATGTGGGGTGATAAATGTATTAATTAACTTGATAGGGGGTGTATCCTTTCACAGCATATACATAGATCAAACTGTCACATTGTATTATCTCAGTAAAGCAGGAAACAAAACAAAATAATAAAAGAAACTAGCACATCTTGGAGAATTGGTGGTTCCAGGGTTAGGGTAGGGAAAGAAGATGATGAGCCTGGAGTAGCTTACATGCTAAAAGTGCGTAAAATGTTGAAAGAGTGATAGGGACATGTCAGTTAAGTTGAAGGGCAGTATACAAAATTACTACCATCTTATTTTCCCTGATCTTATCCAATAGCCACTGCCCAGCCTCAGCTCCATGCTGTGAGGGCTCATGTGTGTGCGCCCCTCAGCTACTGCAAGCCCTAGAACCTACAGAAGGCCACTTCTCAACTTACAGAACTTTTCCTGAGTTTAGAAGAATTGTAATTGCTTTTTTGCTACTTTGCATTTTGGCTTAAATTTTATCTTTGAATATTTGGCCTCAGGAAAGAGGCACAGGAGGGCCAGGTTCCTGGTCTTTCCAGCTTCGAAGAAGACTAAAAATCAAAATTAAATGCATCTTTTGGTTCTGACATAGACGTGAAGAACATTTTGGAACAGTTTGTGAAACTTGAATGAATTCTAAGGATTACATGATGATAATTGGCCAATGCTATTTTACTAATTCTGGTTAGTGTATTGTGAATATATAAGAGTATATATTTGTAATAATAACACTCAGCATATTCGAGGGTTATTCAGTATTGACTGTACTCGCAACTTTGAGAGAGTTTCAGAGAAAAAAAATTCACATTAAAAAACAGTTGAAAGGGGCACCTGAGTGGCTCAGTGGGTTAAGCCCCTCTGCCTTTGGCGTAGTTCATGACCTCAGGGTCCTGGGACTGAGCCCGGCATCAGGCCCTCCGTTCAGCAGGGATCCTGCTTCCCCTTCTCTCTCTCTGCCTGTCTCTCTGCCTACTTGTGATTTCTCTCTGTCAAATAAGTAAATAAAATCTTTTTTAAAAAAACAGTTGAAAAAAGATCAGCGTGTTTTTGGTGTTTTTGTTAAAGAAAGGAATATATGTGAATGGACAGATAATGGTATATCCATATAATGAAATACTTCTTAATAATAGGAATGAAGTACTGATATACTCTACATAGTGGATAAATCTTGGAAACATGCTAAAAGAAGCCAGATATAAAAGAGCACAAATCGTGGGCGCCTGGGTGGCTCAGTGGGGTAAGCCTCTGCCTTCGGCTCAGGTCATGATCTCAGGGTCCTGGGATCGAGTCCCGCATCGGGCTCTCTGCTTGGCAGGGAGCCTGCTTCCTCCTCTCTGCCTGCTTGTGATTTCTGTCAAATAAATAAATAAAATCTTAAAAAAAAAAAAGGTGCACAAATCGCATGATTCTCTTTGTACAAAAGTAGGAAAGACTAGTTAACCATAGAGTTGAGGGTCCATTTCTGGGCTCTCTATTCTGTTCCATTGATCTGTGTATCTATTTTTGTGCCAGTACCATACTGTCTTGATAATTACAGCTTTGAATAGAGCTTGAAGTCTGAAATTGTGGTGCTCTCAACTTTGGTTTTCTTTTTCACTATTCCTCTGGCTATTCAGGATCTTTTCTGGTTCCATATAAATTTTAGGATTATTTGTTCCATTTCTTTGAAAAAAATTGATGGTATTTTGATGGGGATTGCATTAAATGTGTAGATTGCTTTAGGTAGCATGAACATTTTCACAATATTTGTTCTTCCAATTCATGAGCATGGAACGTTTTTCCATTTCTTTGTGTCTTCTTCAATTTCTTTCATGAACTTTATAGTTTTCTGAGTACAGATTCTTTGCCTCTTTGGTTAGATTTATTCCTAGGTATCTTACAGAATACTATGCAGCCATCAAAAAAATGAGATCTTGCCATTTGTAATGACATGGATGGAAATAGAGGGTATTACACTAAGCAAAATAAGTCAATCAGCGAAAGACAATTATCGTATAATCTCACTGATATGTGGAATTTGAGAAACGAGAGAGGATCATAGGGGAAGGGAGGGAAAAATGAAACAAGATGAAACCAGAGAGGGAGACAAGCCATAAGAGATTCTTAATCTCAGGAAACAAACTGAGGGTTGCTGGAGGGGAGTAGGAGAGGGATGAGGTGGCCAGGTGATGGACGTTGGGGAGGGTATGTGCTATGAGGAGTGCTATGAATTGTTTTAAGACTGATGATTCACAGACACGTACTCCTGAAACAAACAATACATTATATGTTAATTTTTTAAAAAGTAGGAAAGACTAATCTTTATTGAGAGAAGGAGTTCCATAATTTATGGCCATGGGAGGAAGTAATTGCCTGGGAGTGGGCACTGGGAATATTTTGGGGAGGTGGAAATGTTGTATACACATTGATTGGTAGTGAATTCATGGTTATGTATATTTTTTAAAATAGTGAATTGTAGGTAAATATTTACAGTCAATTGTATGTAAATTATATCTCAGTAAAGTTTTTTTTTTTAAATGGATATGTATATGAATACCCACACATTGAAGAAACTTATGGTTAGTTCTCAAGAGATTAACTGAGAGACACCTGACAGGAGACTTTCTTTTCATTGTATACCTTTTTTCATTTGAAACTTTTTTTATCATTTGCATGTATACCTATTCAGAAATACACACCAAAAAATTCAAAATATATAGACGTGCACATAATATTGCACAGTAAGTTATTCTGATCAGTGATTATGATAGAATATTCATTGAGGCCATGCCTTGTGAATTGAACACTTTTGGTTTAATGCCTTTTTGTAGGTATTTTTATTGTGAAATATACATGACATGAAATTTGTTGTTTTAACCGTTTTTAAGTGTGTAGTTCAGTGGCATCAAGTACATTCACATTATCCTGTAACTATCAGTATTATTCATCTCCAGAACCTTTCATTTTCCCAAATTGAAACTCCATACTGATTAAACAATAACTCCTTCCCGATTTCCCCTTAATCCCCAGTAACTAATGACGTACTTTTTGCCTCAATCGGGCTATTCCTTTTTTCTCTGTCTTATTTCACATAGCATAATGTTAAACATTTTTATTTTATTTTACTTTTTTAAATATTTCATTTATTTATTTGATAGAGAGCACAAGTAAGGGGAGCCAGCAGGCAGAGGGAGAGGGGAAACAGACTCCCTGCTGAGCAGGGAGCCCAACTCAGGGCTCCATCCCAGGACCCTGGGATCATGACCCGAGCCGAAGGCAGCCACTTAACAGACAGACACCCAGGCGCCCCTGTTAAACATTTTATAGAAGGAAATAATGTAGCCAAGAAGTATGGAATCACTAACAAATCCTTAGCAGCTTCTGCATTGGTTTCCAGAATTCCTTCTAACTTCAGAGCATCCAAAACTTGTTATTTCAATAAATATAACTGTAAATTGCCTGTGTAACCTTGGGGAGAGATGTTGTCTGAAAATAATATGTCCTCTCTATCTCTTGATAGATTTTTGATCTTTAATTTTGGCATCTAATCAATTTTAATAACTTAGTTTGCTAAGTTAAATCAAAATACATTGTTACTGTAAATCTTATATCCAAGAGCCTTGTGCTATTTTGTAGGACTTTCCTGTTGTTAATAATGTTAAATATAAATAATGTTAAAAATAAACCAGTTGTCTAACAAGAATTTTAATAACCAAAACACTCTAAACCTGTTTGCTGTGTAAAATGTTTTAGAGAATAGTAATTATCATTTATATTTATTTTTATGTGTTTTTTAAAAAAGATTTTATTTGAGAGAGAGCACAAGCAGGGTGAAGGGCAGGAGAAGCAGACTTCCCACTGAGCACAGAGCCTAATGTGGTACTCCATCCCAGGACTCTGGGATCATGACCTGAGCTGAGGGCAGAATCTTAATCAACTGAGCCGCCCAGGCACCCCAATTGTTTTATTTTTAAAAGAATGCTAGCGGGAGGGGGAAATCCTCTTATTTGACATTCTTGTACTAAGTATATTTGAAGTATTTTAACTCGAAAACTCAGATAATACCTCTACAGACTTGGAACATGGGAAGAAAGTCTAGAAGTTAATCTTGTTTGAGCTGTGTGTCCAATTCAGGAAGGCTCAATTAAGCACAGCCCACACTGGGTAGAAAGTAATAGGAATTCTTGACTTTTCAGACTCATTTCGTAAGGGCTGTTCAGGTTATTTTAACAGCAGACAGTCTGTAGTAAATTGTGTGGTAGAGAAAATAACATGAAGTATAGGGGAGAAAACCATTAGAGCAGTTTATTCCCAGAGGGATCTGGGTGTGATAAAACTTCTTATAAGGTTTCATACTTTATGTTGCCATGAAACCGATGCAAACTCCTGCCTTGCTTTTAGCCCCTCTCCTGCTCAATTACTCTCTATTCTGAGCAACTTCTTCAATCTCTCTTATCTCAGCTCTTCCCTAATCTCTGCTCAGAAGGGTTATGATGTCTTATACAGAATGGTTACAGAGTTCTTATGTATGAGATTCAGCAACAGCTGAGACTTAAAAATAGTTACTAGGAATAACTTTAACCATTAACAAGGATTAGGCTCAGAGAAATGCTGGGGGGGTGTTGCGATTTAAGTATATCTGGGGAATGGAGAGAAGCATACATATACCTTCTAACGTTATGCATAGGGACTTTGTCCCCATTCTGTTTATATGCATATATTTTTACTTCCTGAGTTTGGAGAAATTATGATTTGGAAAATTGGAGCTCTTTATGAAAGAAAAGGAACCATATTCTCTATCCTCTAGGCCACTGATATGCCTGGAATACTTTTTCCTGACCAATATATTACCAACTTCTTATCATTTGAGTCTTTCCTTAGATTTCACTTGTCTGTCTTTCATCTAATGTTTCCATAGTTCAGGTGCTCTTGTTACATTCTGAGGTTATCCACACTGAATTAAAGTTGCTTATTGTATTTGTCTAGACCGGTGTTTCTCAGCTGGGGACTCCCAGGACATTTGGCAATGTCTAGACCCATTTTTGGTTTTCACAATTAAGGGGATGCTGCTGGCATCTAGTGGGTGGAGGTCAGGGATGCTGCAGGTCTGCAGACCCCTGTGGTCTGCAGGACAGCTGAATTAGTTTCAGAAGGTAATACTGTTTTATGTTGCACTTTTTAAAAAGATTTATTCTTTTATTTCACAGAGAGCCTGTGAGAGTTGGGGGAGGGGTCAGGCAGAAGGAGAGAGAATCTTGAGTGGATTCCATGCTGAGTTCGTGACCAGAGTCGAAATCTAGTCAGGGCTTAACCTTTTGTGTTGCATTTTTAAATTTGTATAAAAATGTAATGTAGATGGGCGCATGGGTGGCTCAGATGGTTAAGCATCTGCCTTGGGCTCAGTTTGTGATCTTCGGGTCCTGGGATTGAGCCCCCAGCTCAGCGGGGCGTCTGCTTCTCCCTCTGCCTCTTCCAGTGCTTGTGCACTCACGAGCTCTCTCTCTCTCAAATGAATAAAATCTTTTTAAAAATGTAATGTAGAATATATTGTATTTGATATGCATTTCCCATTAATATTTACTTCTTTTCATGGTAATACAGATTTTCATGAGTGGCCGTATACTTGTGGTTTAAAGCCTTAAAATATGTGTATTAAGAATAAGAGAATATTTCTGGGTAATACTTGTAAATGAAAATTAGAGTGCTTTCAGGGAAAATAAGGATAATGTACTATTTAAGTACTTAGATTTTGTGCATTTATCATTAAAGCCCAAAATGTATTCATGTTGGTATGGTACAGTGTCCTCTCTACTACATTTACCTTAAATGCAGTGTTATTAATCAGAAATTAAAACTGTTTTATTATACTGGTAACAATCATTTTATTTTGAATATGTCATTCACAAAACATGTATCCAGTGCTTGTAATGAGCCAGGCATTTAGGTGTTTGGGACACCTGAGGGAAGAATGACGTAATCCCACATGGACAGTGAATATACACAGTACCTGGGGGAGGGCCAAGCATGAGAGGGAACCCAAGCTGTAGCAGGTCTCAGGCTGAGAATAAGGGGTAGACTTTATAGGCAGGAAGAATAGTCCGTGTATAAGTATAAGGAGGCATAAGAGAACATGATATTTTTTTAAGTCTATGCTTGCTTATAGCTTATGGTGCTTAGAGAATAGAGCATGTTAAAAAATGACTTTCAGAAAAAAGTAAAAACTGTGACTCCTCATGGATGTAAAAATGAACATGTGTTAAGGATTTTGTTAAACTCATTTAGTGAAATAACTAGACATAAGTTTTAAAACATTCAGATTTAGGTGTACCTGGGTGGCTCAGTCAGTTAAGTGTCTGCCTTTGGCTGAGATCATGATCCCATGGTCCTGGGATTGAGCTCTGCATTGGGCTCTCTGGTCATTGGGGACCCTGCTTCTTGTTCTGCCCCTCCCCCTCGCTTGTGCATTCTCTCTCTCTCAAATAAATAAATTTTTTTTTTTTAAGATTTTATTTATTTGACAGAGGTCACAAGTAGGCGGAGAGGCAGGCAGAGAGGGGGCGGGGAAGCAGGCTCCTGGCTGAGCAGAGCGCCTGATACAGGGCTTGATCCCAGGACCCTGAGATCATGACCCAAGCTGAAGGCAGAGGCTTTAACCCACTGCGCCACCCAGGCACCCCTCAAATAAGTAAAATCTTGAAAAAAATTTAAAATGTATGTGGAGCATTGGAATGTTGAGATAAATGGAGGCAAAACTCTTCTGTAGAGTTGGGAGGAAGTCAGGTGAATTTCTGCCAGGACAGAATTTGCATGTCTTCTATCAGTTACCTACTATTTGTAGGTTTGTCAAAGAGTCGCCTTGAATCAATCTGACAGTATATAGTTTTCCATTGGAATACAGATTTTTTTTTTTTTTTTCCTACAAGAGTGGCAGGAAATTTAAAGTGCCTTCTGGTACCCTACCAGAGATTTTGTACTTTATGTAATAGAGAGCTGACAGAATTTTTCGATTAAGGAAATGAAATTGAGGTTGTCCTTTAGATAAAACAATTGAGGGGACAGTGTACAGGATTAATTAATGAGGGAGTATTCAGTGTAGGGAAATGAGTTAGGCTTTTGCAGTGGCAGTAAGAGTGAGGGGGGAGCGGGACAGTCAGTGGATGTTAGGATGTGCAATACTTAGCATTGATTACAGTGGACAAGAAGGTTTCTGGTGTAAGCAATTGTAAAGGCAGTGGATCATTTTATTGAGAAAGGGAATATCAGAAGAAGCAGTGTTTGGGGCAAGATAATGGCAGTTTTTGGATATGTTCCTTTTGAGATGATATGGGGTACCAAGGTAGAAATGTCCATTATGTAGTTAGAAATCCGGTTTGGAGCTCAGAAGAAAGATGGTGGGCTAATGATTTTAGCCTGGAAAACATTAGTTAAATTGGAGTTTTTATACAAATAAATAACTTCAACCAGGGAGCACTTAAGTATGGAGAAGAGGAAGAAGGCCAGGAACCTTAGGGGACATCTTTATTTGCTTGATCTTCAGAATAATTACTTATGTTATAGGAGCATTATTATAATTTGATTAAATATCAGTCTTTTAATTCTTTTTTTTTTTTAAGATTTTATTTATTTATTTGACAGAGAGAGATCACAAGTAGGCAAAGAGGCAGGCAGAGAGAGGAGGAAGCAGGCTTCCCGCTGAGCAGAGAGCCCGATGTAGGGCTCGATCCCAGGACCCTGAGATCATGACCTGAGCCGAAGGCAGAGGCTTTAACCCACTGAGCCACCCAGGCGCCCCAGTCTTTTAATTCTTAATAATGACACCAGCTTAATTTGGGGGGGTTCAGGAGGGGCACAGGGAGAGGATCTTAAGCAGGCCCCATGCCTAGTGTGGAGCCCGAGGCAGGGCTCATTCTCACTATCCTAAGACCATAAGCTGAGCTGAAATCAAGAGTCGAACGCTTAACAGATGAAGCTGCAGAGGGTCCTAGCCTCCCATACTTAGCTTAATTTTATCTTTAATTAACACCCGAAGCTGTTCTATTTATTCTTGATTTATAGCCTGTTTGTAGTACAGCAAGAGAATCCGATTCCCAAATTCTTAATCACTTCTCATTTCTTATACTTCCTCATTTTAGATTTCAGGTTCAGAGAAACTTAGTTGGGGCCTTGCACTAGTGTGAAAAGTGAGGTCACAGTGAGCAGAGAATGGAAAAGAGGAAGTCACCCTTAGGTCTCTTGTAGAAGGTTATTTATATTTTAAAGCACTCTGAATTTCTATAATTAATGTCAGTATGAAATGTATTCCAGATTTGGGAGGGTGGGGTGTTGAGTGGGCACTCTTCTCTCTTTTGCATTATTAGGTAACTCAATTTGAGTTGATGCCACTCTTCAGTAATTGAAGGGAAAACAGCTTTAATTTGTGTTCCCATTTTACCCCCACCCCAACAATCTCATTGTTAATACAGCATTGCTTTCCTTTTTTTTTTTTTTTTTTTTTAAGGGAATATATTAACCTTGTTTTATCCCATTCTTGGCTAATGGGTAATTGGGAGGTAGCAACCCCTTTCTGTCACTACTTCTAGTTCCATGTAGTAGGAAGTACTATTTTTGGGGTTATTAAATCTGCTTATCTCCTTCAAAAATATATAGAGATGTTTGTAAATTATAAAATTTGTTTAGAGAATATTGTGACGAATTTGGAGATGCTTTTTGAAATTGGCCTTTCTCTTTTTATATTTACTAGTATTTGAGGTTTACGTTTCAGCAAAACATTGAAAATCTTAACTTTTTTTCCTTTTTAGATCATCCAATTATGATGGGTTTTGAGCCCCTTGTTAACCAGAGGCTACTTCCACCTACCTTCCCTCGATATGCAAAAATAATTAAAAGGGAAGAAATGGTCAACTATTTTGCAAGATTAATAGATAGAATAAAAACTGTTTGTGAGGTGGTCAATTTAACAAATTTACATTGTATCCTGGTAAGTACAAATGTCTGTTCTGGAATATGGTTTTGATTGAACAACAGAATAGTTTATCACTTTTTAGAGGCTGACTATCCCAAGGGTAAATAAAATTGTTTACTTGTTTTCTTTGATAGCTGGAGAATTAAGGTGTGTGTGTGTGTGTGTGTGTGTGTGTGTGTGTGTAGTGTGTGTGTGTGTCTGTATGTTGTATGTGTATTTGTTTTTGTTTAATTTATAAGGATTATATACTATCCATTTTGGAGATTAAGAAACTAAAGTTTAGATAATTGACCCAAGTTTTAAGAATGAGGATTTAGACCCTGGATTCTGTCTTCAAAACTTCTTATATGTAAATGTGTGTGTGCATATACACATAGATAGGAGTATGCATAAATATATACATACATGTATGTTTTTATATAAAAAATTAGATCATGGTATTTGTAGCCTGCTTTTGTCACTAATCTCTCTATCATGAACATCTTTCTTTTCATGTCAATAAATACACATTTTTCTACATTATTTAAATAGCTACATGGTATTCCGTTGTAAGCATATATCACAGTTTTTTCCAGTCCATTCATATTGAATTGTATTTAGGTCATTTTCAGTGTTTTACTAAAATGAGCATTTCTGTAGGAACCTTCATATCATCTGCTTCCTTCTTCCTTAAGATAAATTCCTAAACCCTCATGAAGTTGCTGGGTCAAAGAGTATGTACATTTTTACATATTTTGGATTAATCTTCTCTATGGGTTAAAATGTAGAAAAGCAATATTTACATAAGGTTAGGAAGGTAGAAAATATGCAAAATAATACTGTCATTATTTAGACATAAGTACACTATTACACGTAACTCTGTATAGAGTACATAATTCCCAGCCCATGTCATTTTCTCTGTGAGGTCTTCCTTGTTGGTTCCAGGTTACTTCTGTACCTGGATTCCTTGAGGTGATGAATTACCTTGCTTACATTCCTAGAATTTGAGCAGCAGCCTCTGGGGTATAGTTGATGGTCAACAAAGATTTGGCTTTTGTTTATGCTCTTTCTTGTAATAACTTTATTTTCCCTTCTAATTCTTTGTCATTAATGCCCAGCTTAAGTCTTCATTCCTTCGTGAAACTTTAACTGATTGTGTGTTTGTTACCTCTTTTCTATTTGCTTTCTTTCTAGTAGTTTTGTCCTTATTCTGTCTTAAGAATCATAGAATCCTAAAGGTAGAAAAGATCATAGACGTAATTTTACAATTTGCAGTTCATTGTATAGCTAAACAAAGTAAGGTTTAGAGGGCTTGTAACCAAATTAAATGATTGGTTAGTGGCATATCTAGAATTAGAATAGAGACTTTTTTTCTTCTGCTGCATCTGCTTTTCTGATTCTTAATTGTTACATGAATATTTGTGTTCAGATTAAATGTAAGATTTTAGAAGGCGATCAGTGTGAATTGGAAAAAGAAAAAAATAGTGCAACAGTTGGAATTTAATATTCTGGCAGAGGGTTGTGGATTGCCTTGTCAGGAAGGTGAATGCTGAATGACATACCATACTAGTGAGGAGCTGGGGGAGCCAGGCCTGGACTGCCAGCACTGGATGTGAAGAGGATATAGAAAGAGAAGAGTCTGGAACACTTGTGACAAGAGTCGGTGGTGGTAGTAGGGGAGTGTGGCTAAGGCCAAGAATTGAGAAGATTAAAGTTAGAGAAAAGAGGGGACCAAATATCTGGTGGATCTGCATAAGAAACCTCTTCCTATTACGATAAAGTACCAGATTATAAGGTGTGCTTACTACATACAAGACAAATCATCTCTGGAAAATTGGGAATGGACATGAGCACATGTGCTGAAAAAGAAGTAAATGTGAAAAATGCATACCTTTACTAGTAATTGAGGAAATGTGCTTTATAGCAACTTGATTGGAAGAATACAAAAAATTGTATTTAATGTTGGTGGACGGCAGTAGGTGCTCTCCTATAGTTGTGTGGCTGTTGCTCTCAAAAGTCTTAAAAATGTGTACATCCTGACCTAGCAACTCCCCTTCTAGAGATTTAGCCTAAGAAAACCATCTAAGATATATGCAAAGATGAACTAAAGAGGTATTTGGCTTGTCATCATTTGTAATCTTGAAAAACTAGGAACAATTTAAATACTCACTGGTGATACTACCCATCCTATAGTATATGTAGAATATATGCCATACTGACATTAAATAGCATGACCGTAGGGGAAAGGAGGGAAATCTGAAGCGGGAGAAATCATAGAGGGAGATGAACCATGAGAGACTATGGACCCCAGGAAACAAACTGAGGGTTTCAGAAGGGGGTGGGAGTGGTATAACCAGATAATGGGTATTAAGGAGAGCACATGTTGTGGTGAGCACTGGGTGTTATACACAACTGATGAATCATTGAACACTGCATCAAAAACTAATGATGTAATACACAGTGGCTAACTGACCATTAAAAAAAAGCATGTTATAGGAAAATATTGACATAGGGAAATGTTATCTTTCAAAATAGATTATCCATTTTATACATTGTCATACATAGAAGTGATCATCAGAGACAGGTAAAATCAGTTTAACAAAGATTGGAATAACAAATACCAAAATGTCAGTTATGATTCTTTATAATTTATGCTCTCCATATTTCTGCATTTTCACATTCGAGATTTATGCAAGATCAATATGGGTGGGGTAGTTAAGTATCTGAATTAACAGTTTGCAGCCATGTGTGCTGCATTGTAGAGAAAACATGGAGGAAGGGGCCAGAGTAAACACAGGGAGATAAATTAAGAAACCATCATCACAGTCCAAGGGAGAAAGGATGGTAACTTCAGTTAGAAGGTTGGCAGGGAGATGATGTGGGTTGTCAGAGTTAGAGCTGTGCATGGACTAAAACTGATAGCATTGGTGTTTAATTCATGGGGCATGACAGAACTCTCAGGAAGGTCTCTGGGTTTCTGACTTGCAGATCTTGATACACACTCTGCTGTTCACCAAAATGCAGAAATTCCCAAAGACCTTCAGTCAGCTTACGCTCTTTAATGAAGCTGAATTTGAAGTGCCTTTAAGATACTTATGCAGAGATATTGAATAGATATTAACTCTGTGGATAGAGTTTAGAAGTCAATGCTAGATATATAATTTTGGAACTATTACAGGTAGTAATTGAAGCATTGTTATGGTGAAGATTGTGAGGGAAAGAGTTTATGGCTTGAGAAAAGAAAATAGTCTGGAACTACACTTGGAACCTACTGCACAGGCCGAGAAGTGGCAACAAAGGAAGAAACTCGTGAAAGTCATTTAAAAGGTTTTATTTTACCAGAAGGAAGTCCTGTCAGATACTGAGAGGTCAGATGAAAGAAGTGAATTAGGTCCAAGACAAATGTCAACTGGATTTGGTGTCAGAGGACAGTGGTGACTAGAGTGAAAAACTAGGCTAGTGTCTGTTGATGAGGAGGGGCCATTGAGTAAGTAGAGATGGTTAAGTCCGCTCTTTCAGAAAGTTCAGCTGAGAAGGCAGCAGTTGAGAGAGAACTGTGGAGCATGTGACAGTTTCTTTTTAAAGATGGGGGGAAATTGACTGCATAAATATGAATGGGGAGGATCTGGAAGAGAGGGAGAAGTTAAATATCTAGGACAGACAAGGATGGATTCTTGACATTGTGTAATGTTCCTGAAAAGACAGGAGGGAATGGAGTCCGTAGTACAAATGGAGGGCTTTCATTGTTAAAGTGGGCAAGGAAGGGATCTGAGTACAAATGTGGGTTCAGTTTGATAACGTTTAGAGGCTGAAGTGGAGGGATTTCCTGTTGATAAATGACTTAGTTTTCTTTGTAATGTTAAATGGGAGGACATCTATAGCAGAGAATATTTACTTTGAGAAGTGTGAGGAAGGTATAAAAGTTAATTGTGAAAAAAGTGAATTGACTAGAGAAACTTGGTAGGTTTTGGCAGAACACTCATTTAAATTGAGGATCATGAGTCTGGAAAACACACAAAAAATAGGAAAATTATAAATAACTACTATCCTATAATATACAGAAGCTAACATTGTAGTGTATTTTCTTACCTTTTCTCTTTTATCTATGTATAAACCCATATGTAGTTTTTCTAAGCATATCTTTTGGATGTCGAAAAAATCAAGAAGTCAGTTATATAAATCCAGTTGGCCTGGTTACTTGGTATTTATTTTTGTGAAGTAGGAAGTAAACCTCTGCCGTTAGTTAGCAGATTATTATTAATGCTGTTAATTTTCATGGTGTGCAAATTCATTTGGATCCACACAATTCTACTGGTCAGTTAAAAAAAAAAAAAGTCTCCAAAATCATTCATTGTCCCATTGATACAATTAAGACAGTTCCAATAGACATGATCCTTAGCGCTCTGTCATTTTTTAACTCTGGTAGTATATATATCGCTTCTCGGCCTTTTGGCTGAGATCAAGTGTAACTCTGGTAGTATATAATTTGCAGAAGGTTCTGGTAAAAAATTACATGCTATATACAGACATTTCCAGCTTTTATTTAATCTATTAATGACATTATTTTTTCTCTGTGTATCAGGATTTTTTCTGTGAATTTAGTGAACAATCACCTTGTGTTCTTTCAAGATCTCTATTGCAAGTAAGTTCTATTTAGTATTGCAGTACTTCTTTAAACATCAAATTTTATATGTGTTGACATTGCTTTATTGATTGCTAGAACAAAAGTAGATGCTCTTAAAGGATATCAGCAGTTAGTGTTATATTTTTGTGTTAGAAGTATTGGAATATTAGACATTCATTAAGATCATATCCTGGGCTGTAAAACAAACCTTAATAATGTAAAAACAATTGAAATCATACAAAGTATGCTCTCTAAATATTTTGGAATTAAACTAGTAATCAGTAACAAAGATATTTGGAAATTTTCCAAATATTTGGAAATTAACACACTTCTAAACCAAACTCAGGATCCAAGAGGAAGTCTTGAGGATAATTAGAAAATATTTTGAACTGAATGAAATTGAAAATAAAACCTACAGAATCTGTGGGATATAATCGAAGCAGTGCTTAGAGGAAAATTTATAAGATTAAATCTTTATATGAGAAAAAGAAGAAAGTGGTTGCCAGAGGGATTGGAGGTGGGGGTGGAGAGTGAAATAGGTGAAGGGGTTTAAGAGATACAAACTTTCAGTTATAAATAAGTCACAGGAGTGAAAAGTACAGCATGTGGAATATAGTCAATAATATTGTAATAACTTTGGTGACAGATGGTAACTACACTTACCATGGTGAGCATTTCACAGCGTATGGAATTGTTGAATCATTGTGTTGTACACCTGAAACTAATATAAGACTGTATGTTAACTATACTTCAGTTAAAATTTTTTTAAAAGAAAGGTCTGAATAATTTAAGGTTCTACTTTAAAAAAAAAGCAGATGAAACTCAAAGCAAGCAGAAGAAAGGAAATACTAAAGATAAAAGCAGAAATCAGTAAAATAGGAAACAGTAACAGTGAAGAAAATTGATGTAACCAAAAACTTCGTTCTCTTGAAAAGATGAAGGGGTGCCAGACTGGCTCAGTTGGAAGACTGTGTGACTCTTGATCTCAGAGTTGTGAGTTTGAGCCCCACGTTGGGTGTAGAGATTACTTAAATAAACAATACTTTAAAAAAAATTAACTGAGCCTTAAAAAAAAAAAAAAAAGAAGAGATCAATAACATTGAAGAACCTCTAACCAGACAAAAGAAGAAAAGAAGATACAGATGAATAGTATCAGGAATGAAAAAGTATTACTACAGATCCCAAAAGGGTCTATAAAAGGTTATATGGGAAATATTATAAAGAACTCATGTCCATAAATTCAAAAACATAGATGAAATGCATCAGTTTCTTGAAGGACATCACCAAAACTCACAACAAAAGAGATAACTTGAATGATCCTGTATCTGTTAAAGAAATTGAATTCATAATTTAAAAACCTTCCAAAAAGAAAATTCCAGGTTAATTCTGTATAGTCTGTTCCAGAAAATAGAAGAGCCAACAATACTCATGGTATAAAGCCAGCAATATCTCAGTAGCAAAACCAAAGACATTAAAAGCATGGAAAATTATAGATATATTATGAGCATAGACAGAACAACCTTAAAGTATTATCATATCAAATTTGACATTATATAAAAAAAGATAATACATCATGACCAAGTTGTTTTTTTCCCAAAAATGAAATCCTGGTTCAGCATTCAAAAATCAGTGTAATCCACGATACAATCTAAAGTCTCAGTAGATTCAGGAAAAGCATTTGACATAATTCATCCTCCAGTCATGATAAAAACTCTCAGCAAAACTAGGAATAGAAAAGAACTTCCTTAACCTGATAAAGGGAATGTACAAAAATATCTGCAGCTAACATCATACTTCATGATGGGAGATTAAATCCTTTCCTCCTAAGATTGGGAGTAAAACGAGGATATCTGCTTTCTCACTCCACTGTTTTTCAACATAGTACAGATGGTCCAGAATTTAAGTGGGTTTGACTTAAGATTTATAAACTTCATGATGGTGTGAAAGGGATGTGCATTCAGTAGAAACCATACTTTATTATTTTGCATTTTGATCTTTTCAGTATGCAGTGTAATACTCTCATGATACTAGGCATGACTGGTGAGTCATACTCCCACGCAGCCACAGGATCATAAGGGCAAACAACTGATTTAACCATTCCATTTTTCACTTTTAGTATAGCATTCAATAAATTACAAGAGATATTAAGCACTTTATTATCAAATAAGCTTTGTGTTAGGTGATTTTGCCCCACAGTAGGCTAATGTTCTGAGCATGTTTAGGCCAGGCTAAGCTGTGATGTTCAGTCTGCTAGATGTATGAAATTCATTGCAACGTAAGAGTATTTTCAACTTACAGTGGGCTTATTGGAACATAAGTTGAGGGGGAGCTGTATTGGAAATTTTAGCCAGTGAAAAAAGGCAGGAAAAAGAAATAAAAGGCATAGTTGAAAAGGGAAAAGATATGCTTTTACAGACAACAATACTTTCTATATAGAATGTCAGGGAATCTACAAAGAAGTTCCTAGACCAGATGGGTGAGTTTAAGAAGAACAAAGGGTATGAGGTCAATATCCAAAAGCAATTGTATTTCTATATATTTGCAGTGAGCAATGGGAAGTAAAAAATTTAAAAACAGTACTCTTTGTAATAACACAAAAAATGAAACACTTAGGTATAAATCTAATGCCTGTTTATAGGACCTATATGCTAAAAAACTACAAAGTACTGGTGAAAGAAATCAAAGACCTAAATGAATGGAGAAATATACCTTGTTTGTGGATTGGAAGAATTAATATTTCTAAGATGTTAATTCTCCCCAGAATTTACCTACAGATTCAGAGCATTGTCAACAAGCTGATTCTAAAATTTATATGGAAAGACAAAAGAATTAGAATAGCCAGAACAGTTGTGCAGAAAAGCAGACTTAGGGAGCTATCTGACTGCAGGACAGGTATGGTATTGGCAAAATGGATCAGAACCAGAGGAGAGTCTAGAAAAGTCCTATTCTTTAATTAGGCCTTTATTATATAGTACTGTATACTGTTACATAGTATTTTATAGTCCTTTTTATATAGTATATAGTACTGTATACTACATGGTCATATACATGGTCAACTGATCAGTTATTAATATGGTCAGTTATTTTTGACAAAATACAAAAGCAAATCAGTGGAGAAATGGTAGTCTTTTCAGCAGTGGTACAGGAAGAATTGGACAGACATATGCAAAAAAATGACTCAGAATGCATCATAAATCTAAAAGGTAAAACTATAAAACTTACAAGAAAGGATAGGAGAAAATCTTTGTGACTTTAAAAGATGGAATTCTTAGGTATGGCATCAGAAACAATTCGTAAAACATGACCAATTTAGAACTTTATTTCTGTGAAGACATTGTTACAGAAATGAAAAGAGATTCTACAGAATGGAGAAAATATGTGCAAATCCATGTGTGGCATAGGACTTGTATCATACGAAGAACTTTATAAACACAACAGTAAGAATAGACTACTGCTTAGTTTTTAAAATGAGCAACAAATTTAAACACTAAAGTATGAAAACATAGGGATATGCAAATTAAAACCACAGTGAAATACCACTCTCCACCTTTTATAATATCTTCTTAAAAAGAAAAAAAAGAAAAAACCTACAATAGCAAGTCCATGTGAGGATGCATTTACTGATAGGAATGTGAAGTGCTGTGGCCACTTATAAAACAATTTGTCAGATTCTTATAAAATTAAATATACAAATCCCACTCCTGCTTAATATTTGCCTACGAAAAGTGAAGTACTGTGTTCTCCTGGAATCTTGTCTGCAAATGTTCATAGCTGTTTTGTTCACGATCACCCAAAACTGGAAACAACCTACATGTGTTAGGAAATCAAGGAAGGGATAGTATAGCAAATAATAAAATACACTGAAGTCATTAAGGGGAGAAACTTAAATGCAAATTATTATTAAATAATGTATTCTTTAATCATGAAATCTATTTTTCCAGTTTCAGAAAGTATGTATGTATTCCAAAACTTTCATTAGAGACAGATTATCAGCTAATATTGATAATCATTTGCTGTTTCATATTATATGAAGCCCTCTTTCTTACATACTAGCTTATTTGGCATACTCAGACTGTCAGTTCACTTTGACTGGTTTACTGTCACTACCCTGGACATGGGAAATACATGTTCCTGCACATTTTTTTATTTTCCTTCATCAGAATACATCTTAATAGGGATTAATAAGTAATACCCATTGTTGAAATAGTGATTTATTGATTGATTGATTTCCACGAGGTTTTTATACTTTAATCTCTCCTTTAATCTGCAGTATTTATAAGAAATGTGTTCATGCCATAGTAATGACAATTATATGTATAATGTATTAAAATTTGATAGCATTACTAATATATAACATTTGTTTTAAGACCACTTTCTTGGTGGATAACAAAAAGGTCTTTGGAACCCATCTCATGCAAGACATGGTGAAGGATGCACTCCGGTGTTTTGTCAGTCCTCCGGTGCTCTCCCCAAAGTAAGTACCCTAAGACTTTTTATAGTGAATGTATTTCTTAAAAGCCCCAATTCTCTGTGCTTCTTTATAGCCAAGGCATAAAAACTATTGCAATCAAATCTTCATGTAAAAAAACCCAAAAAACTCAATCATATTAAAATTACTTGATTTCTGCTGCATATTATTTAGATTTAAACTGAGGTTTTTTGTGAGGTTGACATTAGGCCCCATATGAGAAGAAAACCTTACAAAGAATTATCAAATTCAGTAAGTTGCATTGATTCTTACTGTGTGCAAAGGACTGTGTCAGGGAAGCACTTTGGGAATAATTATAAAAAAAAAAAAGATAAGGTCTCTTCTCAGTGATCTGAGTCTAGATAAACATAGAAAATCAAATAATTGATCCATAAATTAACATTAGAGCAGTGGCTCTACCAGAAACATGTTGCCATAAGAAGCTGGAAAAGATTTCATGCAACAAGAAATCATTACTTGTGTTGGCATTTTGGAAAATGAATAGAGCTTTTCCAAAGGAGACGGAAGAAATGTGCTGTTATTTCTCAGCAAAAAAACCAGCATGTCTAAAGACATGGGCATATGAATTATATATTTTAAGAACAGTTAGTGGTTCAGCATTCAATATGTTGAGTAAATCATGCCACGTCTCACATAAAACTTTTTCCTTTCTTAACTTGGGTTTCCCAAAAGCAAATCCTGAGACAGTTCATAAAACCTTAGAAAGTATTCCAAGGAAAAACCAGCAGGGTTGTGGGCAAGTGGGACATAAAAAGGAAGAAAACCACACAGAGGTATACTTCATGGAAAGTAACTCTGATTGGGTCCTATTGGGGAACTGTGGAGACAGTGTGGGTTGCAGCTCAGAGTTGTCCTTGTCAGGGACAAAACAAAGGGAGCCTGAGAACTTAGCCACACCGGAATCAGTTAAGGACTGTCTCAGGGAGGAGGTAAATTCCCAGGCATTCAGTGTTGGTTATATTCCCTGTTTCAGTCACAATAAAAGCCAAAGTCCTTATGATTGAGCCTGGGAGGTCCCATATACTCTGGTCTAGACTCCTGTTCTGATGCCTCTCCGGCTTCATCATCTCTTACCCCTCTCTCCTCATCTCCTTTGCTTCAGCCACTTTGCCCTCCTTGTTATTCTGGAAACATATAGGTTGGCTCTCACCCTGCAGCGTTTACACAGAGTCTGGGGTGGAGGGCATTTTACAGAAATGCCCAGGACTGAGGGAGTCAGTCCCTCACCATCTTCAAGTCTGTTTAAATTCACCTCAGTAAGGACTGCTTTGATTAGACTATTTAAAAAGTGCATCCTCGGGGCGCCTGGGTGGCTCAGTGGATTGGAGCCTCTACCTTTGGCTCGGGTCATGATCCCAGGGTCCTGGGATCGAGCCCCGCGTTGAGCTCTCTGCTCAGCAGGGAGCCTGCTTCCCCTTCTCTCTCTGCCCGCCTCTCTGCCTACCTGTGATCTCTGTCAAATAAATAAAATCTTAAAAAAAAAAAAAAAGTGCATCCTCCATGCTGCCTCAGCCCATTACTGCCTTTCTCTCTCCTATAACGACTTTCCTTACATACTGTATAATTTACTTACTCGCTATGTGAAGAAGTCTATATGTACCATACAGTTCTTCACTATGTTTCTTTATTTTTTATGTTTTTTTTTCCCCCACTATGTTTATTTCTTATTTCCCTGTCTCCTCCCTCCCACTCCCATTAGATATAAACTCTACAAGGTCAGGGCAGGTGGTTTTGGCTCTTTGTTCATTAATGTATCACAGGTGCTAGAACAGTGTCTACAGTATGAATTGTCAGCACATGATAAATCTTTGTTGAATGAGTGAATAAATAAGCAAATGGGAGTTGGATGATTAAGATAGTTTGGGGCTAGACTTGAGAGTTGTGAATGGTTTGGTAAAATATGGTCTTTATTTTAGGGTCAGTGAGGAAGTGCTCAGGTTTTTAGGAGGGAATTGGCATAGTATAGTATGTATTTTTTCATGGGAAACAGATAATGGGGCAAAGTGGTGAGGTAGGCTAATTCAGTACTACAAGCGAGAAATGATGAAGGATTAAACTCTGGGAATATAAAGGAGAGGACAGATTGGAAGAACATTTCAGAGGTAGAATTAATAGGACGTGACAACTGACTCAGCAGGGGAAGAAAAGGAATAAGAAGGTAATGAAGTTGCTTTAAAAATAAAAAATTAAAAAAATGTCTAGTGGCATTCTTTTTCAGGATTATCTTGGCTCTTCCCCGGTTAACCCTTTATTGGATATGTGGTTTGCAAATATTATCTCCTGTTCTGGAGGTTGCCTTTTTGTTTTGTTGATTGTTTGCTGAACAGGAGCTTTTCCCTCTGATGTAATCCCACTGTTTATTTTTGCTTTTGTTGCCTTTGCTTTTGGTGCAAAACCAAAAAATCACTACCAGCATCAATGTGAAGGAGCTTATCCCCTGTGCTTTCTTCTAATACACAGTTTCAGGTCTTACATAGAAAAGTATTTTTATGCTCTTTAATCCATTTGAGTCGATTTTTGTGCATAGTGTAAGATAAGGATCCAGTGTTTTTCTTTTTACGTGTGGCTGTCCAGAATTCCCAGTATTTTTTATTGAAGAGACTGTCTTTTCCCCATTGTGTATTCTTGACTTGTTTGTCAAAAATTAAATGACCATATACAATTGCTTTTTCCCCCCTTGGCTCTCTGTTCTGTTTTATTGATCTGTGTGTCTGTTTTTATGCCAGTATCATTCTGTTTTGATAACTGTAGCTTTTTTAGCATAGTTTGAAATCAGGGATTGTGATACCTCTAGCTTTTTTATTCTTTGGGTATTCAGGGTGTTTTGTAGTTCTATATAAATTTTAGGATTGTTTTCTCTGTATCTGTGAAACATTGCTCTTTGAATTTCAATGACGATTGCATTGACTCTGGAAATCACTTTGGATAATATGGACATTTTAACAATATTCTTCCAACCAAGAAGCACAGAATATCTTTCCATTTATTTCTGTCTTCAGTTTCTTTAATCAATATCTTACAGTTTTTAATGTATACATCTTTCACCTCCTTGGTTAAATTTACTCCTAAGTATTTTATTCTTTTTGGTGCTATTATAAATGGTGTTGTTTTCTTAATTTCTCTGACAGTTTATTATTATGTATAGAAATACAACAGATTTTTGTATATTGATTTTCGTAACTTTACTAAATTTATTCTAACAGTTTTTTTGATGGAATCTTTAGGTCTTTCTACATATAATATGTCATCTGCAAATGGAAACAAAAGTTATTTTGAAATTTATAATTAAATATATTAAAGATTCAGATGTATAAACTGACAACTACCAATACTGCCATCCATTTTAAGCAACATTTTTACTTGGTTTTTATAAATTTCCCTTTTGGAGGATTGATAAAACTTGATAAATACTTAATGTATATTTATGTGAATTAATAAATTTAAAAAAATAAATTTTTATCCTTTTGTAATAAATACAGTAAGTTGGTACCTGGTATTGCCCGAGCCTTGTTGGGTTCTAGGGGAAAGAAAAACATATCTCCTAACAGGGAGCTTATAGTCTGGTGGGAAAGACTGAACAGTAGGCAAATACATAATGTGAGGTCATGGTAAGTGCTTTGTGGAAAGATAAAGGGATCGATGGATGTCTTAGGTATGATAGTTGTGGAAGACCTATTGCAGGTGACACGTGAGAGTGAACTGAGGGAGTGAGCCACGCACAGTCAGGGGTGGGGCTTCCTGACAGCAACACCTGAAGGTCCCAGAGTAGGGCTGAGTTTGAGTGTCAAGGGGCAGCTAATTTAACGAATTAAGTTATTGAGAGAACCTCTAAATGAGCAATTCTCAAGCATTTTTGTCTTGAAACACCTTTACATTCTTAAAAGTCATAGTAAAGACCAAAATAGCTTTTGTTTATGTAGGTCATATGTATTGCTACCTACTGTTTTAGAAATTAAAAGAATACTTTAAAAGTATTTATTAGTTTTTTTAGTTTTTTTTTAATTTTTTTATTTCTTTTTTAAGATTTTATTTATTTGACAGAAATCACAAGTAGGCAGAGAAGCAGGCAGAGAGAGTGGGGGGAGGCAGGCTCCCTGCTGAGCAGAGAGCCCGATGCGGGGCTCCATCCCAGGACCCTGGGATCATGACCTGAGCCGAAGGCAGAGGCTTTAACCCACTGAGCCACCCAGGCGCCCCAGTATTCATTAGTTTTTTAAAGTGACAGTTTTACATCTTTGCAAACCTCTTTTCTGTCTCTCTTAATAGAAGATAGCTGGATTATTTTGACCTGCTTTCAGTCTGTTGTAATATTGCATGCCACGTATTCTGGAAACCACCACTGTACACTTACGAGAGAATGAGTACAAAAATAAAATAACATCTTCATATTGTGAGAATAGTTTCGACCTTGTATTCCCCTGGAAAGCATCCCCAGGTCACCATCCCCAGCAGGGGAACCTGGGCCACATTTTGCAAACTACTCCCTGCAATTTCAATTCCTCCCTCACCCCATCCCTTCCTCCTACTCTGGTTATAGAGGTGACTACTGCACTACAGTTTGTGTCTCACTCTCATGAATGCTTGTACACCTCACCCAAGTATGTGTATCTGGAAATGATACATCCATTTATTTTATATATTTTAAGACTTCACACAAATCTCACACTGTATACATCCTTTTGCAACATGGTTTTTTTCATTCAACATTAGGGTTTTGAAATCATCCAGTTTGATCCATGCAGACTTACTTTACTCATTAAAATCCACCCTTTGAACACATTGAGTTTGTTTTGTTGTTTCTCTACAATTGGACATTTAAGTTGTTTCTCATTTATTGATGTTGAAAACAGAGCTGGGGGCACCTGGATGGCTCAGTTGATTGTGTGCCTAACTCTTGATTTTGACTCAGGTTGTGATCTCAGGGTCCTGGGATTGAGCCCCATATCTGACTCCCTGCTCAGCGGAGAGCCTGCTTCTCCCTCTCCCTGCTTGTGCATTCTCGCTTGCGCTGTCTATGCACTCTCACTCTCTCACTATCTCTCTCTCAAATAAGTAAATAAAATCTTTCAAAAAACAAAAACTGAAATTAATTGCTGATCATAGAATATGTACATCTTCAACTTTGCTAGTTTTGCTGAATTGCTTTCTGAAATAATTAAACCAATTTGTATGCCAAAAGACAGTATTTATGAATTCTAGTTTTCCCATACTTTGTTTGGACTTCGTCATTATCAGACTTTAGAATTTTTGACAATTTGATGTATGTGAAATATCGTCTATGTCTAATTTGCCTTTTTTCCTTTTCTGTTTAACAAACTTCCTTTAGCACTTTTATTATTAGCCATTTAGGTTTAATTACAGTTCAACCTACATTGTCTGAGGATTCCATATTTGCAAATCTTGCTTACTCGCTAAAATATATTTGTAACCCTCAGTGGGTATGTGCTCCCCTCTTGCTGAATTTGCCGACCTGTGCAGAACAGCAAAAAAAAATCGGAGTCATCCAGTGTTGAACAAGGCAACTCTGTAAACAGCTCCATTAGATGCCATATTCTTCGCATTTCTGTCCCTTTTTTGGTGAATTCATAGTTTCAGATGGCCTCCAGGTGTAATTATGTGCTGTCTAGTATTCCTTAGCACAAGAAGGCTGTAGCATGCCTTCCAGAGAGAGTATATATATGTCTTAAAGATAAGCTTCACTCAGGCCTGACTTTGCTAATGATTCAGCAATGGACATTACATAAGGCATCTTTAAAGTTCCTTAATGATCAGTTGATGAAAATGGTGTCACCAGAGGCTGGCAGAAACCTAACCCTGTATTTTACCCTAGCTGCAGTGTTTCTGTGTTGTCTAATTCAGTGTCACCGGAACTGTAAAGAACAGAACGATCATGAGTACCAAGAATTGACTGCATATATAACAAAGCTCATTGCATGAAATCTGTAAATATTATTCCACTCATTTTTTAAAAGATTTTATTTATTTTATTTTAGAGAGGGAGAGGAGGAGAACGTGGGGATGGGCAAAGAAGAGGGAAAGAATTTCAAGCAGACGTCTAACTGAGCATGGAGCCCGATGTGGGGCTTGATCCCACAACCCTGAGATCATGACCTGAACCAAAACCAAGAGTGGGACCCTTAGCTGACTGAGCCACTCAGGCACCCCTTTTATTCCACTGTCTTAAAATTCCAGTGTTACAGATAAGAAAGGTGATCCTGAAAAAAAAAAAAAACGTGATCCTTATCGGATTCTTTTTTTTTTTCCCTTCACTAATGATTTGATACTTTCTTCTGGAAGATTGTAAAGTTTCTTTTCTTTTTTTCTTTTTCTTTTTTGAGTTTAAGGGATTTACTGGAATGTACATCTGTCATTTTCAGCTAATCCTGTCAGGAACTCAGTTATTAAAGCCTCAGGTCTTCCAATCAGTAATTATCCTTTATTATTTTTTATGTAATTATTGCTTCACCTTCATCTGTTTTTTTCCTAGAGCTCCTCGTATACTAAGTCCTCTTGATCTCTTCTCCACATTTCTCCATACTTATCTCTTTTATTTATATGTATGTATATTTCTCTCTTTTGTTATTTTTGCCATGATGTGAGAAAGTTCTTCCTCTTGACCTTTAAGGTCTTAGTGTCTTTCTTCTACTGAATTTTTTTGAAAATCCTAATTTTGGGATCCAGAAAATCTTTTTTTTTTTTAAGATTTTATTTATTTATTTGACAGAGATCACAAGTAGGCAGAGAGGCAGGCAGAGAGAGGAGGGAGCAGGCTCCCTGCTGAGCAGAAAGCCCGATGCGGGGCTCGATCCCAGGACCCTGAGATCATGACCTGAGCCGAAGGCAGAGGCTTTAACCTACTGAGCCACCCAGGCGCCCCCAGAAAATCTTTTTTTAAGAGCCTTATCTTATAATTTTTTTTTAAATTTATTTGACAGATCACAAGTAGGCAGAGAGGCAGGCAGAGAGAGAGGAGGAAGCAGGCTCCCCGCTGAGGAGAGAGCCCGAAGCAGGGCTCGATCCCAAGACACTGGGATCATGACCTGAGCCAAAGGCTGAGGCTTTAACCCACTGAGCCACCCAGGCGCCCCAAGAGCTTTATCTTAATCACCTTTTCTCTTGCTACCCCCTCTTCCAGGCATTCTGCTTTTTCTTTTCGCTTGGCTGCTGCATGTACTATCATTTTCCATTGCATGATTATGGCTCTGTTTATCTCTGATGCTCTGGTCAGATTATATAGTTACGGCAGACACTGAGGAGTAGTACGTTGTCTGCTCCTGTCCATGCACCAGGGGAGTCTTTGCTTTTCCCCATCTTAGGTGCAAAGGACTACTGACCTCCCACTTCAGGGATGGAAAAAAACAATCTTCCCATCAATTCAGCCCCTGTATTTCCTCTAGGGCTAGGCAGGTAGCAGATCCTCCCAGACTGTGCTCAGGCGGGCTTTAGTCAAGAAGTGATGCTATTAACTGAGATAAGGAACACCACAAGGAAACCACTGCATGAGGAGAGAAGTTGAGGTACCAGAAATTTATAGGTGATGATTTTGGCCAGTGGTTGGAAATATGAATACATCTTGAAAAAATTAGGATTCTGTATGGTATTTTCTTTGTAATTACTATTATGAGCACAGTCCCAGGAGAATGTCAGTTGTAGAAAAATAAATAGCATTGCAGTAGGGTTATAAAAAAGTGGCACTTTGGAATTTTTCTTCTCTTGTTAATTTCATCTTTTGGATCCAACTCTGTCCAAAGATAGAATTGGAAACAGTGTACATTTATGTGAATAACACAGTGATAGTGAAATATTTCCTAATCTAATGCTAGTTTTTTTTTTCTAATGCTAGTTTTTAATTTAGTAATGTATTTGATTCCATTTTCTCTTTTTCCCACCTTCTTTGTTGGTAGCGCTTACAGTAATCACTGCTGCTTTTTGTAGGCCAAATAGTTTGATTTTAATGAGTATTATCTTAACAGGTGCTGCCTGTATAATAATCACCAGGCTAAGGACTGTATTGACTCCTTTGTTACTCACTGTGTTCGGGTAAGAGCTACAATTTTGGACCATTATGATGGATACTTTAAAAATTGTGGGGTGTAATTCCTTCAGTAGCATTAATTTTTGTTATTTTTTTTATCTGACATTTCTTACTTGTTTTCATTGAATAAATAAATAATTTCTGTCTCCTCTTATACTCAAGTAGATAGCTCTCTAACCTGAAGTCTTCCTGGCAGGTTGTTAGATACTGAGGCACTTTTGATATCTTCACTATAACCCCCAGGGACCACAGGATAAGTTGTACACATTTTTTGTAAATGGGTACAAAAACTACTTATTTTTGACCTTTTAAACAAGGAATGTTTATAAAAGTTCCAGATACCTTCTCTTTGTAGTACATTAATGAACAGGGTTATAGTAAAATTAAAATTATTGATGTAGACAAGATCACAAGTTTATTTCAGACCTCAGGGAATTAGAAAAAAATACAAATCTTGTAGTGAATTAAATTAATCATAAATCATTTTTATTTAATTATATAAACATTTCTCTTGGAGAACTGAAGCAGTCAGTTTTGGGTACCTAATTGCAGTTATTAAAATATGTATATACATACATATAAGAAGGCAGCATAGGATGGTGAAAGAATTAAAAGGCCAGATTTCATTTTTATCATTAATATTTTATCATTATCATACAGGCCACTTTACTTTTCTATACACTTCCCAGTCTTTAAAAAGTGAGGTGTTAATACTGCCCCTATACTTCTTAGAGGCTAGTTATTGATCAAGTGAGATAATATCTGTCAAACTGTACAAATTTAAAATTATACCTTCTAATTCATGTTTCTTAAATCAGAGCATCCTACCATTCATGTGTACTGTCTGATTAGTGAAGTATTACAATATTTTATTATGTAGAATAGGAATAGAAGTTTCTAGAGAACAACTGACCCTTGAACAACACGGATTTGAACCGTGCAAGTCCACTCATACACAGATTTTCTTCGATATAGTAACAGTACTATAAATGCATTTTGTTCTTCTTAGGATTTTCTTAATAACATTTTCTTTTTTCTAACTTACTTTATTGAAAGAATACAGTATATAATACAGACACAAAATAGGAGTTAACTGTGTATATGTTCTCAGTAAGGCTTCTAGTCAACAGCAGGCTATTAGTAGTTAAGTTTTTGGAGAGTCAAAGGTTATACATGGATTTTTGATTGTATGGGGTGTAAGTGCCCCTGACGTTTGTGTTATTCAGGGTTCAACTGTATTAGCCCTTATTCAAGCCTTATAATTGTTCTGGTGTGTTTAAAGCAGCACAGAAATGTCACCCTTGAACGTTGGCTTATAGCGGGAAATAAGCAGAAAAGAAATTATTCTCTTAAAATCTAAAGATCAAAGTAAGATATTTTTGCCATATGAAAACAAGTTTCATTAACAGCTACTTTCTTCTGGCTGTTGATACATTCTCATGTTGAGTTTCCTTAAAAAGAAATGCCTGTAAGAAATATGCCTGTGTAAGAAATATGCACAGTCCTGATTCTTAAATCCACAGTATTTTTTCCCCCCTTAAACTCCATTTTGAAAATTTGGAATGTTAATTTTCTTTAGTGCCAAGTAGTTTTACGTTGCCAGTTAACAAACTGTATGTGTCTTACAGCCCTTCTGTAGTCTTATTCAGATCCACGGACATAATAGGGCTCGACAGAGAGATAAGCTTGGTCATATTCTTGAGGAATTTGCTACCTTGCAGGATGAGGTAAGAGCCCACAAGTTATCCTCCCTTGCAGAATTAAGATATTCAGGTACCTTGATCAGATTTTTAAAAAATAATTCTTTGGGATGATATTTTGACTGTTTAATTTTTCAATGTGATGATTTTATTTTTAACTTCAGTGTAACAATTTCATGTATCAAAGAAAGAGTTTACAAAAAGAGAAAATAATCCAAACTGAGAAACATCTTAAATTATTTCTTGGATAATCAGAATAAATTATAAAATATATGTAGAACTATGGTTTTACAACAGGTTCACATTCTAATAAAATTTTTAACTTGTAAGCAGCAATATTAATTGGTAACATAACTTAAGACCTGAAGTCAATATTTTGTATTTTTGTCTTATAAAGTGTCTTTTTAGTTTAAGGAGTATTTACACAAACGTTATCCACTGTGAAATGAGAAGTTTAAATCTAACCAAAAATGTTTTGAAAGTGCAAGTTCTTTATGTGACAAGTTTTACATTTTCTGCTTAAATGCTATTTTAGCTGGTTTGTTTTTGTTTTTGTTTTTTTTAATTCTCTCATTACCTTGAAAAGAAAGTCAATGTTACAACATTTTATTCTGATAGGCAGAGAAGGTTGATGCAGCCCTTCACACTATGCTGTTGAAACAGGAACCCCAAAGGCAACATTTGGCCTGTTTAGGTACCTGGGTCCTTTATCATAACCTTCGAATTATGATCCAGTATCTTCTGAGTGGCTTTGAATTGGAGCTCTACAGCATGCACGAGTACTACTACATATATTGGTAAGAGAACAGCATGAGTTAAAATTGGCGGTGGGTAGAGTAGATAAGATCTGAGAGAGCATCTGTAGAACAGAAGATGATTTCAGGGTACTTTTTCATTTAATGTATTTTAACTTTAGTTGTGGGATAATTAGAAAATGTCTACTAAAAATTAGAGCCAGATCATCTTGAACATCTATCTTTAAGTGCTATAACAGCATACAAATACATTTTTTTCCAGCTATTGAGTATTTATTTAAAAGCTAATAAAAGTGGCTCCAAAGTAAATGGATTAATTGAAGAGCTTTCATTTGTTTGTAGAGAGAAAAATTAACATACATTTAGTCCTGACTTTAGTGAAGCTGGGTGCTAGCTGTAGAATGTACTTAACTGAATTAAAGTTCAAAATCTGAACCAGATCTTTCCTCTGAGAAGAAACTGTGGCTAAGATTATCATTGGGAGCATAACTATTGGAAACTGCTATCCTGGGGATTTATCTCAGGAGCTTGGAAGGAGCTGATAAGGGATCACCGTCCTCAGCCAGTAGTTCTTCACTTTCATTTGAGGATGAGAAACCTAGTAAGAGGATGCTTGGAAATACTGTAGGCATGGGAAAGCTGCCACAGGAAAAAAAAAAAATAGTAAGAGCCAATGATCTTTTTCTTAGTTTGGCCAAGGATGGTGGTAATTTATTAAAATAATAACCAGTGTTGCTCATGACAAACAGCTAAGTTTAGTGTATAAGATCTTAACATGGTTCATCTTTTTTTTTTTTTTTAAGATTTTATTTATTTATTTGACAGACAGAGATCACAAGCAGGCAGAGAGGCAGGCAGAGAGAGAGGAGAAAGCAGGCTCCCCGTGGAGCAGAGAGCCCAATGTGGGGCTCGATCCCAGGACCCTGGGATCATGACCCGAGCTGAAGGCAGAGGCTTTAACCCACTGAGCCACCCAGGCGCTCCAACATGGTTCATCTTTTAACTCATATTTGAATTACTTAACATAGTAGATTAAGATACTGTATATTCCTTGGAATCACTGCTGTAAGTGAAAGAAAGTAATTCTCTTCCACACTGACACATGGTTTTGTTATCATGGCTGCTAGAGCTCCTAACATATAACATTTTTGGCTGTGAAACTTGAATTTGAACATGAACTAAAGTAGTATGAGGATAATATTATTCGGTGTACTCTCCAATATTTATGTAGGTAACAACTCTTACCAACAGGTGTTGAAATAGCTATTTGGGATACATTTTGTTACTAACTCATAGTAGACACCGTATTCAGACCAGACATTTTGTAGGGGAACACACTCAGATTCTTTCTCAGGTTTGAGGCAGCTAGTGGGAAGCTTTTGTGCCCTTGATTCCTCAAAATAAAATTTTTACATGCTTTTTGGCACAAAGAATTGGGCTCTTAATTCGGCAAATGAATGATAACCACATAAACACTCCATTAGAAATGTATCTGCATATTTGAGCAATTCATTTCTTTTTTTCATGAAAGAAATTTTAGTTTTTGCCTATAAATACACTGTGGTCTATTTTCATGTTAGTTTTAATTGCTTTTCAATTTCAAAATTATAGATTGGGCTCCAGCATTTTCACAGGATAAGCTTGTTGTTGTTATTGTTCATGAATATAAGCATTCCTAAAGCATGTGGGTGCTTAAAAATGAATAGTAGAAAACACTGATTCTTAAACTTTACAGTGCCTATGGGGACTTGTTAGGCTTGGTCCTTTGAGATCCTCGTTCAGTAGATCTGGGATAGGACCCAGTCATTTGCATTCTAACTAGTTCTGGACATATTGCTGCTGATCCAGAGATCACAATTTGAGAACCACTGGTCTACAATATCTGTACCCTGACTCTCTTTAGATATAACTGTGTATTAATTTTGATAATGCCTTTACCAAAAGCTCACTGAGATATCTGATATTTGATAAGAAAAGCCTGACTGGTGCCAACTCTATCCTTCACTCATCAGTCCTTGTATTCGTATTTGGAAGGTAGAAGGCAGCATTAATTCCCTGTAGAAATCCTCTCACTGAGTTAAGATATAGACCCTCAGATTTTATAGTGTGATGGGGGGGGAGGATCATTTGTACCCTGTAAAAGGATACTCTAAATGCTTTTCTTAAATTCATTGTCAGGAATTATTTTCTCTTCATGTGAACTATTTGTTTTTGTTTTGATTTGTTTTATGAAATAAAACTGTAATTCCAAGTTTACCCTCATTGCCAGGAAGCACAGTGCTCAGTTTGGCTTTAAAATACAGCACCTAATCCATTCTAGGCATTTTGGAGGGGTTTTTTGGTTTTTGGTTTTTGCCAGTACGGTTTTGATTTATAGACTGTGGGGCCTTTGTTTGGTTACAACAAAAAGGAATTATGTTTATCCTCAGGTGTATCTTTTGACTAGTTATTGTTTTACTTTAAATTTTCTTTTCGTTCTTTTTTTTTTTTTTTTTTTTTTTTTTTTTTGGTGGGAGGGTACATGTTTTAATATTGTAAACTGCCTTACAACTTTCTGGAGAATTTTAGAGATAGGCATTATATGCTCATCCTTGATAATAATAAACTTCCTAATAAATCTTTGATTTTTAGCTTAATGTAGTAGTGTTTCTTAATTTAATATAGATTATAGTATAAACTGTATATATTCATATTCTAGATTTGAACTTCTTTTTCTGGGCATTGGAGAATGTAATGTTGGTTAAGCTTCTGAAAAGTTAGTATTGGGTGGAATAATCTGTTTCATGTTTAATTTATTGAATAAACTCAAGTAAATTATAAGTCTGAATGTTCTTAGTTTTTAGAATGCTTTGATATAATGCCTGTAATTTTACGTTTTTTTCCTCTGTATTTGCTTTCTCTTGCAGTTAATGGGAAAATAAAATATTGTTAATAGGCTGAGGTGAAGTGTGTCCTGATATTAAAAAAAATTGTTTAATGAGCATTCATTTGATGAATTTATATATAAATGTATATATATATTTATATTTTATATATGTTATATATATACTTATATATATGTTTAACATATATAAACATAATTATCAAGAAGTCTTTTGAAAGGTTGTAAAGTGTGTATCATTGTAGGAAACTAAGCATATTTTCAGCATTGTCCAGCAATATAAGGGTACAAGAAAGGAAAAGTTAATCATTTGTAATGCTAATTTCTTATAAAATCTAATCTGTCCATTATCTAGTTGGATAATTGGGTTTTTCTTTTTTACTTTTAAAGCAGTATTAAAAATCTTTTTATTAATACCAGTACTTGTAGTGATAAAGCTATCTCATGTAGGCATCTTCCATTAACTAATATCTGGTACACTTGAAGGTATCTCTCAGAATTCCTTTATGCATGGTTGATGTCGACACTAAGTCGTGCTGATGGCTCTCAGATGGCAGAGGAACGGATCATGGAAGAGCAGCAGAAAGGCCGGAGCAGTAAAAAAACAAAAAAAAAGAAGAAAGGTACCATGGGTTATTTTTAAATTTAAGAAGTAACTAACATTGGAGTACACTTCAATTTCTACAAACAGATGGAGAACTGCCTACGCCTTGCTATGGGTGAATTAGTCCTTACATCTCCGTTCTTGCCCATCTTCTCTTCAGAAAGTATGAGGTAGAGAGTGAATCCCAGTGTTAGTGACCCAAGCCTCTTTGGTGCCTTCCCTTGCTTTTCTTTTACTTCTTTGCTATTCTGTGCATTAGAAGACCTTAGGACAAGAAGTAGCCAAATGGAATGTGTAAGCAGGATGAGTCAAGGAACAAGGCAGCAGGAGACTCTTGACCTTTTGACAGAAGGCTCACCGCTTGGAGGGGAGTCGATCTGGAGCTGTGCCGTTACAGTGGCACAGAAAGATGATCACAGAGGGCCTTGGCGCAACACCCAAAGCCCAGGAGGAGAAAGAAATGTTTCAAAGGCACTGCTCTCTTGATCACTAGTAGAAGGGTACAGATATTGCTACAAATGCTACAAAATATTACTGTGTATTTCATTAGGATTTCAACAGTTTGGGTGGGTTTTTAAATAACTGTATGCTGGGCTTTCTATTTCAGAAATTAAGTCAGCCTGGTGAATTCCAAAGTTAAAATTACTTCATATTAGAATTTTATGGTATTTAGAGAACATGGCTTTTTAAAAAGCCTTTCAGTTATATTTTAATTTTTGTAGATTTGGGCCAGAAAATAAAATTTAACCTATAGGAATAAACTTTGAATTTTTAATTTTAGTAAACAAGGTGGAAGATTTTTTTTTAAATTAGATTTTCTCCTGCGGTAATGCAAGAGGAGGGGGAAAACTGTGGATAATTTTCTTTTTAATTATAGTTCGCCCCTTGAGCCGAGAAATTACAATGAGCCAGGCATATCAGAACATGTGTGCTGGGATGTTTAAAGTAAGTTGTCACAAATGAAGTTGTCTTTGCTTTTTAACTACATTGCTGTTACATAGTTTAATTAAAATGGACTCTCTTCTGTGATTCTTTCCAGATTCTAATTGCACCTTTGTGTTTACTACCTGCTCAAAGTTTACCTTTTTTCCAAGTCTAGTTTTCATTAATTTGTTTAGCAAGTATTTGTAGACGAGTACTAATTTAACACACTTGCCATGTGTCACATATCTTCTACTGAATACATTTAAGAACACCAACTCTAATCAGATGTGATCCTTATCTCAGGTGTCTAGGTAATGACAGGTCAGGTGATATGTGTGACACAAGTAATAAGAGAAGGCAGAGTTTCTGATTCATGATCAGAAAAGGTTTCTTGGAAGAGATGGGGTTTGTATTTCTTTAGGAGCATATTAGGAAGAGAGTAGGCTCCACAGTGAATGGCTTAAGCAAGCATTTTCAGGAGTTAGCAAGTGCTTTTTTTTTTTTTTTTTAAGATTATATTTATTTGTTTGACAGCGATCACAAGTAGGCAGAGAGGCAGATGGGGGTGGGGGGACGGGAGGTGAAGCAGGCTCCCTGCTGAGCAGACAGCTGGATGCGGGGCTCGATCCCAGGACTCTGGGATCATGACCCGAGCGGAAGGCAGAGGCTTTAACCCACTGAGACACCCAGGCGCCCCGCAGGTGCTAACTCTTAAGTTGTACTTGGCAATTCAGGAAATTGTTTGAGGGAGCTTATATTAAAATATATAAAACAGAACATGGACTTCTGTTTGAGAAACAGAACCTATGCTTTTCTTATTATAATAGGACTTTTTTTCCTAAGAAACTTTTACTTGAAGGTTTCAAAGCAACTGTAAAAGCATATGTCGTAGCAGAATAATGTACATGTGTTACAATTTCACTGGGAAAAATAGTAATGGATTAAACACTGGAACTTGAAAAATTTTTATGTAAATATGGCATATAACATAAAAATGAATGCTAAAGCCCGTTTTTCTCTTCCTATTCCTGATTTCTGAACCTTAAAATTGTTTTAACTCTGTGTAAGTAGCTGTTTCTTGTTTTCTACTCTGTATTAATGAGGAATTCACTTTTTCAAATTGATAGACTCTTTTATTTTCTTTTTCCTTTAGACCATGGTAGCATTTGACATGGATGGCAAAGTACGAAAACCCAAGTTTGAGCTTGATAGTGAACAAGTTCGATATGAGCACAGATTTGCTCCATTCAACAGTGTAATGACACCACCGCCGGTGCACTATCTGCAGTTCAAGGTGACTCTGCTCACTAAAGCAATTGTAAAGGAAGTAGTCTTAGACAGGCTTAGAGATATGCTGTTTGTACCTAGCCATTTCGTTAAAATAGTCAGATCAGAATATTATTGGACCAGTGACAAGGTGATAAAAGAATTTTAATTCCTGTGAAAATTATTTGGCTCTTTCTGGATGCACTCATTCCATTAAGAGTTATTTTAAGTATGGGGATAAGATGAGGTAATTGGGAATTGAATATTATGTAGGGAAAAATAGGGACACGTGTCAAGTGTTTGGTTTAGTGTCTATAAATGAATCATGAGTCAGGGTAGAATTCTTAATTATAAAAGCTGTTTTAGAGTTTTTCATATTAAACATGTTTTGAATAATACAGTATTCCACCCCCCCTTTTTAGGAAATGTCTGACCTCAATAAATACAGTCCTCCTCCTCAGTCTCCAGAACTGTATGTGGCAGCTAGTAAGCACTTTCAGCAGGCAAAAATGATCCTGGAAAATATCCCAAACCCAGACCATGAGGTAAGCGGTCACAGTAATTCTGGAGGAAAAGCTTGGCAGGAAATACATATCTTACTACTGGAAGATAAATGAACCTTACAGTATTAATAGTGAAGCCTGTCATGTTTCTGGCAAGGATTTTAAGTGGCTTTGCTAGCCTAACCTTGTAAGACTTAAAATTACCTCATGAAAGCAAGTAGCTCCTTTGTGTAAATTTAGAGATCAGTGCAGAGAAATTAAGACGTAGAACCACAAAGTGAGTAGGAGGAACAGAAATGGGATTCAGAGTGATCCACAGTTTAGAAATGGTGACATTTAAAATTTTTTATTTTAATGTATAGTTTATGATATTAAAATCTAATTATATAAATCTTAAAAATATGAAAAATGCTCTGGTCAGTTATCACAGGAAGTAAAAACCTATTCCACTTGACCATTTAAAATAGAGCCTACTGTTCAAAGACTTTGTTTTGACATACTATCCCATAGACCTTGGAACTTGCAGAATCTGAAGTTGGCAGCCACTGGTTGCTTTCACAGTTTGCTCCTGATAATACTGACATGCATGTATTCCGCAAATGAGAATGCTTTGCGTCTAACACTCAGACTGCTGGGGGAGTAGATCTTGGTACAACGTCCATGAAAGGGAAGTTAATAGCACTTACCTGTTAAAAGGAAGCACAGATGCTTAGGCCAAGCAGTTCTGCTGCTTGGGGTTTATCTAACACACGTGCACATGTGGGCAGTGAGGGAAGCAAGTCCCTAATACACAGGAGTCCTCATTGCAGCAGGATTGTCAGAGCGAAGAAGTGAGGAAACTTCACTACCCGTCAGCAGAGACTGTCAAATGAGTGATGATAAATCATACCAGACTGCGGAGTCTTGGAAAGGACACAGAAGGTTGTTACATACTGTAATGGAATGTTCTTCAAAGAGCAAAGCACTGAACGGTGTATAGTATGTTGCCGTTTCAATCGAAAGGGGTCCAGGGATTGTGTGTGTGTGCAAATGTATCTCCAGAAGGAGATGTGAGAATTATGTGAGTTGATAACAATGTTTGTTTCTTGGGAGGGGAGTCTTGGGAAACAGGCATAGGAGAGAGATGACTTTTATGTATAATCGTGTAATAAAATACAAGGGGGAATGTAAAAATTTGAGGAAGGTACCTATAATAGATGGCATACGTCCTTCAGTGAATTAATTCACTCAGCAAATACTTGTTGACTGTCTACTGTGTCCGCAGCCTGTGGTAAAAACTAGTGAAGAAAATTAGACAAATCTCTGCCCTCTTAAGGGTAGAGGTTATGGACAGTAAGTTACATTGTGCACTAGAAGATCGTAAGACTATGAAGAAAAATCAAGCTGGGAATGGACATCGTGAATACGGAATACTGTAAGGAGGCGGCGGCGGGTTAGGCTTTTTTAAGGCGGCCCGTGAGCAAATCTCTGAAGAAGGTGAAAAGGCAGGTCGCATGGCCACTGCGGATGGAGCTGTACGGGCGAGGGATCTGCACGTGTAAAGGAAGGCCCCGAGGGTGCGGACTGAGTGGGATGAGCAAGGGGTGCGCACATGGGAGGTTTTTGAGCAGAGGAGTGACCAGATTGGATTTTTGTTCTGAAGGTTCCCTGTGCTGAAAGTAGCCGGGGGTAGGGGCAAAGGTGGGAGCAGGTGAGAGCAGAGGCCACAGCAGTCGTCTGGTGAGAGAGGACGTGCACGGTGGAAGGATCCAAAGCAAGTTGGGCTGATCGTGGGTGAGGAAGAGAGGAGTTAAGGAGGACTTCAGGATCTGGGCCTTAGCCTCCGGATGGATGGAACCAGTGGAAGAGGCTGCAAGTGGATCCGGAGCTGGTGGGCTGAGGAGTTAGGAGCTCAGGTTGGGACGTGCCTGTTGGAGGCACAGATGCAGCTGTCCTGTGGACGGGCGGATGTGTTAGCCGGGGCTGAGGAGAAGCTGTCCCGAACTTGTGGTGAGATGTGTTTCTGGAGAGAGGTCAGTCAGCAGCCAGGAGCAGTGGGAACTTCTTTCTTCAGGTTGCACATTACTCCCTCTCCGGAGGAATGCAGCCTTCCGGTCAGTCCCCTGCTGTTCATTTGTTCAGGTGAAGCCTTTCAGGCGAGTGTAGTCAGGAGTGACAGGAAACACAGGACACCTCCTACTCACTGGCGTGGTTCTGAGCTCGGAGTGTGTATTGGGTCACTTAGTAATCCTCCCAGCAGGTCTGTGCGGTGGTGGCGAGTCTGTCCCCATGCTTAGAGATGCAGAAACTGGGAAAGAGAGAGACTAGAGAACTTGCCAGAGGTTTGCTAGCTAGTACCTGATGTCCGAGCACTCCGGCTGTAGTCTGGGCCGCACGTGCTCCGCTGCTGCCTCTGCGGCCGGATGCTCTTCAGGCTTGGTGAGAGCAGACCCGGGGCCCCACGGCTGGCCCATGCAGAGCGCTCTGTGGTCGTGGGAAAGTGTGTCTGTTCGTTTTAAGTTGCCTTAATAAAATATCAACATTTACCTTGTGCAAAGCTCCTATATTATAAAGACATTTTGACTCTGAATTTTATGTTTTGATAGCTTAATGTTGCTCATTATTTAGGTCAATAGAATTTTAAAGGTTGCCAAACCCAACTTTGTGGTCATGAAGTTATTGGCAGGAGGACACAAAAAGGAATCTAAGGTAAGTGCACTATGGGGAAAGTAAATGGGCGTTAAGTTATTGTAGAACTTTAAAAAAAAAAAAATCATCCCTTTAAAAGAGGTTCTGTGGCAGAAAAATAACTAGAGCTTGCCCTTTTATTTTGAAACTTAGAGATTTTATTGATTTAATTTCTAAAGTCTGCCCTTCCATTCCCCTCCCTTGTGTAAATTACTGTGAGTAAAACAGAGAAACACAAAATGTGAGAAAAATTTATTATGGGAGAGGTATTTAAAAAGTCCTCTGCCTATGGAAAAGTTAATGCTTCAGTAATTAAAGGCTTTGTTCAGTGGCTCAAGAGATGGCCAATTCTGTCAACTTTCCTTGCTGATGTTCTGTCAGCCTGTGTGCTGCCAGGCACTGGCGTACCGCAGGGACCTCGTGTCTGACGACTCCCGTTGCGTCTTGCTCTCGGCCTTCCTCAGCTTCTGCCTTGCTTTACTAGAGGCCGTTTCGTTGCTGTACTGTCCATGACCCAGGAACTGAACAGTGTGCTGACTCACCCCCTTTTCCTGTGATTTAAGTCCATTTGCCTTTGTTAACTATTTGACTGATAAACCCAGAGATAAGCTCATTGTTTTCCCTCCAGATTTGTAAATACATTTCTTTCATTTCTGCCTTTCTTTACAGGTTCCTCCTGAATTTGATTTCTCTGCTCACAAATACTTTCCTGTTGTGAAACTTGTTTGAGAGACATTGAAAAGGGGACATCAAGGGGCAGAATCTACTTTCAGATTCTAAGGGGATCGATCCATCCGTCAGTCTCAGCACATAACGTGAAGTGAAATGGATTTCTTGGATAACAGCCTATTATAAGAGATACTTTTAATTTGACAGCCTTATACGACGTGAATGAAAACTGCTGTTTTAAAGTGGTTTGTTATGTTCCATGGATGAAACTGGTCTTACCGAATGCAGTGATGAACGTTATATGGTTTTATTACAGATTTAATCATAAATCATTTTTTATGAATGAGTGAAAATAGTGTTTGTAAAAGTTAATAAATTTCTTGACAAAAAATGCACTACTGGAAATGAAAAACAACAGCACTTTGATGCATGTTAAGAACTGAAGGTTTTTACTCTTGAGTAGTTCAAACAGATTATTCAAAAGTTTTAAAACAAGGGATTGATCAAACACTTGAACGGGGTTTTGGCAAAATACACTTAAAAGGGAATGGGTGGGGGGAACCTCTAAACTGTCTAGAGAGACTAAATTACATGGGGATTGTGATTTTGTGTGTCATGATGTCTTAAATTCTATACCTATAAGAATATAGAAGTTTTTTAAAAAAAAATCCTTTAATTGTTCATTTTGGCACTTTGAAAACATTCTGCTTAATGTTTGCTAGTGACATCATTCGAGAGGTGGGAATGTGTAGATTGTTAATTCTTAGGGTTAGGTTTCAGTGTGGCATACTTTTTGTTCACTACTAAATATTCAGTTTAACCCATGCAATGTTTTCAAGTGGAGATCTTTCCATTATCTGCTGGCTTCCACCTGTACCTTTTAAGTGCCCAGTGCTAGAGGCCCTACCTTCCTTTCCTGCTCAGTCCTCTTCCTGGCTCATGCTACCATGGATTTTTATTCTGTATTAGATGGCTAAGGTCTTGGTTTGTAAAACTTGTTATATGAAGTTTATGCATAAATTTAAAGGAAATATTTCAAGTCCTTTAACTTCCCCAGGGGTGTGTTTCACAGGCACACCAGTAAGGATGGAAGCATTTTACTTGAGCTTTTTCAGAAGTGCATGGGATGATACCAACTTTGAGTAATCCTTCAATCTATATGTTATTGGAATTTTATAAGCCAGTTTTTAGGGACAGTGGCTCAGTACACTTTAAGTATTGCTCTGTGCTGAGAAATAGTACATACACATTTAAATACACAATAAAGCTATTTCCCCAACTTTGATACTAATGAACATTTTCAGAGTCTAACAATGTAAAAAAGAAAAAAGCCTACAATTCATGGAATCTTTAATTTTTTGTAAAATTCAGAGACAAGTATTAGAAGTTGTTGAGAATTCTATAAACTATCAGTTATTTATAATAATCTCTTAGTGGGAGTAGACCAAGCCCTTGGGCCTTAAAGGCTCCTGAATTCACACTTGTCTTGCACCACTCTAGGTTCTGCTGAGAATAGATAACCAACCACTACCCATTAAAACAATCATGCCAGTTACTGATCTAGTTATTTCATGACCGCACACTGTCTTAACACATATTGGTTTATTTCTCAAATTCCATCACACAAAAGTACATTAAGTATTTGCAGTGCTCTCATTACTCAAGAAATCTGAGTATTTTTTTGTGCAGGGAATCTGCAGTCCCATCTGCAGAAGAAAAGAGGAGTCATCACATTCCTGTCTACATACCATTTGAGAATACAGAGGAGGTGTAAATTAAAGAGCTCACCCTATTAAATATTGGAATAGGTGATTAAAAAGACCAAAGTAGGGGGATTGCCATCTATTTATGTATTACACAGGTTTTTGTTTTGCTTTAAAAACAAAAACCAAAACAAAACAGCCACGTCACCTCTATAAATTGTTGCCTCAAAACAGGTGCCTATGTGATGTCAAGGTAAGCCAGTGGTAAGAAAGCATGACTGTCTGGAGAGGTTGCTCACAGTACACACCTCCTGAGCGAATGGCCTTTGGTGCCTCTGTACGTGAAGACGGAAACAGCATGGTTATTTTTCACTTATATTAATGTCCCATCTTAGTCCACAAGGTTTAAGGCCGACCACCACTCTTGATCCATGATTTGCAGAGGCTGATTCTTCAGGGACCCAGGAGGGCAGTAAAGGAAAACAAAGCAGCTGAACAGTCTTGTTTCTCAGAACTCTGTGCACACTAATTAAAATGAATAGACGCTTTATTGAAAAAGCAAGAGAGACTATTAACCGTCAGGCTAAGACACAAAGGGAGTCTTACAAAGCTATTTTTTAACACCCTTCTTTAGTTGCCTTTTCCGGATAGAAAAGTTTAATCTTGGTAATTAAGTAAACAGATACCTACAGAGTAGCACTCACATTGGAGATCTTAATCTGAATGCAAACCAGTCCCTGCCTTCAGTGCCAGCCAGGGGCACCAGGAGTCCAGACCAGGTGAGGGGCCTGGCATGTGGCTCAGCAGCTCTCCAGCCTGTGGCATAGCCCTAGAACTTCTCTGGAACCCCGTTTCCTCTCCAACGTTAACTGGTTATCCCAGGTAGTCTGAGGCTCCTGCATCTCAAGTCCGGTGACTTGTATTTAATAAGCATCACCACCTTCTTACCCTTAAGACCTGAGCATCCTGAGTATGATTCTGCCAGTCATTTGTAAGTGGCAAGAGCCTATTTACTGGAAATACTGAGAAGCAACTCAATTTGAATTACGATTAGACCTTTTCAAATTAACATTTTGATTTTTAAAACACTTTTGATAGTCATTTGCCACAAGCCAAATGTATGGACTATGGCAAAAACAACTGTTGCATTTCTCTTGCCTTTCTAAATTCTCCCCCTGTGTAACACTGTGTATACTCTTAACATCAGTGTCCTCTTTTTTCACTATGATGGTGCAGTGGGCAGTCTGTCCACAGCCAACATGCCCCCACAGTGCTGTGCTGCCCCCCGTCCTTGCTCTGCCACAGGCCCCAGAGTCATCTCTGCTTTGACCCTGTTCTGTCTGAAGTCTGATCCACTCATGGCTCTTGGTAACACAGACTTAATACAGAAGATTTTGCTTTGTCCACACATTACTAAGCAAAGTAAAAATAGATCACAAATGTCCAAATTACAAGTCAAGCATTTTTGTATGTTAATGACAGGTTATACAAGTAGTTTTTTTTTTTAATTCTCACATAAAATGCCTTTGTATATAGACTTGTTTAAAACTGTTCCTAGTGATATTTGTTTAACAGTTTTGTGCTCCAGGCCCCTGACTATCTGAACCAGAAGTGAGCACATGAGAGCATAAGCCAGTAATCATTCGGCACTGACCTGGGAGAACAGAAATATCGGGCTGGTACCGGCCACTCAGCACAGCATGTGAAGAAGGACACCAGAGGGACCAGAGAAGAATTCTCAGGTGTGGTGGGCCTCTTGGTGTCAGAAGACAGACGACTCCTTCCTACAGGCTTTGATTTTTTTTTTTTTTTTAAGTTATATTCCAGAATTTCTGAAGCACCACTGTCCCCATACTTGGAGAACTGGGGTTCTATTTTTGATGTTGATCTTCTCATACCTATTAGCTGACGAATTTTGACACCTTAGTATAAACACCTTGAAAATACCCCTCAAAACCATCTACAACACAATCATTTTCCTACATAAAGTACATATTAAAACTCCACAGTAATCATCTTTAGATGCATATTTTACTTAGGACATTTCACAGTATTCATCTCCTCATAAATATTTTGTAGTGATCTCTCTTCAATCCTGAGGTATAGGATTCCAGTTGATTCAGAGTGTTTGGTTCTTCTTTTCACGCTGATCAAGTAAATTTATCATGTCTCCTTTCTGATTTTCAGCATTAAGAACTAAAAAAGAAAAACAAAAATCATAATCTAACATTAAAATATTTAGGGAAACCAGCCAGGCAGCTTCTGTTTGACCTGAGTATATAGGGACTGCTTCATCAGGAGGACAGTATCTCCCACAGCAACATAATGGGGAACTGCATTCCTAATCAAGGACAAGACCGTGAAGAGACCACATGTGTAGCCAACATGGTGCCATAAAATAAAGCTGTAACACCTAAAAACTTCCTATTTAAAATAATGAAATAATGCCCCATGTCCTCATGTCCTCATAAAATTTGTGACACAAACACAAGTCTTCTGCGCTCCATGCATCCCTGTTGGGGTCCCTCCAACAGGAAGCACAAGGCCCTCAGAGCTCCCCGCAGCTTCCGTCAGCTCTCGCTACTCTGAAGCTTCTGCTTTCCAGAGCTGAAGTCTTCCTGTGGCTCCCATCATCCTTACTCCATCCTTTGGCACACAAAGGACATACAAAGACCTCACAAAACCTAAAACCACCATGCTGATTTACAACTACAACACATTAAATGGTTAATGATTTCGTTAAATGCCTTAATACTGTGTTTTAAAGTTCTCTAAGAAAGTTGGAACTAATGCCTTTTTCTTCTCATTTCCCTGGAGCAAGCAGGATCTTAAACTGTTTCAGTGATAGAATCTTAAAATGATGGTGATGACAATCCTTGAAACTTAAAGCTTACAGAGAATTTTTCTTTGCCCACATCCTTCATTTGAAGCCTCATACAAGGTGGAATATGATCCTGGGACCCCTGTATGTAGGCGGTAAAAATCCCAGAGCTCTACTGCAAAGCCAAACATTTAGGACACTAGACTGATTTGAAAGGATAGTAAAACAGATGTTAGGTCCGTAACCACACCAAATAGTCAAGGACTGAGGTACACAAATGAGTGGAATCGATGACAGGAACAGAAAAAGACTTTTTATTTGTTTAAAATTCTGACTTGCTAATATGTTTATGTTTTGCATAAAAAAAAATCACCTAAACAGTCTAAGAAAATAAAAATCAAGTTAGAACCTATTTCTAGAAACCTCAAATAACTGCCAACTGTAATAAATGCTGGATGAAATATGAAAAGATACTTTAAAGAACACACTTTTTTTTTTGAAGAGAGAGCAAGAGCAGGAGGGAGAGAGAGAAGCTGGTCTCCTGCTGAGCAGGGAGTCTGACGTGGGGCTCCATCCCAGGACCCTGGGATCACGACCTGAGCGGAAGGCAGACACTTAACAAACTGAGCCACCCACGCCCCCCAAAGAACACACTGTTGAATCAAATCCAGGTTGAGAGACTCTACCAAATAACTGGCCAGAACACTTCAAAAATTATCAACGTCATAAGATAAAGACAGATGGTTTTGAGTTAAAGGACCCTAGGGAGGTGTGACACTATGGTATATAATCCTGGATTATTATATCTTGGACCAGAAAAGGGATATTAAGTTGGACAATTCACTGAATTTGCATAATAGCATTGTATCGATATTCATGTCATTTCAATAATTGGACTGTGGTTATGTAAAATGTTAATATTTGAGAAACCTGGGTGAAAGGTATATGGAAATTCTGTTTTAAATTAAAATCAATCATTTTCAAACTGAGAAGTTAAAAATTTCAAAGACATTAAAATGCACCATCTATAATGGCAATTGAAGAAGGAATCTGTGAGGCCAAACGTGAAGTGGAAGTTCCAGCCCCTGAAGGTAATAAACATCAAAGCTAGCTCTACCCTGAGGACTTCTAAAGTCTGAAGACACTGGACTCCTCTCTTCACAGCGTGCAAAGATGCAGAGGGACAAAAACTAAAGACGAGGGTTCCAGTCTGGATGGTAAGTCCAGAAGGGGACTTCTAAATAAAGCTGAATCTCAACTCCCAAAGGCTCATGTCCTTGGATTAAAATAAAGGTAATGGAGCATAAGTCTGCCATGAAGATGGCACAGCCAGAAAGATGGCCAGAAACTCCAGTGGTTAGACTGAGGAGGAGGAGGACTTCTTAACTATGAGATGACCGTGCAAGTGTACAGTTTGAACTCACATTTCCTCTGTGATCCAAAAAATACCTTGAAGAGAATCTACGTTATTAAAGAAGTGGTGATTTTGTCGTGCCCTTCTTGAGACTGCTAGAGGCAAGTGACCTCTAGTGCAGTGCCAGTGTAACCCCGGAGGCTTCCTACTGATAACTGTTCCCAGGAAACCAGTAGCTCACAGTTAAAAAGCACAAAACCCAAGAAAAGAAGGTATCCTAAGGACAATCTGATAAATACCCACAAGGTTTTTCAGATACTGCAACTGGAAGATAAAAACGTTTGTAAACATGGGCAAAGAATAAGAAAGTTTAGATAGGAGAAAATTAGAAACAAAGCATGAATTACCAGATAAGGCATAGCTGAAGGAAAAACTGGTGATCTCAAAGCTATGTCTGAGGAAATTCTGAATGTAGATCAGGGAAGCAGAAATGGGTATTATGAAAAAAACAGGGTAAGAGACGTGTAGAATGGTAAGATCTAACATTTCTGATCTGAGTTCAAGCAGGAATCAAAATGGGAAGAAGCATTATTCAAAGAGATCTTGACCAAACTCTTCCAGAAGTAGACTTGTCAGATACTTTAAAAAGGAGGGGGAGACTGTTATCCTTTAGAACAGTGTGGTACAGTGTGAGTCAGCAGGGAAACCAATGGAACAGAAAGTCTGAAAAGTAGACCTAAGTGCATACAGAAGTTTATTTGGTAAAGGTGGCACCTCAAATCAGTGGCCTTGAGCTGGTGTTGCCCTTAGGAAAAAGAAAATTGGACCCAACCTTGTGCCACGCTACCCGAATACATTTGGAATTAATTATGAATTCGAGATCTAAATGTAAAATATAAAAACAAATGATGATCCTGGAAAAGTGGTGACAACTGTGCCATAGTTTTTGCATTTTAGGGTCCCTACATAAAGCGACTATATTGAAAAACTCAAAAGTCAGACATTTACAAGAGTAGATGACAAGGAAGCCTGCAGACCCCAAAATACAAGCAGAGACGAAAACAATGGACGGTGCTTGTAGGCTAGCAGAGTCTAGAAAGAAAACAGGAGCCAGAGAGCACCCGATGGACCTGAGAATAGAACAGGAGAACCCCAAACAGCCGAAAGCCTTACACCAGAAAGTACCTGGGCGAAGGGACAACTGCAACTGGAAAGCAGGAGACTTTCTGCTACTCGCGCAGCAGAGGACCACAAAGTAGCTGTGGTAAGAACTGAAGGGCCAGGGGAGGCTGAGCCCCGTGAGCTTCTGACACTCATCTGCCAGGACTCCTTTCTGGGGCTCCTTCCCAGGTAGAGCCCCATGGGGGGAGGGGGAACGGCTGAGTGTGGAGGAGAGCTACGGCTGAGCAGGACAGGGAGAAGAGACCAAGGACCTGAAGGTTCAGATTAAAGTGGGGGAAGATCCCACTGGCCACAGGAGATAGGACAACTTGAATTTCAAAAAGGATAATAAATACAATTGAACAAAACCCATCAAATAGCTTTAAATTCAAAGAATTTGTATTTTCACCTTCAAAGGATGACAGGGAAAGAATTCATTATTTTGAAAATGGGTAAATAAAAAGAATCAAGCATTTTTATCCTATGTTATAGGACTAAAACCACGGACTTGCCTGTTCATAAAAATATTCCAATTAACGAGTGGAATAGAAAAAGCTGAATTAGGATACCATGGATGAGTGCATGAAGGCACTGAGTATCAACGGCTAGTTCTGTCAGAAAAAGGCGCTCCTTGCCTCCCGACGAAAGAACACGCCATCGCCTCCCCCTTTACCAAGGGCTTGTGCCCAGTCTGAACCAAGCCTCTGGATATCAGCTGCTAATAGGCGGGAAACAGGAAAGAACATACTACACAGCATCATGAAGGTACTATCAGCACCATACCGACTATGGAAAACTCCAGGGCAAATGGAGGAAAGGAGTGGAGGGGGAACCTGTCCACTATGATTTTAAGAGCTAGCAATTTTAAGAAGATGGGCAACATTAAACTCCAGTGTCCAGGGATGCCCACTTGAGTTGTCAGCCCATAAAGAAATGCAAGAAAATGCCTACTGGAAAGGTCAGGATAGGGGGTGCTATTATGGGGAGAAAAGGGGCTTCTGGAGGGCTGGTCAAGTTCTAGTCTTTGAGGTGGGTGGGGATGGAATCCTAAAAACATTGTTTTTAGGGGCACTGGGTGGCTCAGTCATTAAGCATCTGCCTTTAGTTTGGGTCATGCTCCCAGCGGCCTGGGATCAGGCTCCCTCCTGCTCGGCTAGGAGCCTGCTTCTCCCTATGCCTGCCACTCCCACTGTGTGTGCTCTCTCTCCGTCAAATAAATATATTTTTTTAAAAAAGACGTTTGTGTGGTTTTCTGAATTTGTGTTTTACTTTTTAATAGAACTAAAAGAAAAATTTGAAAGCATACTTAAACACACAGATGAATTCTTCCAACACTAGATGGAAAAACTTACTATGACTCAATATACGGAGGCAATAAAAGAAATATTTTGAAACATTCACATGGCAAAAAAACACCATACATAAAACCAAAACAGACTGGGAAGAAGTATTTGCAACTTACACCACAGATAAAGGGCAATCTCCCTAGCATCTAAAGAACTCTTAACCAGAAAAGGAAACACTAAGAATCTGGTAAAATGAATTTTATAAAAGGGAACCATGAGACGACATGATACTACAAGAGAGTATGTGGCAGGGTGACGGCATTAGAGAAGCCACCATCAGACAAGGGTTTTCAATGGACGCTAAAGCCACACTGTTTCAAAGCATCCCCCTCTAGATGACTTCTCAATTACTAAGGGAAAATGGCCCTTTGCAATGGACGAGACCAGTGGGCAATACCTTGACCAAGCCGTCAACCTGCCATGACCTGCCTCCTGGTGGGGAGCTAGAGGAGCACACTGCAGCTGCAAAACTGTCCAACCGGAATCCAATCACAAGCATATGGACAAATCCAGAAGCTGATACATCCCACTGGCCAGGGCTCTTCAGAATTCCAAATAATAATGCAAAGTGCCACTCTAAAAAGCTGCTTCGAAGTACTGTGCAGATGTTAGGGCTTTTGGATTACTGATACAGTGTGACAAGAGGTGACCTAGCCATCTGTTGGAAAATCCTTAGGTGTCATGAAGACAAATCCTCCAGCCAACACCTGAGGGCTTGAGCCCCCTACACACACAGACCTTCTGAAAGGTCTTCATCTTGGACTCCTCAATCCTCCCCTTCCCTCCACTGCCCCATGTTCAAAGGCTTCTGGACTGGATGCATTACTTATCATTTTTTTTAAAGATTTTATTTATTTGACAGAGATCATAAGTAGGCAGAGAGGCAGGCAGAGAGAAGAAGGGAAGCAGGCTCCCCACCGAGCAGAGGGTCCGATGCAGGGCTCCATCCCAGGACCCTGGGATCATGACCTGAGCCGAAGGCAGAGGCTTTAACCCACTGAGCCACCCAGGCGCCCCTGGATGCATTACTTATAACTTAAGTGCTGGGATTCAGTGTTTAGTCACTGCCAAAGGGAACGAAGGACCACAATGTGAAACGCGAGGCAAGCCCCCCGCCTCGGCAGGCCTCTTACCGTTCGGGTTTCTGTTGTTCCCTGCAAGGGCTGCCTGCTTATCGGTCTCTGATTCTGCCTCATTTTCATCCATGTTGTAGTCCTCCTGTCCCCCCAGCTTTTGCTGGTGTCTCCCTGTCAAATGAACACAGGCACAGAGAACACAACCCACAGGACTCTCTCGAAGCCGCAGGAGTTCCAGAGCCCAGTCACAGCTCATCAGGTCTCTCTGCGACCTCTCAGAGAACGGCGGCGCTCGTGTGCCCGCTGCCGGTACGAAGAGCTGGTGCGAGTCCTCCGCTTGCGAACGCCCCCACTTCAGCTCTGAGTCCGTATACGCCCAGACCCTCAACACAGGGCTGTATTCTGGGCTGGAACTCGGGAAACCAGCTAATTAACCCCAAATCCCAGGGTTGTTTTTTTTGTTTTTGTTTTTTTAAGCGGCCATCAACTCAAGGTTAAAGGAAGGTGCTGCGCGCTGCTGCTGGAAAGAGGTTTCCAGTCAGTGACGGCACCTCCTGAGAAGGGCCGGTGGCTCGGAAGGAAGGAAATGGGAGGGGCTACTGGGTGCCACAGGCTTTTCCATCCCCCCTACAGAATTAGACCATTCATCGCCAGTCAGCCCTGCAGAGGGCCTCCGGCAGGCTAGATGATCAGGGCAGAAGGCGTTCAAGAGGCGTACAGGTACATACACGTATAGGTAAGTAAACAAAATCTTCTTTGAAACACGTGTCTGGGAGAGCTGGTTCTAGTTACATCTCCTGCACTCACTGCCTGAAGTGGAAGCAAGGGCCACGCCTTCGGGCCCTGCGGCTTTACTCCACAGGGGTGATGGCGACAGCGGCCCCAGGCTCTCAAACCAGTCTTCTCATGCTACCCTCGGGGGCCAGTCTGAAACCTGAGTGCCACTGGATCGGCCACCCGAGCTTCCTCTTCCTTTTAATTCTTTAACTGAAACCTTGTGAAAACACAGTCTTCAGAAAGAGAAACTCGAGCACAAATGAGATCTGGAATCGGTAACTTCCACAAATAAGCACATTCTCCTACTCTTGTTAGTGACTTGTCCCAGAGCACAGGTATTGTCCATAAGTGTTCCTGGCTAGGCTGGAACAGCTTTTAGGGACATAAACACATCCCAGAATATTGTGTTGATCTCAGTTTTCCCACACTTTATCTTTAAAAGATACACACAGTATCTTTGGGGGGAAAAAAAAAAAAGTGCACCGAGCCAGATGGGATTCATGGGTCACTTTGCTGCCAGGCTCAAATATGCCCGAAACCCCATCGACCCAGTCACCGCCCCCCACCACCATTCACCAGGCACTGGCGGTGACCACGCGTGCGGGTGCGGACCCAGGCGGGGACCGTGTTCCAGAGCGGGGGCTGAGTTCACTGCACGCCAAGCACCCGCCCCACGCCTTCCGCCTGAAACCGCCCCAGCCACGGCCCACCCGCTGTGTTACTTCGTCACCTCCACCTGCCTGCGAGCGCGGCGCTCTTCCCTCCCGCCTCCCGCATGCTCACGGAGACCCAGCGAACAAGATCCACCAAATCGCCAACCGGGCCCTTCACAGGGGCCCTGCCCGCGTCAGACGAAGAGCAGAGGAGAGGAGTCCGCAGACGACCCACAGAGCGGCGCACCCACCTTCCTCGGCCGCGTCCTGCTCCTCCTCCTCCTGCCCATCAGGGACGACAAGCTGATCCCGCTCGAGGTCCTCCGCGTCCCGATTTTCCTGGCTGGCCAGCCTCGCCGCTGGGGCCCGTGCGGTCTGGCCCACCGCCCCAGCTCCCCCGGGGCCTCTTCCAGCCGCGGGTGCGTCTGCCTCCACAGCCTGCTCGCGGCCGGGCTCCGGGGGCAGCCCCAGGCTGTCCCTCGGAAGCTCCTCCTCACTGGCGACCTGGATCTCATTGGTTTCCTCTGTGCGGGAACAGTTACCTGTGACCTCACGAGCACTTAGTTGAATTAAAATGAAAACAAAAACCCTCCCACCACTCAATTCCCAGAGCCTTCCCAAGGGCTGTGGGTGGGGAGCAACTGGGTGACTGGTTCTGTGGCACCACAAAGACTGCGGCTTCTCCACACCTGCAGCTCAACTTCAGAACATACGAGAGAAGCGGTTTAGGAAGAAAATCTGGACAAGTTATTTGATTTCAGTGACAACCTATGAGTCGAAGTTATCCGACCATCATATGTATCTGAGACAAGGCCCCCTGTTCCCATAACAGCTGCCCAAGCCCCAGGCATCTCCCCATAATCCCCCAGTCCCAATGTCCTCAGTGAAGCACAGCCTGGACCGTCACACGCTGCCAAAGAACAGGGCACTCGGTCTACAGGGATGACAGTAAGACAAGGAAAAGCCTTGTGGCCCCAATTCCGGCACCCAGCGAGACCTTCACCTGCCTCCAGCAGCCCAAACCCAGCTCACCAGTTGCCTCCCACAGGGACACTTTGCCATGAGGCCATCTGCAAAGATGCTGGACTGCCACTATGTCTATCTTAGAGAGGGCTTAAATGTGCAATTACCAGGTTTCACTTACCTCTCTCACCTTGTCTCTTCAAACCCAAAGCCGCCTCAGAACTGGGGGCTGGTGTCTGGGGCTCGCCGTTGCTGGGCACGTTTCCTTTCACCTGCAGCACCTCTGCCTGGGGCAGGTCTGCGTCCTGCGGCCTGGGCTGAAGCTCGCTGGGGGCTCGGAGCTGAAACAGGAGCGCACGACAGCCGGGGGCTCCGTGACTTTAAACCTCACAACAATCCCATGCAAGGCAATGGACATCCTTCTGACAAAACACCCAAACCCCGAGAAATGCTTTGATCTACCCTAGTTGTGCCATACTACCTGGCATAAATCCAAAGGTCAAAGGTTAAGATCTCCCAGAAAGTACTTTCAGTAACAGATTAACAAGTAGGTTTCTAGCAGTCTGATCAACAAGGACAAGGATGACCTGAACGCTATAAACAAACCTGACCAGGCTGACTTCCGTAGAACATTGACCTGACAAGAGCAAAACAAATTCTTCAAGGGCACATGGAACATTCCCCAGGCCAGAGGCCAGGCCATGAAACAAGCCTCAACAAATCTGAAATGACTGGAGAACATACTCTGTATGATGTTAATCACGATGGACTGAAATTATCAATGACAATAAAATGTGAGAAACTCACAAACACGTGGGAATTAGGCAACATGTTCCTAAATTAAACCAATGGGTCAAAGGAATCACTAGGCATAAAGAAAGTATCTCGAAAAAAATTAAAACAAATACATGACATACCAAACTTATGGGAGGCTGTTAAAGCAGTGCTTAGAGGGAAATGTGCAGGTCTATATCAAGAAGATGGTAAATCAGTAACCTAATCTTCCACCTTAAGACACTGGAAAAAGAAGAGCAAACAGAACCTAAAGCACAGAAGGACATAATAAAGGTTGGAGCAGGAATTAATGAAATACAGAACAGAAAAATAGAGAACATGAATGAAATCAAAGTTAGTTCTTCAAGAAGTTGAACAAAATTAACAAACTTTTAGCTGGATTAACCAAGAAAAAGAGAAAACTCAAATTACTAAAATAAAAAATAAAATGGGACAACACTACTGACCTTACACAAATAAAAATATTAAAAAGGAACACCACAAATAACTAAGTCAGCTTTGATGACTTAGAGGACAGTAACCAGGTTCCAAGAACAATACAAACTACCAAAACTGACTCAAGAAATAGAAAATGTGAGGGGCGCCTGAGTGGCTCAGTCGGTTGTGTCTGACTCTTGGTTTCAGCTCATGTCACGATCTCATGGGCTGTGAGATCGAGCCCCACATTCTCTCCCACTGCCCCTCCACCCAGTCCCTCTCTCTCAAATTTCTTTAAAAATAGAAAATATGTAAAGACTTGTTATATAATAAGAGATTGAATTAGTAATTTAAAAACTTCCCCCAAAGAAAAGCCCAAGCCCAGATGACTTCACAAGTGAACCCCACCAAGCATTTACAGACCAATCAATACCAGATCTTCAAAAACTCTTCCAAAAAAAAAAACAAAAACAAAAAGAAACAAACAAACAAAACAAACAAACAAACAAAAAAAAAACCAAAACCCTGAAAGGAATATGCCCCAACTCATTCTATGAGTCCAATATTAATAGATCTCAAAACCAAAAACACTACAAAAAAAACAGTATCTCTTATGAATATAAACACTAAAATCCTTAACAAAATACTAGCAAACCAAACCTAGCAACATATAAAAAGATTATATACCATGACGAAGAGGGATAAATCCCATGAACGCAAGGTGAAACATCTAAAAATCCGTGTAACAGTGTATCAGTAGCATAACAGACAAAAAAACCCACATGATCATCTCAATAAACTGAGAAAAAGAATTTGACAAAAATCCAACACCTCCTGATAAAAACACTCATAATTAAGATCAAAAGGGAAGGGGTGCCTGGGTGGTTCAGTCGATTAAGTGTCCAACTTTTGGTTTGGGCTCCAGGCTCCAGTCATGATCTCAGGGTCAGGAGGCGGCAATTCCGCCTCAGGCTCTGAGCTCAGCGGGGAGTCTGCTAGGGATTCTGTCTCTCCCTCTCCCTCTGTCCTTCCCACCTCTCGCCTGTGCTCTCTAAAATAAATCTTTAAAACAAGAAACAGAAGGGAACTTCCTCGACTTGATAAAGTCTATTCATGAAAACACACAGCTAACATCAAGCTTAATGGTGAAAAAAGAATGTTTTCCCTCCATGATCAAGAACAAGGATATCTGTTTTTCCATTTCTGTTAAACACTGAATGGAGGTTCTAGCCAGTGCAATTAGGTAATAAGAAACAAAGGCATCCAGAGTGGGAAGGAAAAATGTAAAACTGTCTCTGCTTTGATGACATAATACTGTATATAGAAAATTCAAAGAAATCAGATACCAAAAAATACTATTAGAAAAAAGTTCAGCAAGGTTGCAATATACCAGATCAAAATAAACAAATGAATTTTATTTCTATAGAACTAGCAATGAATATGAAAATAAAACAATTCCATTTGTAACAGCATAAAAAATAAATTGAACAAAGAAGTATAAGACTTCTGTAAACTACAACCCATTGTTTGAGAGATTTTTAAAGGACGTAAACAAGTGGAAGAACGTCCCACATTCATAGAACAGTAAGCTTAATGTTGGTAAGATGGCAATACCCCAAACTGATCAACAGACTCAATGTAATTTCAGTCAAAATGTCACCTGGCTTTGTTGAAGAAACTGACAAGCAGATCCTAAAACTCCTATGGAAATTCAGCTGGCACAGAATAACCATAATAGTCCTTAAAAAGAACAACACTGGGGGTACCTGGGAGGCTCAGTCAGCGAAGCACCTGCCTTCTGCTCGGGCAGTGATCCTGGAGTCCCTGGATCGAGCCCCACATCAGGCTCCCTGCTCAGTGCAGAGCCTGCGCCTCCCTCTCCCTCTGCTCCTACTCCCACTTGTGCTCTCTCTCACTCAAATTAAATAAATCAATAAATAAACTAAACTAAATTAAATTAAATACAACGTTGGAGGGGTGCATGGGTGGCACAGTCAGTTAAGCATCTGACTCTTGGTTTTGGCTCAGGTCATTACCAGCCCTGAGTCAGGCTCCGTGCTCGGTGGGGGAGGCTGATGGAGATTCTCTCTCTCTACTCCTCCCACTGTCCCTTCCCTTAGAGAAATAAATATTTTTAAAAAATTAAAATTAAAAAAAGGAGGAACCTGGGTGGCTCAGTCAGTTAAGTGTCTGCCTTCGGGTCAGATCACGATCCCAGGGTCTTGGGAACGAGCCCAGCTCTCAGCTCAGTGGAGAGCCTGCACTTCCCTCTCCCTCCACTGCTCCCCTGTTTTTGTTCATAAAATTTTTAAAACAACATTGGAGGAGTCATACTCCCTGAATTCAAAGCTTACTACAAAGCTATAGTAATCAAGGCTGTACATACGGTACTAAAATAAGGGACAAACAGACCAATGGAATAGAACTGAGAATCCACAATAAACCCTCATAGCTACAAGTAAGCTGATTTTTGACAAGGGTGTCATGACAGCTCCATGGAAAAAATAAGTGTTTTTTTTTTTTTTCTTCCCAAAAATACGTGCCAAGAGACAACTGGATATCCATAAGTAAAACAATGAAGTTGGACCCCTACTTTACACCAGATACAAAAAATTAACTCAAAATGGGCCTTAGGACTAAATGTAAGAGGTAGGAATTATAAAACTCTTAATATTTTCAAGATCTTGGATTAGGCAAAGCGTTTTAAATTACAACACCAAAGGAACACACAACAGAATAAATAAGAAACTGGACTTCATCAAAATTAAAAACTTTCATATTCCGATGAACACCATGAAGAAAGTAAAAAAAAAATAAACTCACAGAATAGGAAAAAATACTTGCAAATCATAGCTAATATCTTTATATGAATATATAAAGAACTCCAACTCTATTATAAAATAACTCAATTTAAAAATGGGTAAAGTGTATAGACATTTCTCCAAAAAGATACAAATGGCCAATAAAGCACAAGAAAAGATGCTCAATGTTAGTTATCGTGGAAATGCAAACCCAAACCACACTGACCCAGGGCGCCGCACCAAGGAGCATGGCTACAAGGACAAAGACAGGTAAGAGCTGGCCAGGACGTGGAGAAATGGGACCCCTCGCACTGCTGGTCAAAATGTAAAAGAATGTGACTGGTTTTTGAAAACGGTCTGGCAGTTTCTCACTGAACATCGAGTTACCATATGACCCGGCAACTCCACTCCTAGGTATACACCTAAGGGAAATGAAAACTTACCTCCATACAAAAATGTCTACACGCGTGTTCATAGCAGCATTATTCATAATCTGCCTAAAACTAGAAATAAGCCAAATTCCTATCAACCGACAGATGATTCAACAAAACGTGGCCTACGCACACGATACTGTCCAGCCGTAAACAGGGGTGAAGCAGTCACACACGCGAACACGCGGGCGAACCTGGAAAGCGGAAACGCTCCAGACACACACAGTCACACGGCTATGATTCTCCTGACAGGAGACGTCCAGCTACGCAAACCGATGGAGACAGAAAGCAGATTAATGGTTTTCTAGGAGTGAGTGGGGAGAGCGAACGGTTATGGGGTTTATTTGGGGGAACAAGAATGTTCTAAAACGGACTGTGATGATGGCTGCACAATTTTGTGAATAAACGAAAAACCAACGAATTCTGACTGTATGTGGGTAAATGGTATGGTCTGTGAATTCTCTCTCAATAAAGCTGCCGTATTTACAGCCAACCAAGGCAGGTTTCCCAAAGGCCTCGAGCAGCCGCTTCATGGGCCGAGCAGCACAGGCCCTGCCACCAGGGGCGCTCAGCAGCCCCACCCCTGCCCGCCTGTGCGGGGGCCACAGTACTGAGGGCTCTCCCAGGGGGGCTGCAGACTTTCGCTGAAGCAACCCCGGTGACGCCCTGAGCCCAAGGACAAGGCAGAGCCCGGATGCCCTTCAGAGCGTCCACGTCCTGGGAACAGCCGGCGTGTCTCAGGGAACCAAACGCACAGCGGAGAGCAGAGATAAATGCCAATCCGTCTGCAGACAAGGGAACAGGATGCCTGAGGAGAGGCGAGGAATGCCTTCTGGAATCCTGGGCAGAAAAACTCTCAGAATTACCTGCTGGTTTTGGTCCTTTTTTTCACTCGGGTCTCTGGAAGCAACGGCCTCCTTCCCCTTTCTCGTGACTTCTTCTATCCGCTCCTCACACTGCTCCTTCACCTCCTTCATCTGACTGATGCACTGGCTCCTCCGGGGAGAGAAAGCAAAGGGAAAGACAAAGATTTAGGGATGGGTCTACACCGCAAGTTTCCCCTGCCGTGACCGTGCAATCCACCGCGTAAGGCACGGCTCGTCTTCTTCCTGGGTCCAGCTCTCCACCTCGAGAGGGCACATAATGCATGTGGTTTCAGTACTAAATGGCAAGAAAACTGGAGTTGGCTGAAACTACAAATTTGTCACACTGTTCTAAAACAGGTGAACTTCATTAGTTAGGAAAGACTAATTCTTACGGACACCTGGGTGGCTCAGTCGGTTAAGCGTCTGCCTTCGGCTCAGGTCATGATCCCAGAGTCCTGGGATTGAGCCACATGTCAGGCTCTGTGCTCATCGCAGAGTCTGCTTCTCCTTCTTCTTCTGTGCTCGCGCGCGCACACACACACACACTCTCTCTCTCTCTCTCTCTCTCTCCCCCTCCCTCTCAAACAAATAAATAAAATATTTTAAGAAGTTTTTAAAATACAAACTGTGGTATAATCAGAGATAGCTATATGGTCTTGTCCCCAGCTATTAGCACAAAGCTCCTAAAGCGCTTGGAATTTCCTGACTTATAGGAGGGTCTTGTCAGTTAAACGAGCCCCCCTGGACCACACCCGAGTTTGTGCTAATGTGCCAGCTCACAGAGCCTGACAATGGGGGCTGGCGGCCAGGGGGGTCACCCCCATGACTAATAGGGCTGGAACTTTCAGCCCCACCACCTCCCTCCAGTGAACAGGGAGAGTAGAGCTGGAGTTCAGTCATGTGGCCGACAATTTAATCAATCATGCCTATGTAGTAAAACCTCAGGAAAAATCTCTGGGTGATGAGGCTTGACAAGCTTCTCAGTCGGTGAACACCAGGTACTAGAAAGGTGGCACCCCAACTCCACCAGGAGAGGAGCTATTTCTCCTACAATGGCCCTAAAACCAAGACTCCACTATGTAGCTGTTCCTGAGATACAGCCCTTCGAATGAGCCTCTCGTCGTGAGCACAGCCCTGGGCAGAGTTCTGTCAGTGATCCTAGAGAAGTACCAACCCTGAGCAGTTCGGGAAGCACTGAACTTGTAGCTAGGAGACAGAGTACAGGTGCCTTGGGGACACACGGAACTTGTGGATGTCATGTGAAGAGGGGAGGGTCTTATGGGACTAAAGCCTGTGGGGTTTGTGCTAACACTAGACAGTGTCAAAATCCAGCTGGACTTCACTTCCGGGAAGATGGGATAGATGGATTTTTCCCTATTTCTCCCACTAAGTACAACCACAAACCCTGGGCACTATATTTAAAAGAAACAGAAGAGGACTGAATGGTAGGAGAGAAGGCAGACTGGCCAGAGGCTTCGGGTCTACGGAATACCCCAGTGGTGATACTGGAGAGCACGTGGGAAGAAGCCTGTGTTTCAGCCCCCACTGATGGGAATGTGTCCTCTCCCCTCGGGGTGGCAGCCAAGGAAGTCGGCGATGAGTCAGGGCTCTCCCAAAAACCAGAGGTTTCAAATGAAAACCACCATCACGTCAAGCACCAGGAAGATCTCAAATGAGTGGAGAGAGACCACCAATAGATTCCAATGCCGACATGACAGAGAAGTTAGAATGATCTGACAAACATTTCCAAACAGCCACCAGAGAAAGGTTTCAGTGAGCAATCTGAAGATGCTTGAAACAAATGAAAGACTAAATGTCTCAGCAATGAAACAGAAGATGTAAGGAAGAACCACATGGAAATTTTCAAACTGAAAAATGCAATAACCAAAATTAAAGAACTTAAGGACTGAGTGCAAGTAGCAAAATGGAGGCAAGAATCCGTGAACTGCAAGACAGAACAACAGACATGACCCAATCATAGTAACAGAAAACAGACTGGGGAGAAAAAGAAAAAGAAAACAAACCCACTGGGGGATCTGCACAACTATGACAGAGATCTAACATCCCCGTCCTCAGTTCCAGGAAGGAGACTTTCCCAGTGGGGCCCACATAACTAGTCACCTGTACAACCATGCCCAAAATATTACTCCTCTTAGCTCACCTCCAGGACCACAGGATACCTCTGCCTCGCCCAGACCACTCTGAGCAACTCACGTCCTCTTTCTTTTCTAGAACAAGTCCTAGCTACCCTTCTCTACTCCCCACTAGGTAGGATTCCATTCTAAGTGACCTTCCCTAAGAAGGCTTTTTTTGGGTAATAGAGAAGGATTCACGAAAATGACTGTGTAAGAACAGTATCCAAAGGCACTTTCAAAAAGTGGGTAAGTTAGCTTATCAGGTTTGGCTGGGTGAAACAGAAAGGGCAAATGATAGCAATCTGCTCCTTTCGCAAACTGAAGTCTCATGTAGGTAGCCCAGCACCAGGATGGCCGTTCTGAGTCATCAGGGATACAGCCTTCTCGGTTTCATGATCCTAGCACGCATGGGTTTCCGGCCTCATGATCCAAGATGGCTATAGCGGCCCAGCCATCTTGTGTGAGTCCCAAGCAACAGGAAGGAATGAGGGGAAAGGTAAATGAGATGGGGTGTGGTGGACCATCCTCACTTTCAGAAGACTTCCTACGGTCCTGTGCTTCCACTTCTTTCCCGCGCTGGCCAGAACTTGGTCACCAGGCCATACTTCACTGCGAGAAGGGTTTGGAAATGCAGGAATTATACTGTGGGAGAAAATCATGGATCTAGATAGGCCATAGCCAGTCTTTGCCACAGGCAGTTTTAAAAATATTTTGAGCCACAAAATATTAATAATTGCACACTGTCCCAAGTTGAGAAGATACCCAAAACAGATTGTTCTGTTAACTTAGATTAGAACGGGAGACACCAATCTTACAAGACAGAACTTATGCTTGGTTCAGTATGAATACAGCTGGGAATCTATAGAAATAGTCATCAATGTCTGTATACAACACAGGTTAGTATACACGTAGACCTCTTTACCCTGCAGCTGATGAGGCCTAGAAACAACCACACCCCAGCAGCAATAAACACACCTAGTACCCAGATCTTGGCTTTTTTTTTTTTTTAAGGTTTTATTTATTTATTTGAAAGAGAGAGAGAGCATGAGATCAGGGAGGGTCAGAAGGAGCAAGGGCCCTGATGCAGGACTTGATCCTGGGACTCCAGGATCATGACTTGAGCCAAAGGCAGTCGCCCAACCAACTGAGCCACCCAGGTGCCCCAGAACTTGGCTTCTTAATACCACTTCCCCAATTTAGAGGAGAGAGAAATGGTTGATTGAGGGAGCATCCAACTGGGTCCCTCCCAGTACAGAGGGAGGGATAACGGAGTAACTTTATGGTGAAGAAAGCAAACAAACACTACCTCAGTAAGGTAATCAAGATTATCATCAACAAGGAACAAGCCATATGGATAGTATGTACCCTTGATACGAAGTAATGAAAGTGGTACTTGACCTCTGTGGCCTTCCTCCTAGAAATGTGTTGCCCCAGTTTAACCATGAAAAAAACACCAGATAAATCCCAACTGGAACAAACTGTAAGGAAACATACTATAAGACACCCGACCAGCACTCCTTAAAACAAGATCATAAAAAAAAAGTCTGAGAAACGGTCACAGCCAAGAGGACTCTAAGGAAACATGAACAGACGGACTGTGGGGTCCGGGAAGAGAAAAAAGGACATCGGGAAAACCGAGGAAGCACAGACAAAGTATGAACTTTAGTTAATGATGGATCCGTACTGGTCCATTAACTGAGCCAAACAAACCCCATCAGTGGAAAGCGTTAACAGCACAGAAACTGGGTCTGCGGTACACAGCAGTTCTCGTAATCCTTCTACACAGCAGCTTTTGTAATCCTTCTGCAAACCTGAAACTGCTCCAAAATTTAAGCTTCATTTTTAAAAAATAAAAATAAAAAGGAACTGGAGGATGCCCAGGCAGTATCAGAAAATTGTTACTGGAGCCCATCACCTAGCGCAGGCTGAGCCCCCTTTTAGCTAAGATATGCTGAGGCACCACCGGAGCTTTCAGCCTAGAGTTTAAGAGCATCCTGTGTGTCAGGGTTGTAGAGTAATTGAGAGAATTACCCACTTGTACAAATAAGGAAGTTGGGAGGTGACCTGAATGTGGGCCGCTGACCAGGGTCAGAGAGAGAGAGAGAAGGCTGAAAGCAGAAGCCAGACCCGGGGTTTCCTGGCTCTGTGCCATGCTCTCTCTAGGGCCCAGCTGCCTCTTCTGGGTCACGGGCCCTTCAGAGCCAGCTGTACGCACACTCAGCCCACAGCTCTTGTAATGTGACCTACGGTGCAAAGGAGTCCGTGGGTCCCCAAGAACCACATGCAGAGAAGGGCATCAGAGGTTGCAGACAGAGCGGAAGACAGACTTCCGGACTTTGGACAGCTTACAGATCAAGAGAAGACTCGCTGAAAAATTCATTTAAATAAAACTGTCACAAACAGGCAACTCCCAGGTGATAGACTAGTACGCAGTAGTTTGAACGCATAAAACAAGAAGAGAGACCGTCTAAATCCCGAATGTACTAAACATGCCAGTTCACTGCTAGCAGACGGCATCCCCGACGCTCGGGACCAGCCAATGAACAGGGGCACAGCCGTTCCCGAACGTTCAGAAAACTACAAATGGGAAATACGTACTGTTTTCACCTGCTCTCAGCCCTGCCAGAACCAAGGACAAAGAGCCTCGCTCTCCCAGCCTTGCGGGTGGAGGCCAGCTTCCCCCATTCCAACTCCACAGCGGTAAGGAAATAGCCTCAGAATGAAGCTCAAACACCGGGACGCACGCCACGGGGACGGTGACAGTGTGACGTCCCGAAGGCCTCAGGTGAGCCTCCGCTTCCATGCACGTGCCAACCGTTCAGTCACCAACCAGAGCGAAAATGCAGACACGCAGGACCCGCCACCAGGGTGATCATGGCTGGTGCGATCGATGCGCGGGTCGTACGCCACACAGGAATCTATGCAGGCGGGTGGCCTGACCGTCCAGGACACAATCTCAGAGCAGTGCTGGGTCTAGACCAGTAACAGCTTTGGCAAACTATTTCCTCGTGGCGTGGAAATGAGAGGACAAGCAGTTCACGTGAGAAGACAACCCTACGTGCTCTGGGGAAGAAGCCTGCAAGGCCGTGTGTGACCAAGACTGACAAGAACGTGACCGCTTAGTGACGTCTGCCACAGGGGTGGGAGCGAGGAGCGGGGACGCCGATTCAGAAGAACGAACACGAACTTGTGCACTAACTTGAGGAAGCCGGCCTCGCTGTCCGCTCTTCCAGTCCCAGCACTGCCGGTAGAAAGGGTTAGGGCCCGACAGGGTGTTTCCAGAGTGGCTGTGAGGGTGACCTTCCGCTGTCCCACCAACGGAAGGCACGACTTTGCAGATATTGCTAACAAGGGATCTGCACCTTTCATCAGGTCCAAAAGGGTCTCTAACCCAAAGACCGCTTCCAACACTCCATGAACATCATCCCCAGGAAACGCACCGTATCTGGGATAACATTTTGGGCACGACAACCTCAATAGCGACTTCAGCCAAAACGGGTTTCAAACTAGCCATCAACCTCCTAAGAGAAAAAGGGTGAGTCCAGCAGGCCTGGCCACCCTCCCTGTCTGCTCTGACATGGGGCGCAGAGCCGCCCTCCCCGTCGCTGGGCCTGGCTGACTACTGATTTCCAGTGAGGTCAGCTCCTTCTGAGTAAACATACATCAAGTGAGGGCATTAACGGCTTATCCTATTTCAAGGAATGGAAGGGAAGTGCGTTTGAAGGTATCTCTAAGGATGAATAATACAGAGACTGGGCCGTCTTCATTTCTGAGTGCTAGCGATCGTCGATGACTGGCCCAGCTCAGGGGTCCTCAACTGAACACCACCGTGTTTGAGGCCAGGGAAAACCCCAATATGAGGTCTGCCCTGTGCACTGCAGAATGCTGACCGCAGGTCTCTGGACATTGCCAAAGGTCTCCTGGGAGCAAAATCACCGACCAAAATTGAGAACCACTGGCCTGGCTGAAGAAGGTTCCATACGCTTATTTTCTAATTACATTTCCCTTCTACTGACGTTAGTGCATGTCCTCTGCATGTTTACATATGTGGGGCTTCCTGGTTTTAGTAGTATTTTGTTTTAAAGTGATCAGGATGCTACCACAGTGAGTGGACAATCTTTTGGAAGGAACTGAGAATTCCGGTGAGGGCAGTGGGGTGAGGAAACTTATTCAGAAGGCAACTTGGCAATTTAGGACACTGAACCTGCAGGTGAGTCCTTTTTAGAAGGAAATAATTCAAAATGATTATCTTTAAAAGGTATACACATTGCTATCAGGCTAGTCAGAATAATCAAAAACTTAGAAGTAACCAAAATACCCAAACACGGACATCATGAGGTAAATTCTGCGCCTCCACAATATTAACCAGCCATTTTTAGTGATGCTACATTTTGGAGCAGTATGGACTTCTATTTATATATAACACAAGCAAGTGGAAAACAATGATTTAAAACTGTTACCAGTGACTGCAATTATGTGAAAAATCCACATACCTTGGACACAAACCAGGGAGAAGTCAGCCAACGGGAAAGAGGACGGGGCTCATAGGTGGCTGTTTGCCTCTGAATCCCAAACCCCCTGTGCCCGAGTTATGCTGCTCTTATCAGGGAAAATACACAGACTAGGACTTACTCTCTACTCCCTACAACTGGTTTTTACTATCTTACTATAGGGTATAAGCTAACCTTTTGGAAGTTTATTGTTTTGTTTTGGTCATAAAAATCCTCCCAGAGGTAAATGTATAGGGTTTTTGTACACAACTGAAGTTCTCATCCACTTAAAACAGACGGGCCTGACTGTAAGCTGGGATGGAACGGCAGCATGGGGAGTGCAGTTATGAGTAACGTACACCTGGAATGAGCTGACGGCACAGATCCTAAGTGTTCTCACCTCACACGCACAACGATCATGTTTAATGAGCTTGATCCGGGACACTACCCAACGTCGAGGCATATCAAAATTCCATGCTTTATACCTTAAATATAGACAATGATTATCTGTCCATCGTACTTCAATAAAGCTGAAAAATAAAAGTGCTCCCTTCTCACTGCAGAAATGTGAAGAGACGCTAGGAGTCTCACAGAAACAGAATGTCCACGAGCCGACACCCAGAGATAAACCCCAGATCTGATGCCAAAGACGCCTTTCAGTCTAGGAGTGGACGAAGGGCACATCTGAGCACTTCCCGAAGACATTTTTAAAGGCTTTCTGTTACTGACTTAACCAGCACACCTGCCCTGTAAAACTTCACGGAACTTTACAAGTATGTAGACAGGCCATTTCCTGCTCCGGGACGCTGCCCTCCCGTGTATTCTGAATCATGAGCCACCAGCTGGTCCTCTTCCAGAGCTTTCTGAAGCTCAGCTCACACTTACATGAGGAAGTGCGCAGGGCCTCCTACAGAACCCGGACGTGCAGTGCACACCCACCCGCTCACGCCCACTGCTCAGAACACAAAGCACCCCCACCCCCTGGGGGCTGCACTTACAGGTCATAGGAGAACTTCCGCTCCAGGTTGGTCTGGTTCCTCTGGAACTGGAGCACGTCCTGCTGCAGCCGGCCGTAGTTCTTCTGCAGGGCCTTTAACTGGTCTGAGGCCAGAGGACCACCCAGGAGCCGGTAGGTCGCCACCATGGCCGTCACAACAGCAGCAGATGTGTCACAACACAGTGGGCAAGGGCACGCAGGAGAGTACAGAGGGGAGGAGAGAGGGAAGAGAACGTTCCAGAACCGTGAAGGAGCCTTGGAAATCCACAACCCAACCGGAATCTTACCCTCTCTCTAATCACTTTTGACCTCTGACCTTCAAAATGCATTAGGAGGTTCTGTTCAGCTGTTTCTTAGACATCCTAAACCCTGAGCTGTCCCACAAGGTGACCCATGCCATGGTATCCCCTGGTCCCCAGAAGACTTCCTCTTCAGCCTGTGAAACGTGGATTTCAACACCTGCTCAGGTAAGCAGCCGCTCAGGGCAAAACCCTGTCCTTGCGCCCAGGCTGCCAGCCGGCTGACCCCCTGCTTACCTCCTGTCACTCACCGCCACCAGCCATTCCCCAGGCCTGTGCTCATTTAATCCCCACCCCCCAGCTGGGAAGCAGCATGCTTTCCTTGAGGAGACTCATCAGCCCTGCTGCCCTGACCTCTTGGCTCCTAAAAGTCTTGCAGAAAACAGCAGCCGCTGACCAAGGGCGGGGGGAGAAAGAAGAGCTACCACAGAGGGGACAGCAGAGTGGCCAGAAGGCTGCAACCAGGGCCTGGGACACAGCCCTAGACACATCCCGCTTCCCCGGGGTCTGTCCCCATGACTCCAAACCTACAGGGCTTCCTGGGGGAAAATGAAACGAAAGTGAAAGATTCAGTGAAATGCCAAAGACACAGTAACAAGCCTCCATCTCATGAGCAGTTCTAGGAGATGCCCCAAGACTTAAAACTGGAGGGTTGTAAAATCACTCAGAGGGGCTGGAGGCTGAGGCAGGGGACTGACCTCAAAGGGTTGGAGGGCACTTCCTGCAGGACAGGGTCTGGTCATGGCTGCGCTGATCTAGGGGATGGGGCATTTGTCCAAACACAGAGCTCTGCACTACAAAGGGTACACTTTACTGGGTGTAAATTACACCTCAATAAACTGCACATTTAAAAAAAAAATTCCCATAATCAAATCAAGTATGGGGCGAGGGACTACTGCTCAGCAACAGAAGGAATAACCTACTGACGTCCACGACGTGGATCATTCTCAAAAGGCCAGACAAGAAAGGGGAGCTCTGCAAAGCCCCCAGCAGTCCAGGGACCCACGTAACTTTGTAAAACCCTGAATGTCCCCTACTCGTATTCTTAGAACCCACTGTGGGACAAGAACCCTAGACCAGCACAGTCCAACAGAACTACAGGGCAAGCCACGGAGGTAATCTTTCTAGCAACCACATTTTTAAGAACCAAACCAGGTGCATTATCACTTTTAATAACATATTTGACTGAACTCGACAGCTATGCAACATTACCTTGCCAACACGTAGTGAATACAAAAAAACTATGAATGAGATACTTTATGTTCTCTCTTTCATACTACGCTTCTGAACTCTGGTGTGTACCAGTTAGAGCACATCTCAATCCAGACATTAAATCTGCACTGGGAATACTTCATCTGAATTTAGGTTTTATCACATGCACAGTTAAAAAGTAGACTAACATATTAAGCTGTAAATACTTTGTTCTCCCAGTAACAGAGTCGACTCAGAGTTTCAGTCTTTAACTTAAATCACTGAAAATCACACAAAAATTTAAAATCCAATTCCATCCCACTAGCCACACTTCAGGGTTCACTGGCCACAGGGCTCATGGCCACCACTCTGGACAGTGCAGCTCTAGACAGACCTACCTGCCCAGAGGCTGAAGTCAAGCTCAGGGCAGGGGTGGGCATAGGAGCTTCCTACCCACGGTAAAGGTCGGCCCCATGGGACCCAGCTCTCCTTTCACCAGGCCCCAGGACCACCCAGGGCCTGCCGAGCCCCCCAGTCACAGCCAATGAGGGAGCCAACCAGAGAGGGGCTCACCCCAGGACTGCCCTTGCCACAGATGCTTCCTAGGGCCCAACGGAAACCAGACCCGGCTGCCAAACTGATCAGGGCAACAAAGAAATGGAATTAAATTGGGCTGGATAATTGTTACAGTTTTCATAAAAGAAATGTGAATTCAGGGTTACCCATTTAAAAGAAATCCTAAAATCCTATATACACCACACATACTATATTTATTTGTGTGTGTGTGTGTGTGTGTGTGTACAGATGTATATATCTATATATAGAGATACACATACCGATCACCTATCATTCATATATATGTGATCTGTTCTGGTATACTTCCTAACCTACCAAAAAGTGAGCATCTGAATTCTGTACCTAATACCTTACAATGTGTTCATTAACATTTTTAAAAGGAAAAAGCAGTTTAAGGAACTGTTTGGCAAAAAGAATCCAGTAAAGATTAGTCAATTACTCATGATCCTAGCCATCATTAGATTAGAATAAAAGCCACTAGAAAAGGATGAGAGGAAAGGCGGGCTTTTCCTAAAAGGCCTAACATCTGGTGTAAAGGAGGGGACTGGAACTCACCTTGCAGGGTTCTGATGAGCTTCTCACCTGTGGTGATATTATGCACTAAAACCGCCTGCAAAAGAGAAACACAGAATGAAACGCGCCCCAACCTAACAGCTTAGAAGAGCCTGGATAAGATGTTCTCATTGGGAAAAGGGAGGAGAGATGCTCGTCCCCCACCAGCTGTTGGGAGGGACGGGCACAGCTCTCCTGCTGAGCTCCCGAAGGGATGCTGCTGCACCCACACAGCACTGGAAAAGGAGCTCCCGTGGTGAGAGGTCTGCTGTCCCAACAAGAACCTGTAACCAGAGCAAGGGTTAAACGGAGCCTCTGGCTGTTTGGCCCTGAGATGCGTTTCCTCCATGGAAGCTGCGGCAGCAACTTGGGACCTCTTGGCGGGGGGGGGGGGGGGGGGGGATTGTTGGGGGTGCAATCCCGTCCTGAGACACGGGTGTGACTACACCCTGGGGAGGGAACAGAGAAGAGGAAGAGCTTCTATAGCCAGGTGGGGGCGGGCAGATAGCGGGGACACAGGGGCTCACATGAAGTGACAGCAAGCTGGGGAGGCCGAAAACAGAGAAGGAAGGACAACACAGGACTCAGGGAACTGAGAAAACCGAGGGGAAGGTGAGGAAAGGGCATGTGGCGTGTGCATCATGAGCAGCCTGTGAACCTGTGGCCACGGTCACCAGGTGCCCTTCTGAGCTCTGCAGTCGCTCGCTCACTCCTCTCCCCAGGTTCTGAGGCGAGCAGCATATTATCCCATTTTAGAGGGCAGGAAACTGAGGCACAGACTGCTTAAGAGACTTTCTTCACAGCCAACAGGCAAAGCCTAAACCCAAGCACCGGCAGGCCCGATCCAGAAAGCAAGCTGGTGCTCGTCGTGTGCCGAATTAGGACACCAGGCCAGCAGGCTGCACCCTGTGCCAAAGCCGACAAAAGCCTGAAAGAGAGGTGACCGGAATCTTCAGTATGAGAACGCACACACGGGTGCGGCTTTGTACACACAGTGAAAGGTCATGAGCAACAAAGCCTGAGAAACACACACCCAGGCCACGCGGCCCACGGCTTGGGGACACGTTTCCGCCTGGTTCCTGCCCAACGGTGGACAATGGCAACCGTGCCACCTCCCACGTCTGCGCCTCCGGCTTCCTCCCGGACCTCTGTCCAGCCCTGACCCTTCCCTTGGCCCAGACAGAGCTTTCTGGAGTACAGGGGTGCACCGGGCAACGCAACGTGGCCAAAAAAATCATGTTTATTTGGGGAGATCAGAGGACTCGGAACATTTCCTGGCACACCAGGAAGGAAGTCACAGCGATGGTATCACATCGCTGGGAGAGATAATCAAGAGGCGCTTCTGCAGATACCCTAGCGGGCAGGGGAGAGAGAAGAGCCCTAGGGACGGGGACGCATGCAGCAGGGAGTCCGACAGCCCTGCGCAGGGAGGCTTGCTGCACTCCGGGAGGCGTGCCCAAGTTCAGCACACGCACAGGATCCAGTGGCTCCCACTGAGCCGCCAAGAACTCAGAGCAGAATCTTGAAGAGATGTGTGCGCTGGAATGTTTGCGGTAGCACTACTCAGGACAGCCCCGAGTGAGGAGCAACCATCCTCCCGGCCGGTGACCGGAGGAAGGAAACGCAGCAGCTACAGTCAGCGGGTGTCATGCAGCCTTTTAGGAAAATGTGCATGAACCTCGAGCACACTCTGCAGGGCCAAGTAAGCCAGTCACGGGAGGACGGATACGCTCTGATTCCACCTGAGTGTATATTCGTATAAATATATATATTCCACATAAATCTATATAAATACGTGTGTGTGTGCGCACATACTTTTTTTTTTTTTTAGAGCACACATAAGCAGGAGCAGTGGGGTGAGAGGGAGGAGCAGACAGGGAGAGAAACTCAAGCAGGCTCCACGTCCAGGATGGAGCCCGACACAGGGCTCGATCTCATGACCCAAGTCATAACCAGGAGCTGGATGCTTAACCGACTGAGCTACCCAGGTGCCCGGAGGACACTCTCATTTGTTCCTTCTCCACTCACTCCCCTTGGCCCAACTCCAAAAACCCCACACTGGAGTCTGTACCTGAGGGTCGAGGAAGCATCTGAGGAAATGCCTGTCTCCCATGCGACTCTTATCTTCCAAAGAAAAGATATTTTCGTTATCTTCCCGCACCTACTTACTTATGCATGGAAAAGTACAGTCTGCACCGAAGTAAATGAGAAAAGGATGATAAAATGCCATCAACATGTTTTACATGCAGTTTTATATTAATTTAAAATCTTGTTAAATCATTTTCAGGAAACAATGGAAATGTTTCTAGCTTTTTGGAGATTCAGTAAAAAAAAAATCTGCACTAAACAGTATTATTTTTAAATGAAATATATATTCTCCTCTAAACAACCTCCTATTTCTCACATTTTGGTGAGAGTGACTCTGGGAGAAGCTGCACTTCCCGATGTGTGTGGAGCGTCCCCGGGGAGACACAGCACCACTAACGACACCAGAACGTAACTGGAAACTGAACTCAGAGGACCTCAGGATCCATCACCCACGTACAAACGTGTTTTAACTGTCTGAGAAACAAGTGCATTTGATCAAACGATTTCTGCATCCGATTCCTAGAAAAAGCAGCTCAACATTTTTCAAAGCAGCAGTTCAACAATAAATTCTACCTCTCTAAAAGCTCCATAAAATGTAAGTGACTAACTTTTTAAAATCCTAACTTTTGGAAAGCTTGCTGCAAGGGTGACACAGATCACGTGATAAAGGAGAAAAGATCCCCTCCATGGCTCTGTTGAGCTCACTGAAATAATCTGCTTTGAAGGCCAGAGGCCCCCTTCCCAGAAGCCGGACTCACATGCCCCTCAGACTACCTAAGCCTTGTCCCCTATGCCTGGAGAAGGTCTATGGAACGACACTGCTGTTAGTGCCCCGGGGAGAAGATCTAAGTGGTGACCGGAGAATGACACGGAGAATGAAGGAAGAATATGCAACATTCCTTCGTCTTCCCCATCCCCCTCACCAATTTCGGAATCTCCCAGAGCAGCGCTATCCAAGAGAAAGGTAAGGTCGGCCCCGTACGGAAGGCTCACGCTTTCTACGAGTCACATTAAAGTGGAAAGAAACAGACTTGGTGAAGGACTAGAACAGACATTTCCCCAAAGACGATACACAAATGGCCAAAAAGCATGAGAGAGATGCCCACCATCCCCAGAAACACGAATGCAAATGAGAAGACAGCACGTCACACACACTGATGTGGCTGCAAGTTAAAAATAAAAAGCAAAAAGGAAAGTAAGGGTGGGCAAGGATGTGGAGAAAGTGCAGAGAAACTGGAACCCTCAGATGCAGCTGAGGAGAATGGGAAATGGCGCAGCTGCTGTGGAAAGTGGCTCGGCAGTTTCCCCCCAAATTAAACAGTTGTGACGTGACCCTTACTCCTCTTCCCAAGTTTATACCCAAGAGAATCATAAACATACATCCATCCAACGCCTGTCCCCAGACATTCACAGAATTATTCAGAACTGCCAAAAGGTGGAAACAACCCAAACGTCCATCAAGTGAAGACTGGATAAACATGGGGCAGCCGGAGTGGAGTATTACACAGCCATAAAAAGGAACCAAGGCCTGACACATGCTGTGAGCCCTGAAAACACTATGCTGAGGACAAGAAGCCAGACACAAAAGCCACAAAAGGTACAATTCTGCAGAGAGGAAATGCCCAGAGCTGACCAATCTGGAGACAGAATGTAAATTAGCGGGGGGCAAGGGTGGGGAGAAAGGGGAGGTGGGGAGCACCTGCTTAATGGGTGCGGGATTTCTCGTGGTACAGATGAAAATGTTCTGGAATGAGACGGCACTGACGGCTGCACCGCCTCGTGGCACCCCATAGCCACAGAACACCACACAGTAAAATGGCTGACATGGTCATGTCTGGGTTATGTGAATTCTGTCCCAAGTAACAAAAAGAAACAGGTGAAATTCAATACTGTATTTAATCTGGCATAACCGAATTATCATTTCAGGATGTAATCAACATAGAATAGTATTAATGAGATTGTTTGCCCACACCAAGCCTTTGAAATCTAGCCTATTTTTGCATTTTGACAGTGCATCTCAAATGGGACATTTTCAGAGGACAGCACAGACCTTAAGAGAAGGGAGAGCAGCAGGAGAGTCCAGTGGCAAAGGAGTGCCCATTAGTTCTTTCTTTATGGTGTCCTGCTAAGATTACACACACTAGCACCACTCACACCACCAAAATAAGCCCTGCCACCCCAAACCCTTCACTCCGACAGTCCCTGAGGGCCAAAGACCGGGGGAGGCAGGCTGCCAGGAAAAAAGGCTGTCCTCCAGCCAAGGGGCCACAGGAAGAATTCCAGAACTCAGCAAACCTGCCTGGTGTGGGCATCAGTCCAGCACGAGCCTCAGCCTGGAGGCACAGAGGTGGGCCATCCCCCCAGCTGCCCCTCCCTCGCCACACAAGCCCTCTACAGAAGGCAGAGGGAGCGGTGTGTGGGGAAAGAAGACACCCAGTTCCCGCGACAGCAGAGAGGGGCTGCGTCCCAGCCCTCGGAGAAGGTCCTCAGAGAGGCTAGGCCTACATGCCGAGTTACAGACCGACTCTTGGGACCCAGAGACCCAGGAAACCAGAAAGCATAGGAACTTGCAGTCTGGGTGATTCAGTCAGCAAATGGCAGGGCACAGGAATGAGTGTGTGCTCGTGCGTGAGGAGAAGAGGGACAGAGACAGAACATCTATGCAAGAATGCCAGTGTGTGGGGGCGCCTGGGTGGCTCAGTGGGTTAAACGTCCGCCTTCAGCTCAGGTCAAGATCTCAGGGTCCTGGAATCGAGCCCCTAGTCTGCTTCTCCGTCTCCCACTGACCCTCCCCGTGCTTCTGCATATACATGCTTTCACGTTCTCTCAAAACAAAAATCTTTTAAAAAAACAAAAAGAAAGAAAGAGGGGTGCCTGGGTGGCTCAGTCATTAAGTGTCTGCCTTCAGCTCAGGTCATGATCCCAGTGCCCTGGGATCGAGCCCCGAATCAGGCTCCCTGCTCTGCAGGAAGCCTGCTTCTCCCTCTCCCTCTGCTTGTGCTCCCTCTCTCACTGTGTCTTTCTCTGTCAAATAAAAAAATTAAAAAAATTAAAAAAAAAAAAAGAACATTAGCGTGTGGAAGACGTTCTGCTGCATGAGATAAAACCAACACTAAAGGACAAACACCGCACGATCCCACTTACATGAGAAATGTAGGGTAGTCTGATTCGGAGACAGGAGGAAAAACCGAGGTTGCCAGGACTTGGGGGGTGAAGGAATGCGATGTTTGTGTTTAATGGGGCCAGAGCCTCATGGGAGAAGATGGGAAAGTTCTGGAGGCGGACGGAGTGACAGGTGCACAGCAACGGGAGTGTAATTCATGCCACCGCACTGTGCATTTCAACATGGTTAAAACGGTCATTTTACATTGTGCACATTTTACCACCATAAAACAAAAGCCCCACAAAGAGCAGGAGGTGGGTGGGAAGGAGTGTGTAAGGATGTGGATGCCAGGGGGCAGGAGTGGGCTGCAAGCTCCGGGCTCAGAGTCAGCAGGGGGAGCAGGATGGGTCAGAGGGGGCTGCAGGCCCGAAGACAGGGGCTCTCAGGCAGGCAGGAGGGCAGGTCTGGGCTGTGGCCACAGAACAATGGACTCAAGCCACAGGGCAGTAAGAGAAGCTCATGGGGGATTAAGAAAAACTATGCGAAGCTGAGGAAAAAGAACCCCATCCAGGAAGCACCCAGTTTGGCACGGGGCCCAGCTGCTCTGGGCGCCCAGAGCGGCTCCTGCCGGGCGGCCCATGCCATCAGGAGGAAGGAACAACATGCCCAGCGGCCGGCAAGGGGCTGAGGGGCCCAGGGCGGACCCTGGGACTCCCTGGGCAGGTCACGGTGCCCACGGCTCTGCGGGGAAGAGGCACACTACTAGAGAAAGAAAATGAGGAAGCGGGGAGCGGGGACAGAAGGAAAGAGGGAGGGAGATGGGGGGCGGGAGGGGGACCAACTGAGGAGACTGCCCCCGACTCAGACTCCACAGCTTCCTCCCATCACGGCCTCCCACAGGCCTTCAGTAATCTGGGTCAGAGAGAACTCCCAGGAGGCCCTGAACAGGACATGCAGGGGTAACTCCAGAAGGTTCCTTGCTGGTTCTCCAGCAGTTGACTAAGGCAGAACGTGGGGCCTTCTTCTCCATCCACTCACCCTAGAACTTTCTGTCACAGACTGCCGGCTGCCAGAGACCTTGGGTGCCCCGCCCCAGAGCAGCTCACCTTCCCGTCACACTCCTCAGAGCACCGCACCCTCAGCTCTCCCGGTCTCCCCTCCGGACACACCCCAGGTTCCCAGGGAGGACAGCACCGCTGTGCAGTGTTGCTCAGGTAGAAGAGCACACTGCACAGGCTTGGGGAGGGGCCTGGAAATCTTCTCTGTTCAAAGGGAGAAAGCCCCTCACGGCAGCAGAGACAGCGGCAGCGACTCGGAACACTCCCCTTGCTCTGGAACCAACAGAGGAACTGCCCCCCGCCCTGCGGGGCTAGTGCAAGGGGCTGCGAAGGCGGACTTCACTTGGGGGGCGGGGGCAGGAGCCCTGGGCTGAACCCCGTCTGTGAGCACCAGTTCTTCTGTTTCTAAATGGGGATCTGAACGATGTCCCCACCCGCACCTGTGAGAAAGGCCTTGGCTCTGCAAAGTCGGACTGTCTGCAGATGGTTGTGTGTGTAGGGCGGGGGGTTACGCAGGACTAAAGAACTGAATCCTATGGGGTTACAGCGGCCCACTCATTGTTCTTGAATGCAAATAATCCCAGAATCCCACTGGTGGAGCCACAAAGGAAATAAATGAAAAGGTAGGTCTAGGGGGTGCCTGGGTCTAGTGGGTTAAGCCTTTGCCTTCAGCTCAGGTCATGGTCTCAGGGTCCTGGGATCGAGCCCCACATCGGGCTCAGCAGGGAGTCTGCTTCCCCCTCTCTCTGCCTGCCTCTCTGCCTACTTGTACTTGCTCCGTCAAATAAATAAATAAATCTTTAAAAAAAAAAAAAAAGGTAGGTTAAACATTCCTCGTGTATTTTACAGCAAACACTCATCCTGCAGCAAGGGGTTAAGAAGTTCAGAGAGAGGGACGACTGAGTGGCTCAGTTGTTAAGCTTCTGCCTTCAGCTCCGATCATGATCCCAGGGTCCCGCATGTGGCACCCTGCTCAGCGAAAGCCTGCTTCTCCCTCTCCCACTCCCCTTGCTTGTGTTCCCACTCTTGCTGTGTCGGTCAAATAAATAAATAAAATCTTAAAAAAAAAATTTGTTCAGAGATGAACAGAGGGTCAAGGGGTTCTGAGTCCCCAGATGAGACAAAAGCTGGCCACAGGACCACCTCCCACAGCTCCTACAGAAGGAGGCACCGACCTGCTCCTTCTGGGGGGAGTCCCCCATCCCAGATCCAAGAGCTGAGAGCAGGCATGTCCACGGGGATGGCTTCTCCCCCCATGGACACAGGACAGCAAACGCATCTGCTCAACCCCCAATCCTCCGGGCAACTTCAGCAATCCCACGCAGCAAGACCACACCTTCGGGGCACCCCTTCTGTGAGGAATTAACCCCAGTCCCCTTCCCGTGGAGGTGGGGGGACAGAGGGGATGGAGACTCAAAGCTCAGTGCAGGGACAGTGCGGAAAAGGGAGTCTGAGGTTCTCCTTAACAGTCTTCACATGGGAGGTGAATGACTCGATCACAAACCTGTCTGAAGGCCACGTCTAGCCAGCAAACTGGAGAATTTACAATCGAACAGACCCCTTTTTTTCCAGGGGCACAGATTTCGAAGGGACTCCTCTCCCATGTGTTCGCATCTGCCCCTGCACAGCCCTCCCCACAGCCCACCTGCCCCTGGCCTGGGGACACCTTCTCCGGCTCCTCAGACCATTTTCCAGACTCTGTCCCTGTGGGATTTAAATTCTGATCAGATGCAGTCACCCGACACTGAAAGGCAGAGCAGTTAGGACGGTGAGTTACAGGTCAGAGCCGGAGGTAGGGTGCTGTGGCTCTGGGCTAAGGCTGCAGAGGCCTCCTAAACCGCCATCCAAGAGCCGCCCCTGGACGGGATGCTCTTCCAGACCCTTCCCACCTCTCTATTGGCACCTACTTCCCTGCACTCAGCGCCCTGGAATGGTGTCTGTCTGCAAGTGGCCCTGACAGACCCACCAACCTGTCTTTCTCCTCTGCCATGCAATGGGCATAGGCCGAACACCTGTGCAGCTCACAGGTCAGACACCAGCACAGCTCGGACACCTGCACAGCTCAGACATGGGGTACAGCCCCGACACCCGCACAGCCCAGACAGCAGCATAGCTCATAGCCCGGACACCCGCACAGCCTGGACACCCACACAGCTCAGACACCCACACAGCCCGGACACCCAGCACAGCCCGGACACCCACACAGCTCATAGCTGGGACACCTGCATAGCCCAGGCTCCCACACAGCCCAGACACCCACACAGCCTGGACACTTGCACAGCTCATAGCTCAGACACCCACACAGCTCGGACACCCGCACAGCTCGGACACCCACACAGCTCAAAGCTTGGACACGGGCACAGCCCAGACACCCACACAGCTCACAAATCAAACACCCGCACAGCCCAGACACCCGCACAGCCCAGACACCCGCACAGCCCGGACACCGGCACAGCCTGGACACTGGCACAGCCTGGACACTGGCACATCTTGAACAACCGGCAAAGCCAGGACACCCACAAAGCCTGCTGCATCCCTGGCCCCTGCCCAGCACCCCACAGAATAAATACTGAACGGACAGAAGATACGGAAAATCAGTACAGATTAAAAACAGAAAAGCACTTCTAGAAACCCTTTGGTCTTCAGTAAAACACAGTGATAAAAAGTAGTAAAAATAAAAGAAACTTTGTATCTGCACAAGTCTGCTCTGGTCCCCCTGAGAAAGCCACCTCCTCAGAAAAACGTCACCACCTTCTCAGGTGCTCAGGAGAAGCTGCCACAGAGAGAAGCAGCCAGGACCCTCTGAATGCTGTAGAAGTCCTACAAGACACATGTGCTCGCAGCCTGCACCCAGCCCCGCGGGCCCCTCCTGGCCAGTCACCCCAGTGGGTCTGCACCTTGGCTCAGAGCTAACCACACTGGCCTGCCAGCCAGGATGGTCCAGGAGCTGGGGAGAGCTCTCTGGAAACTCTCAGGTAGGAGAAACAACCAGAGTCCTTAACATTAGTCACTTCCTCTTTAGAAAGTCAGTCTTGGAACCAAATGTAGCTAGAGTCGTGGGGAGCAGCCCAGCCCCGAGTTCAAACCCCGCATGGGAACCCAGGAGCCAAACCAGATGGGCCCACCCGACCTGCTCACCCACCCCTCACAGCACTGAAGCCCAGGCAAGGCAAGGTGCTTTCAGACCACATACGCCCCTCGGGTCCACCTGTCAGGGAGGCAGGAAGCTCACTGCGGCACAGTCACACTGGCGGTGACAAAGGGGACGCAGGCTGCTCCTCCCTCCGCCTCCCCCCTCGATAAGCTTTTCTCTTTCTGGTCAGGAAACCCTTAACGTGTCACCGCCATGCCCTCCCGCTTCCCCCGCCCCCCACTATAAATGAAACGTTCCTCAAACCTGTTCCTTCACACTACTGCAGCGTTAATTTACAGATTTAACACCTAAGTGAAAAGTTCAAAGGTCTAGGTGGAAAAACTGCAAGAAAAAAGCCAGGGAGAAGGTCACAAACACGGCTAAGGAAAAGGACACAATTTCAGACACTAACTCTGGAGACCAAAAAAGCGAGCACAGTAGCAGGAAGCTGGGCGTTCCCTGGGTGAGGGGCCGTGGAGTCCTCGGGGTCGCTCAGGCTCCTCCACTGGGCATTTCAGAGATGAAGGGGAATCTGCCCCTGACAGGCCTTTAGGGCCACCTCCTGGCTGTGAGCAGCACCTAGTGAGGGTCTGCGGGGCACTGGAGATCTTGGAACGTCTTCAGACACGAAATCATCATCAGCCTTCTGACAACAAAATAAAAGACTGGATTAACACACCCGGCGCCAGCTTTAGGAGAGAAGAACTTTACAAGTGGGTCTCCACTAGCTTTTGGCAAAAACTAAAATCTGAGGATCTGTTTTTACTTATGGCCTTTAAAATCTTATTTGATATGTAAACACATATTTAGAGTTAAAAAAAAAAGTGGGGGGGGAGGGACCCCTGGGTGGTTCAGTCGATTAAGGGTCTGCCTTTGGCTCAGGTCATGAACTCATGGTCTTGGGATCAAATCCCACAGTGGGCTCTCTGATAGGGAGCCTGCTTCTCCCTCTGCCTGCTGCTCGCTCGCTCTCTCAAAAAAAAAAAAAAAAAAAAAAAAAAAAAAAAAGGTATTTCACCGGAAATGTTGTGGCTTAAAAACATGACTCCAGGGGCCCCTGGGTGGCTCAGTGGGTTGAGCCACTGCCTTCGGCTAGGGTCATGATCTGCTTCCTCCTCTCTCTCTCTGCTTGCCTCTGTCTACTTGTGATCTCTGTCAAATACATAAATAAAATCTTTAAAAAAAAAAAAACAAAAACGCATGACTCCAAGGCCTCAGGCGCCGCTCCCACAGGTGGAGCCCGGTTCCCACCCTTTCCAAACTGGGCTGGCCTTAGTGGCCTATGAATGCTGAAGAAGTGACCCTGCTGATTTCTGAAGCACTCAGTAAAAGGCCTCATGGGTCGGACCATGTACCCCCAAAATTCACGTCGACCCAGAACCGAAAAATCCCCTTATTTAGAGACAGAGTCTAGGCGAATAGAATGAAGGTAAAACGGAGTCATGCAAGCAGGGCCAGACTCAGCAGGACGAGAGGGAAGAGGTGAAAGTTCAGAGACAGGGCGGGGGACGGCCAGGGGAGGACGGAAGCAGGGGCTGGGGGGACACATCTACGACCAAAGGCTGTAGGCAGACACGGGGACCAGAACCAGTGAAGGAAGGATCCTCCCCTAAAGCCTTCAAGGGAGCACAGCCCTATTGACACCTCGGTTTTGAACCTCTATCCTCCAGAACCTAGAAAGAATACACTTTTGTTGTTTTAAGCCACCCGGTTTATGGGACCTTGTTACATGGCCACTCTGGAAAATGAATATAAAAGGGGACAGCTTTCCGCAGGCTCTCTCTAGGAGCCTGGCCTCCAAGCTTCAAGGAGGCCTAGCAGCCACTCAAAAGCCACACAGAAGTGTTGTGGCCTTGACCCCACCATGGTCTCAGGTCACCAACACCAGACACACAAGTGAGGGAAGTTTCAAGCCATTCTGAGCCTTTTGGTCACCCAGACAGTAAATCGTGGAACAGAGACAAGTTTCCCCTGAGCCCTCCCAACTGCAGATATATATGAGCAAAATAAATGCCAGCATGGCTTTAAACCCCTACGTTACGGGGTAGTTTGTGATACAAAAATAGATAAGCAGAACACCACACACACTGTTCACCTGAATGACGTGTGTCTCTTCAGACTCAAAACAGTCACCTGTGCCAATTAGGGATCAAGGTAGACTACGAATGCAAATGCTATGAAATGCTACAAAAGCAAACATTCATGAAAAATATTCTTGCTGGGGGCACCTGGGTGGCTCAGTGGGTTAAGCCTCTGCCTTCGGATCAGGTCATGATCTCAGAAACCTGGGATCGAGCCCCACATTGGGCTCTCTGCTCAGCGGGGAGTCTGCTTCCCCTTCTCTCTCTGCCTACTTGTGTTCTCTCTCTGTCTAATAAATAAAATCTTAAAAAAAATATTCTTGCTGGAAATGGTCACCTCCATGCCCATAAGTTGAGAGTTTCCGGGCTTTTTAATGATGTGCAAATACCAGATGTGTTCGAACATGTTTCTCATTTCAAGAACCTCCCTTATGTTCCACCATCTTCACAGCATACCTATGTTTATAAAAGCTTGAGTATAACAATCATTTATAAAAGCTTAGATGTAATCTGCACGTTTTAAAAAGGGCATGAGGGGTTCTCAGTGGCTAATCTCAGAGTGATGGAATGACATGGGATTTTAACTTCTTTGTATTTTTAGAACAGTAATAGTATTTCACTAATTTATAAGACAACTTTTTTGAAAGTTACTTAAGGCTGCCTTACACAGTCACTTCTGCTGCTTTCAAAAAACTGAAACCCCCCACCCCCGTCATCTACAGCTCAAGAAGCGACCACACCTGTGCTCCCACCGAGTTCTACAAGTTCTAGAAGTATGCATGAACCTGTCTACCCGCATTCATGCAAATCTTCACCACATCCCCTTCTGCAGCACACCGGGAGGCAGGGAAGAAGGGAGACGAAGGGGCGCCTGGGTGCCTCAGTCCATTAAGTGTCTGCCTTTGGCTCAGGTCAGGATCCCAGCAACCTCACCAGGGAGACTGCTTCTCCCTCTCCCTCTGCCCCTCCCCCTGCTTGTGCGCTCGCTCGCTCTGTCTCTCTCAAATAAAATCTTAAAAAAAAAAGCGGGGGGGGATGAAAACAAAAAGGTCCATCTTCAAGAATCACCTGAAGTCTCATCTGAAGTGTTTATGATCAAAAACTCAGAGGCTGGGGCCCCTGGGTGGCTCAGTGGGTTAAGCCTCTGCCTTCGGCTCAGGTCATGATTCCAGGGTCCTGGGATGGAGCCCCGTGTTGGGTTTCCTGCTCAGCAGGGAGCCTGCTTCCTCCTCTCTTTCTGTCTGCTTCTCTGCCTACTTGTGATCTCTGTCAAAAAAATAAATTAAAAAAAAAAAAAAAACTCAGAGGCTTTGGGGGCACCTGCGTGGTTCAGTCGTTAAGTATCTGCCTTTGGCTCAGGTCATGGTCCCAGGATCCTGGAATTGAGCCCCGTGTTGGGTTTCCTGCTCAGTGGGAGCCTGCTTCTCCCTCTCCTACTACCCCTGCTTGTGTTTCCCCCTCTCACTGTGTCCCTCTCTGTTAAATAAATAAATAAAATATTTAAAAGAAGAAAATCAGAGGCTTTGGTTAAGATAAAAAAAAAAAAGGCAGTAGGATTTGATTTATATTATTGAGACAGAATCTGATGGTCAATGCTCTGGCCACTGGACATCTGCAGAAGTTAAGAAATACAAACTATAACCACTAGAATTCAAAATAGTAGGGGGTGAAACAGGTGACGGTGGTTAGGGAGGGCACTTGTCATGAGGAGCATGAGGTGTTTTGTGGAAGTGTTGAAAACACTATATTGTACACCAGAAACTAACATAACACTATGTTAACTACACTGGAATTACAATTTTAAAAGAAATTTATCATGGTGGCGATGTTTGGGCAGGAAGGAAAGAAGGAAGGGGCAGAGGAGAACACAGAGGACCTCAACTTGATAATGGTTTTGTTTTACATAATTTCTGGGGGAGGGACACACAGGTATCCGCTTATTATCCCTCTGACTTCTCTTCATGCCCTGTTCCTTCCTACAAACCCTGCTCCAGGGCTCATTCCAGCACCACAGCGAGGCTGTCTGGAGCTCACCTGGTGTCTCACACTTGCCCACCCGTTCCAGGTGACCTCGAAGGGGCGCCTGAGAGGCTGGTCTCAGGACCGAGGACCTGCAGACACACCCATATCCCAAGGCTGAGGGAGCTGGCAATCTTGGGGAAAAAAAGTGAGCAGGAAGTTTGCAACTTGGCCCATCTTCTAAAAACTGTCAAGGATTCTAGTAATGCGGGTAAAGATATCAGAAATACCTTAGAAAAAAAACAGTATCCACATCTGTTACTTTGTAACCACACCGCCAGATTATTTTTAAAGAATTCTCTCACTTCATCATAATACCCTCCATTTTAAAGTCGTTTCATTGAGAAAGGGTAAAAACAACAACAACAACAACAAAAAAAAACGAAAATGGAAACCCTGATATGGCAATTTTATTTTTAAGAGTGCGATACTGCAAAACGCCCAGTAGCTCCCCCATCGGTCTCCAGATGAACCCCCCCCCACACCCCCGCTTCTCTGGGATCTGAGCATTTGGAGAAAACCATGCACCCACACGTGTGTGTACCATCTTTCAGCAAAATTCAATATTCTCCCAGGCCCAGCACCTGTAGAGTCAGACCCAGCGTATTTTTAAAATCCGTATGTGTTTGCAAAAGCTCCCGGGCGACCGTGATATGCTGCCTGGCGAGGCCGGGTTTCTCTCAAATAAACAACCAAGCTCTTAAGCGCCAACAGGATAAGCTGAATGGAGAATTCTGCACCACTGATCACTGCCTAGCAGCACAGGCTTCCACAGGGAGCACAGCTGCCTCACCACAAGGTGACCTCGTCATCCATGGCCCAATTCGGACTCAAAGAGCGAAAGGGGAAAGACAGCCTAGAAGCAAAGGAAACCCGGACTCGGCCCGTGGCTCTCCCACAGAACAGGACACTCAGCCTTTCCACCAGAGTTCAGCCTCTATCATTCAAACCCATGCGGTTCGAGATTTGGCCACTTATATTTAAAACTGAGTAAAATTCACAATTCAGTTCTTCAGACCCACCAGCTACATTGCCGGTGTTCAATAACCATACGTAGCCGGGACACCGCACAGCAGAGCACAAACGGGACACTTCCCTCCTCCCGGGGAATTCTACCCCACAGTGCTGACCCGAAGCATTCCATTCATGACCCCATCATCCCTGGTAGGTTTGGCCTTCGGGCTTCTGTCCACCCTCCCACGTGATGACAACACCCCCCAGGGCAACAGTGCCCACCCAAAGCGGGGGAAGGTGCCAGGAGGTCAGAAATGTCTAGGGCACGTGACATTTGCAAATCACCCCCACCCACAGATGCTGACCCCCACCAAGTCCTCCCATGGCTGAGAAGCTCTATTCCACCACCAGATGATTCTTTAACATTCTGAAAAAGAGCCTCATTCTGATTCACACACGTGCTGACCTCCTAAGTGGGGGGGGGGGGGGGGGGGGGAGGAAAAAAGAAAAAAAAGGGAGAAGGTACTGGTGTGACGGACCAGCCCTACTTCTCCAGAACTGCCTGGCCATAGAGAATCTGGTATTTTAATGCCTGAGAATTTGGAAATAGGGCCAAAAGAGAAGGAGCTGGACTACCGTGTTCTTTTGAAGCATGGAGATAAATATAGGAGCCCATCACCTAACTTCAACAACTATGGACTCGGGCCAGCCTGGTTCCCTGTGGCCCCACTCACACCCCTTGTGTTATTTAGGGATGGAGAATTCTGGAGGACCACCCTCCCCCCACCATGGCTCTAAGTCTGCACAGAGCAGAGGGAGGCTCCCCTGTGTGGGCTCTCGGGGGTCTAGGCCTCCACCTGGGGGAAGGCTTACAAACTCTGAGCCGAAGCACCAGTCTCATGAGGCTGCTGAGACAAATCCAGGACACAACCCCTGGGGAAAGCTTAGTCTGGCGTCTGGCGGTACAGAGGCTCCCGACCCGGAGCTCCTGTCATGCTGGGGAGGCGGTCACTGTTACCTTTCCTGTGGTAAGCAGGAACACTCAGCAACACTGAGCCACATTAGAATCAGCAACGCTGGTTCTAACGGTCACCCCAGCATCTTTTAATCCTTTCCTAAAAAGTAGGGCAATTTTGTTCCATGGTATCAATTTGGAAATTAAAAAAAAAGTCCACCTTCCCCCCACCCCAAAAATAGTGTTATCACTTCTGATGCTGTGGTTTACGACTATCTCTATCCTGATGCCACTGCTGTTACTACAGTTACTGGGACTAGCTGTAATAACACCAGCTCCCAGTTTTTGAGCTGCTGGTCCACGTCAAGCATTGTGTCAAGCCCTCTGTAAATATTATCTCACCGAATCCTCACAGTGTGGCTATGGGGGGATTCTGTTGCTCTTCTCACTCAAGAGCTAAGAAAACAGACCCAGAGAATTTAAGTGACTTGCCTAAAATCATAGAGCTGAGGAAAACAGGATTTGAACCCAGGTCTGCCTGAATGGACAGCCTATGCATTTTACCACCACTCCAAGCTACAGCTAAACTCCTCCTGGAGCTAAGGGTCTAGCCCCCACCCAAAAATTAGAAGAACTTTCTATCACATATTTCTATCACATATCACGTATTTCACCCTCTTGACTGGGACTTCCGAATTTTCAATATGTAAGCTGCTTATTGCAAATACAACAGCCTTCCCCACCCCATTCCCAAGCAGTTTGGAGTGGAGGGGGTGGGAGAGCTAAGCCCCCTTTTAAAAAGAATCCATAAAGCTGAAGCATTAAGAACCAAGGTGAAGGGGCGCCTGGTGGCTCAGTGGGTTAAAGCCTCTGCCTTCGGTTCAGGTCATGATCTCAGGGTCCTAGGATCGAGCCCCGCATCAGGCTCTCTGTCAGCAGGGGGCCTGCTTCCCCTGCCCCCTCTCTGCCTGCCTCTCTGCCTACTTGTGATTTGTCAAATAAATAAAATCTTTAAAAAAAAAAAAAAAAAAAAGAACCAAGGTGAAATAGTCACCTCATTTCTGGCTGGAAGATGTTCCCACTCGTCTCTTCCTCTATAGAGAAAGGTGTTCAGAAAATAGCTCCTCAATCATATTTCAAAGAATTCCAAGTTTGTGCTCTTATCTCCACGTCAGATTATACTCAAATGAACCAGCATCTCTATCTTGAGGACCCGCCTGTGGGACAATGATCCACGGACTGCATCCCAGGAATTCTCTGGGACAAACGCTTCTGTGCTCAGCGTGCTCTGAGGGGTCTGCCCACCCAATACGGAAGCCCGGTTGTTTGCAGCCCATTTCAAAGGGGTCTGGAGCCAAAGTAGTGCAAACGCCACCAAAGCCGAATGCCCACGAGCTGAAATTCACCTGCAGCCTCTTTTCCTTCTCCCCACCCAAAATATGCACCCGCACTTTCATGCAACACACAGAAATCCCAGAAGCTTGGAGGAGAACGAATGAGAGATTATCACTCCCCAAATTTGGGATTTCGCAGGGCAGTGGAATTTCGGAAGCATTTGGTAGACTGACAGGAGTTACGAAAACAGATACTTACGAGCGACAAGCCAACACCTCACACAGCCACACAGCCGTACTATCTTCTATTGCTACCATTTCAAAAAGGAAAAAATTTAAAGTAAAAACCGAAAAAAGCCAGAAGCTCAGAGTAAACGACAATCCTTCCTCAGAAAAAGAGTAGAACTTTCAGGCACTGACACACGGATGTACAGGGGTGTGGTGGCAGGCAGACAGTCACAGGAAACACCTTCCCTATTTTCCTCCCTCCATGCGGATGGGATAACGGCTTCTAGACCACAGCTGGGCACTCAACCAGCCCCGACACCAGCCCCTCCCACCCACCCCCGGCCCAGCAGGGGAGCCCATCTCAGCCCAGGCCCTCCCTCCTGGGATCCCCCACCCCAGCCACACACTCCCCAGTAACCAGGCAGCAGCCAGCGGCCAGACACGGTCTCTGCATGTCCTACAAAGCCCAGACTAAAATCCTGCCGACTTTGCTCCTGGAGAATAAACTCTACTTTCCCCCAGAAACAAGCTTTAAAGGGATCTGTCTATGACACACTGTGATCCATGTCTACATCCTACTGCAGTCAGTTACAGGTGATGGAAGGAGTGTAAACAGTGTCACCCGCAATTAGGGGACACTAAGAAGCACTTCACTATAAAATAGGAGCCATTTTCAGAGAAGAACTACACATGTGTGAACACGGCACAGTACCCCGCAAATGAAGAGAGCAGTTCTCTAAATCAAAACCACGCGAGCGATCACCTTCCACGCGTCAGAATGGCTAAGATCAAAGAGACGAGAACTGAAGGTGCTGCTGAGGATGTGCACAGACGGGAGCCCTCGTGCGCAGCAGGTGGGAAGGCGTGCGGGTGCAGCCGCGATGGAAAGTGGGATGGAGCTTCCTTAAAAAAGTAAAAGTGGAACGACCGTATGATCCAGCAATCCCACTTCTGGGTGTCCACCTGAACAGAAACACTACTCTGAATGGATACATGTACCCCGCGTGCCCTGCAGCGTTATTCACAACAGCCAAGGGAGGGCAGCTGCCCAAGTGTCCATCGACAGATGAACGGATAAAGTGTACAAACACACACACACACACAGGAATACTACGCAGTCACAAAAATCAGGAAGTCTTGCCATTTGTGACAACACAGAGGGACCTGGAGAGCATTACACTAAGTGAAATAAATCTGAGAAGGGCTAACAGCCGTAGGATTTCACATACATGTGGAAAGGCTCACGGATGAGGAGCAATCCAGTGGTGGCCGGAGGGGAAGGGCTGGGGGTCGGGTAACGCAGGGGAAGGGGATGAAGAGGGACAAACGTGCAGGCCTAAAGGAGACAGGGATGCAAAGAACAACGCGGGGAACCGCGGACACGTGACCCGCTCCCCCTCACCACATGAACGCCCTCCCCGCCGCTCCTCCTCCAGCCGAAGAACTCAGCGGTGTCCCAACTGGCATCTGGAACAGATCTAAGGGGGGGAACGGAGCAGGTCTTGCCTTTTCGTCCTGGTAGATCTTGTTGACACTCTCCAGCTGCGAGTCGTGGCTGGACTGGATCCGGTCGAGCCGCTCCCGCTGCTTTTCCAGCTCTCCCTGGAACTCGTTCTTCTTCAGCTCCACCGCGCCTCTCTCCGCAGCGGCCCTGCGGACCCGGCCCTCCAGCTCCAGGACCCGGGTCTAGGAGGACAGCACAGAACATGAGGGGGAACCCCACGCTGTCCCTGCAGACCTGGCCGCTGGAAGGAGCTCCCTCTGAGAAGCCAGCAGCAAGCCCTTTGCTGGAGCTGTGCTCCCAGGCCCCGTGGGCAGGGCTGCCGGGCCCTCCTGGGTCCCCTCCCCAGCCCCACACTCCCCGGCTCCCGTTCCACTCCTCCTTCCTAACCAGGCAGCAGCCTGGGGCAGACACGTTCTCTGCATGTCCTGCAAAGCCCAGATGGAATTTCTGCCAACTCTGCTCCTGGAGAATAAATTCTTCCCCCCAAAAATGTGCCTGAAGGGGTTCTGGTAAGAGCAATCTTGGAAATCAACTGTACAGAAGCTATAATTTTTCCCAGAAAAACCATATTACAAATAGAGGAAGTCACTTCTCTGGGCTTCTTGGGCACGCCAGCTAATCTCCCAGGAAATCCCACCACGTCCCTCCCGAAGAGTCTGAGGCCTGAAGGAGGGAAATCCATGAAGTGCCTCCCACTTCCCCAGGTGCTCAAATATTTAGTTCCGTTGCCCTCCCACGGACAGAGCACTCAACCCTTCGGCAGACAAACCCTCTCAGAACAGATTCAGTTCTCTAACTCGGGACCCCAAGCCCACGTCTGCCCAGAGACCAGCTCCCGCGGAAGCTCCCAGGAAAGCGCGGCCGCCTTGGGTTGGCTGGGACAGGGGCAGGGTTTCAGGGCTGAGCGCCCCAGCTCTGGGGAAGAGGAAAGGCTGGGTTGGAATCCCCGCTCCTGGTGTACTGCCCCTGTCTGCGTCAGGATCTGCGTGCCTGGGAAGGGGGGAGATGAAGTCCCAAGCTCACAGAGTTTGTTTTGTGTCCTAGAGCAGAGCGTGTATATAACGCCCTGTTAAAGAAAAATCACTTGGACACTTGTGAAAACGGGAAGGAAAACTTCCTTCAAGGCTCCCGCAACAGGGGTCTGTTCAGGAGGGGAGAGAACCGGCTCCACTCGGAACCCAGCTGAGGCAGCTAAGGGTTTGCAGCCAACAGCAGAGTGAGGGGCCCGTGGGGGGAAAGTGTCAAGAGGGGACCTCAAGGGCAGGGAGATTTCTTGCTAAAAGCAGGCAAAGGGCTCAGACATCAGCAAGAGGGAGGAGGTGCCTGATCAGATATTGGGGGGTGGAGAGGACTTAGCCAGAATTCTTTGCTAAGTGGGCTGGGCAGGCTAAAGGCGGATGGCGGGATAGCGGGGGAAGCCAAGACGAGGCCTAGAGAAGAGGGGTCAGAGATGCTGGACTGAAGTCAAGGAGAGTCCCTGTCCCAGCTCAGCACTGTCTGACCCACAACACACAACCATAAATGGGAAAGCTAAAATTACCGTCCTTGAGTGAGGATTTGGAGCAACTGGCACCTGTAGAAACACACTTCCCACACCCGTTGTGACCCAAATGCACTTCCAACACCACTCTGAGATCTGGTGTGGACTGGAGGACCCAACGGCTGTTGGGGTGACGAAGCAAGCGGCCTTCCCAGAACCAGCCCCAGGGGATCCATGAAAAATCCTTTACTCACAGGCCAAGCAGAGAGGGACTTCTGGGAGCCATCCTAAGTCACAGAGAGGTTCTCTCCTACCCAAGTGCAGAGTGGATGTGGAGAGTCTGGCCTGGGCAGTGTGTGGGGATGTGGGGAGCCCCAACCTCGAGATACAGAGTGCACAAGCCGCCTGAGTGGGATGCCTTAGGGAGCGGTGGACACCAGGGCCCTGGGACTCCACCACCCAGCCACCTTAAACATGGGGCGACGCTCATGCACCCAGACGAGCCAGGCACCTGCAGATCGACGCTCCGGGAGCTGGCGATCCAGTAGTTGAAGCCCAGGACAATGATGCAGGCCACCAGGGCAGCCAGCACGAGGGGCGGCGACTTCATGCTCCGGCGCCCGTTTCCCAGTCCCATCATCTCAAAGGCTGGGGGGAATCTGACAAACAAGCAAAGAAGCCTTTGTGCTCGCAGTGCCGCCCTGGGAGCAGACCGGGCCCATCCCCACTGCCAGCAGGAAGGCGTCCGCGCCTCCAAACGTGGACCTGCGGGAAAGAGAAGACCACCAGCAGGCCCGCCCCCAGGACAGGCTGCTAGGAGGGAGCACCGCCTGCAGGGAATGTCTCCTGCACATCAGTTTCCTCTTCTGTAAATGGTGTTATGTGCCTTCCCCATCCTCCCCACCCCCTTCTCCCCGCCGCCTCCAGGACAGGTTAAGAAGGAATCAACTCAGGGGCGCCTGGGTGGCTCAGTGGGTTAAGCCGCTGCCTTCGGCTCAGGTCATGATCTCAGAGTCCTGGGATCGAGCCCCGCATCAGGCTCTCTGCTCAGCGGGGAGCCTGCTTCCTCCTCTCTCTCTGCCTGCCTCTCTGCCTGCTTGTGATCTCTCTCTGTCAAATAAATAAATAAAATCTTTAAAAAAAAAAAAAAAAAAAAGAAGGAATCAACTCTGAACAGCAACAGCAAATGTTAAATGCTTCCACATCACTTTAGGGGGCAAAAAACCCATTTCTCACTGCTCTCCAAAGAGGCCTTTTTGATTCAAGTCCTAACAAGGGAGGGCTTTTCACCTTGGAGAGAATTACTAAGGACACCCAAATAAAGGTTTGCCGTGCAAAGCCAGAAAGCACCCTGGAGGAGTGTGGATGCCCACTGAGGAAGTCACAGCCAGTGTGGACCCCCCACTCACACATACATACAGGGTGTTGCCAGCAGGCGGGCAGTGCGGGCCCAGGCTTCCTCTCAACGCTTGCTGCTCTCCCCATACAGGCCACCCACGTTAGCCAGAGAGCTGCAGAGAGCATTACCTCTGCAGAGAAAGCCAGACACAGCTTCAAAAGGGAGGTAACCAAGTTCGCTCATGGACTTCAACCCAAGACCAGGTGTGCCTGGATACCAGCCCCAGAACCAAACGCAAGGAAAGTCGACCTTCCCACGAGGCGGATAAAACAGGCCTTATCAGAGGAACGTGGCAGGCACCATAAAGGGCATCTCTGTGAATAGGGCCTCTTTTATGCCAGGTGTGGCCCACAGTGGAGGAAAGACCTCCCAGGGACTCAACCTCCAGGTTAAGGTTCATTCGAGCAGGAACAGAGCAGAGTCCACAGGACCAGTTTTCCCCCTCAGGTGTTCCTGGTTAGACGCATCCCTGGGAGACCGCTTCCATAATAATCAGGTACTGGTGTGGACGTCTAAATGGGGTAAATGAGCGCTGCCTGGAGCCACCTGAAATAAAAGACCATCAGAATTCCGAAGCACAGAACTGACCTCAGCTTCCCTCACCAGCCGCTGGTCTTTCAGGGTGAGAGGGGAAAAAATTTAAAAATCCATTATCAGTGGAAATCAGCAAGCCCCATACATATTAAAGGAGAGTAATGCTCAGAAATACTAAACTTCTAGAAAATTTTGTATATCTGCGGATACATGTCCTGTATATATGTCTCCACTGCCTTATATCTGATTTTGATCACAAAACAGTCTTTTTTACTCTTTTCATACTTCAAAAAGTATATATAAAACTACAAACACAACTAGGGAGAAAAGCTGCACAGTAAAGTGTGAAATTTGAAGTCTCCCTAACGGTGGCATCCTCCTATTCCAGTGGCTCTCGACCCTCACAGGACCCCAGCATCACCTGGGACCACCCAGGACCCCAGCATCACCTGCGATGGGGGCGTGGGCCCCACTCTTCCACTTCCAATTCAATGGCTGTAGAAAAGGACCAGGTGTTGGTAGTTCTCAGTGTCCCCAGGTGATTCTAATATGCAGCGAGTCTTCTAGATGTTTCTTGATGCTTATACAAGCATCAACATACATGTTTTTAAATCCAAAAAAGAGCATTCGCACTGTTTTGTAAATGTCAGGAGTCACTTAATCATACTTATCACACTTTTTCTCGTAGCAAATTATAGCTTGTTCTTTTCTTTCGGAAGTTCTGGAGGGGGCTCCACTGTGTACCAGCATTTATTTAACCAGTCTCCTACAGAGGGCAATTTGGCTTATTTCCAACCACGCTGCCACGAACACCCTTGTCATCCACACCTGTGTCGGCAAACTTCTATCCAGGTGTGCGAACCCTTACACACAACTCTGAAACCCCAAATGCTCTAAAAGCATTTTGGACAACTAAACAAGAGAACGGTGAGTGAAGGACATATAGGAACCTTCTGCACTATGTTTGCAACTCATTCATAAATCCAAACAAACTAAAAAATTGATAGATCTTACTCAATTGGCTTTCAAAGCACTTCCAATAATTTACCCTCTCACTACTAGCATGAGAACTGTTTTCTCACACAGTAACACTAAAATAAAACTTTTTGATGTTTGGCAATCCCATCAGTAATGATATTTTAAAATACATCTCTTGGGGCACACAGCTGGCTCAGTCTGTATAGCATGTAACTCTTGATCCCGGGATGGTGAGTTTGAGCCCCATGTGGGGCATAGAGCCTACTTAAAAAAAAAAAAAAAAAAAAAAAAAAATTTCTTTAGTTATGAACATAAATGAGCAACTTTTCTTTTACTGGCCATTTGTTCATTTGGTGAAATGCCTTTTTATATTCTCTGCCTATTTTTAACCTTGGGTGTTCATCCTGTTGATTTGTAAGAGCTCTTTGTATGTTAAAGATAAACAAATCTTTGGTCTTTCATGGCAATGGTCTTTCATGGCAATAGCTTTTATTCTCAATTTTTCGTTTGTTCTTTGAAATTTTTTGCCCATGGTTTTTGGTTATCAGTGGTGTTTTTAAAACACTCTAATCTTGCCAATCTTTTTTTTTATTGTGTCTGGATTTTGTTTTGTACTCAGGAAGACATTTCTACTCTAAGTTTAGAAATACAAATTTGCCCATCTCTCCTCTCAACCCACCTATGGTCTCATATATTATCTTTCATCCACTTGGAATTTCCTTTTAATGTTAAGAATAAAAAATACCAAAAAAATGAAGTTTTGGTTTTATGTGTGTGCATGTCTGTAACGGCTAGCCAGTTCTGTCAGCACTCTTTACGGAAAAATCTACTTTTCCCTAGGGCTTTGAAAGCCTATCTTTGTCTATATTTAATTCCCTAGCAATATACTTCTAGAGGGGGGGGGGTCCTTTTATGACCTTTTATTTTATTCTAGCAGATATAAGTCAATGGATGGGTATACTACAAGTCTGAAAAGAGTAAAAACTCAAGTCTCACTTCAAGGGAAGTATTCAGATGATCATTCAAAATGCTCTTTTCTTGAGCCAGCCAATGAAAATGTAGTGAACAGCTATGATGAGACAGGCGCCGTGCTGGCACTGAGCAGCTCAGGGCAGTGTTAAGAGAACAAACTCTGGGACCTACTGGCCAGTGTCGGACCCTAGTTCCACCTCTTAGGAACCACAAGACCTATCTGAGCATCACTGTCCTCCTCCTGAGGATACTTGAGAATTAAATGAGTTAAGATATGAAAAGTGCTTAGAACCACATCTGGCACATAGTAATTGCTCAATAAATTTCAACTTATTATTATTATTATTATTAGAGATGGAAAGATGAATAAGAAATCATTTCTAGATCTAGTGTTTTCCCCATTTTATAAAGAAAAGGTGATGAATGTCACTCTTCTACCACCTTTCTACTTTATGGGAACCAGCCTTATGCTTAGTCCTATGGACTCTGCTCTCAGTGCAGCAGCAGTAACTCCCATCCCCTGGGGCTGACTCCCTGCCATGGCACTGGGACATCCCAGATAGGACCACAGTATGACAAAGAGGGGTTCCAGGAAGCCAAACATGATTCTGGTCTCAGAAGCCCCTCACTATGGCCCAGCCCTTGGCTGGCCAGGAAGGTATGCAGCTGCCCGGAGGGCACAGTTAGGGGAGTTTGGGGCTCCCAATGGACACAGGGCTGGCCAGCTAAGAAGGTGAGCAGGAGGAAGGGAGGCCAGCACCCAGCCTCTGGGTGGCAAGGTGCGGCAGCACTGACTTCCAGGACTGTAGAAACTCCTGCAGCTGAAAACAAAAGGCCAGACACAGGTAGGAAATGAAGACTAGGGCAGTAACTCAGAGCCAGAGCTTACAGGTGTCAGATACCATGAAGGCTCTCCTGCCCCCACCTTAGTTCTATGGACCTAGGGGGTGATGCAGGAGACGTACTCCATCGAGTGTACCAATATTCATTATAACTGAGGCTCCAGAATGTGTTTTGTCTCGTATTTGATTGTCAGCATCTGACATACCGAAAAATGATTAACTCAAATCCGCTAAACTCTGTGAAACCCCAGGTTTCCCTGGAGAAAAAGGAAGTGGATGTTTCTGCATTAAAAGTGTCTTGGTGGGCGCCTGGGTGGCTCAGTTGGTTGAGCAGCTGCCTTCAGCTCAGGTCATGATCCCGGACTTCCAGGATCGAGTCCCGAATTGGGCTCCCAGCTCCCTGGGGAGTCTGCTTCTCCCTCTGACCTTCTCCTCTCTCATGCTCTCTCTCACTCATTCTCCCTCAAATAAATAAATAAATAAAATCTTTAAAAAAAATAAAAATAAAAGTGTCTTGGTAAATTGGAAATGTGAAGAAACTGCACAGTCCTTCCTACTGGCTTAATTAAAAAAAAAAAAAATTCAACCTGAGGAGCCTGGGTGGCTCAGTGGGTTAAGCCTCTGCCTTCGGCTCAGGTTATGATCTCAGGGTCCTGGGATGGAGGCCTGCATCAGGCTTTCTGCTCAGAGGAAGCCTGCTTCCTCCTCTCTCTCTCTACCTGCTTCTCTGCCTACTTGTGATCTCTCTCTCTCTGGGTCAAAAAAATAAAAGAAAATAATTCAACCTACTGGTTAAAATTATTATTTGCATGTTAGACAAAAAATTTTTTGTAAAAGAAAAGAAACCTCTTATTATTAAAAAAGGAAAGAAAAGAAAAAGCACCTGAAAATGAGCAACCTGTCAAATATACTGGCCCCTTGAACCTGCTAGTTACATACTTTTATTTTTTCTCATTTCCTTATTTCTATGTAGGTTGTTTTGTTTGTTTGTTTTAAGAGAGCCAGAAGAGAGCACTCAAGCGGGGGCAGGATAGGCAGAGGGAGAGAGAGAATTTTGTCTTTTTTTTTTTTTGAGAGACATTTATTTATTTATTTGAGAGACAGCATAAGTAGGAGGTAGGGCAGAGGGACAAGCAGACTCTCCACCGAGCAAGGAGCACTGACACCTGGGATCATGACCCAAGCAGAAGGCAGCTGCTTTACTGACAGAGCCACCAAGGGGCCCTGGAGAGACAGAATCTTAACCAGATTCTACACTCAGTGCAGAACCAGACGTGGGGCTCAATCTCGTGACCCTGAGACCATGACCTGAGCTGAAATCAAGAGCACAACCAATGGAGCCAACCAGGTGCCCCAAGAATTTATTTTTAAGTAATCTCTACACACAACGTGGGGCTCGAACTTACAACCCTAAGATCAAGACTCACGTGCCCTACGGCCTGGTAGGTCTTTAGTCACACAGGCAAATACTGTACAAGAGAGCAATCGAATCAGAACACCGTTTTACACCAGCGCGACCCACCAGAAACAATACAGCGGCTCAAGCGGGAGGGTCGCACCTTTCTTTCTTCTCAGAGGAAACGGCCTCACCCGGACCTTGGAGAGTCTGAGCAGGAAGTCCACAAGACGCTCGGCAGTGAGCAAACAGGCCTGAGAACTCCCTGTTCCGCACAGGTGAAGGATCCGGTCACCAACATTTTTCTGAGGTTTAAAAATACTCTGCCATGCCCCAAGAATGTCCCCAAGCCAGGGGTCAGCATACCAGGCCCACAGGCCCGTTTTGTAAACAGAGCCACAGCTGTTTTCTGGCTACGCAGCAGAGCTGATCCAAAGCTACTCGTGGGGTTATTATTCGGACTCAGCGGGTCAAAATACTAAGTATCTGGTCCCGTAGAGAAGTTGATCAACTCCTGCTCTAAACCAATGAGGGTTGATTGACCAGGTCCACAGCTCTCTCCTTAAATTGCTCCAAAAGCTTACCAGAAAGTGCAGAAAATCTCCTCTCACTACCCCAATCTCCAATTATAAACATCATGTTTCCCCAACTCTGGAGGCTGACAGTTTATAAATGAAAAAACTTCAACAACATGGTGATCACTGTTAATAACACTGTACTGTATATCTCAAAGTTGTGAAAAAGAGTACATCTTACAAGTTCTCACTGCAAGGAAAAAATGTTGTAACTGTGGTGACAGACATTAACTAGATTTATTGTGCTCATCATTTTGCAACACACACCAATACTGAATCATTACGTTGTACACCTAACACTAGCATATGTCCGCTATACCTCAAACTTTTTTTGAAGAAAAAACTTTTAAAGTTCATGTGCATGACAGGGTCCCTGAGTGGCTCAGTTTGGCCTCTGCCTTCGGATCAGGTCATGATCCCGGGGTCCCAGGATTGAGTCCCACACTGGGATTCCTGCTCAGCAGGGAGTCTGCTTGTCCCTCTCCCTCTGCCCCTCCCCCACCACTCCACCCCTACTCAGGCTTGCTCTCTCCCTAACCCACTCTCCCCTCCCCCGACCTTTCAAATAAACAGTTTTTAAAAATTCATGTGCACATTTAGTATTATGCAGTGGAAATACCAAAGAGCGAGATGGACAAGTGAAAATGAATGAGAGGAACCAAATTCTTTTTTTTTTTAAAGATTTTATTTATTTATTTGACAGAGAAAGCGCACACAAGTAGGCAGAGCAGTAGGCAGAGGGAGAGAGACAAACAGGCTCTCCACTGAGCAGGGAGCCCAACATGGGGCTCGATCCCAGGATCCCGGAATCATGACCTGAGCCGAAGGCAGCCACTTAACCGACCGGGCCACTCAGGCGCCCCAAGAGTAACCAAATTTTATCCTGTTTTTTTCCAACACTTGAAATTTTCTGAAGAAAGGCCACCTCCCATGTGGATGCCAAGACTACATCTTGGCAGGAACTCCCGAATTTTCCTCCAGTTCAAGAGTTGCCAAACTGCAGCCCAAAGGCTGAATCCTGCCAGCCACCTGTTTCTGTACACTGCCCATAAGCCTAGTTTTCAGTTTGTTTTGTTTTTAAAGATTTTATTTATTTATTTGACAGAGACACACAGCAGGAGAGGGAACAGAAGCTGGGAGAGGGAGAAGCAGGCTTTCCGCTGAGCAGGGAGCCCGATAAGGGGTTCCATCCCAGCACCCTGGGATCATGACCTGAGCCAAAGGCAGACACTTAACAACTGAGCCACCCGGGCACCCCACGTTTTCAGTTTTTAAGGGTTGAAAAAAAAATCGAAAGAATAGTTCATACATGAACAGCACATGAAGTTAAAATTTGGACGTCCATAAATTAAGTTTTATTAGGACACACTGACTCTTCATTTATGCCTTGTCTGCGGCTGTCAGACTGTAAGAACTGAGTCCACCAGCAGGGCACTGCCTCCCGGAGGGCAAAGAAGATGCTCCATCCGGTGAGGGAAGAAAATCCTAGAGTTACATTAATTTGTATCCAAAAGTGTGAGAGCAACTACGTTTCAGTAATTTAACTATCAGATAAAAATAACTTACAAGTACATACATATACTAATTATATTAATTATTTTATACTACATTACATTATGCTAATTCTATTATACTACCATAAAATAAATACTAACAGTGGTAATAAGAATTGAAACTGACTCTGCATTTTAAGTCTCTCTGTTGAAGGTCACAAGTCACCAGGGGCCCTGGTGGAACGGGGGCCTGAGGAACTCCTCTGACTCGGTTCAGCACTGAGCACAGTGCGGTGGGCAGACAAATTCTCTAACTACACTAAACCTTACAGAGACTACGAAGCTTTACCGTTCGTATAAAAGGCACGAACTGAATTTACTCTGATAAATGTAAGCATGGGCAAACACAAACCCACCGCTGGGAAGGCACAGGTTTCTCATGCAGTTCTGCGTTAGCCATGTCACAAAGTAAAACCTACGGTGATACAACCAGATCTGACAAGAAACAGGCCAAAACTACTTACAATTCAAGGAGTATATGAAAGAGGGGTCTACCCCCACTGTCACTAAGCATGAATCCAGCCCTGAGGGTATCCTGGGCCTTGAGATACCAGACAGTAACAACAGGACCTGCACCTAATTGATAAATTTGCAACATAAAGGCCAGGGCTAACCATTTGTTTAATTGAGATAATTGATATGTGGTAACACTGAATTAATTTTAAGTTTTTGTTTATTTCTTATTTTTAAAGATTTTAAAAATAAAATAAAATAAAGATTTTATTTATTTGACAGAGAGATGGTGAGAGAGGAAACACAAGCAGGAGGAGTGTGAGGAGAAGCGGGCTCCCTGCTGAGCAGAGAGCCTGATAAGGGGCTGATCCCAGGACCCCAGGATCAGGATCGTGACTTGAGCTGAAGGCAGATGCTTAATGACTGAGCCACCCAGGCACCCCAAGTTTTTCTTTTTTGAAGTAATGATAAAGATCAAAAAAGTTTGGAAACCACAGCAAACTACCGTCTATATCAACATGATCAGATTATATAGTACTCTTACATATCTTTTCCTCCTGTCAGGCATTAATTAATTTTCAAAATCTTAGCTAGGGGAAGTTCTATTAAAGTTCTTATAAAAATAAGACCAAAATATTATAACAATCAGAGAAGGCATGATCTTTTTTTTTTTCCCCCTGGAAGTGTAGGAAATTACTGTGTGAAACAAAGTAGACTCCCTGGAAACCTGGTAAGCATTTCTGAAACTTCAAGGCAAGTTTTCTCATGTAATGTCATCAGTAACTGGAAAAGTCTAGAAAAGAAAATGACCACAACCTAAGAATGTTTTTTGCTAGAGGAAGTGAGAAGCAGGCAAATGAAATACCACTCACACTTTTCAAAGGTGAGACAAAACATATCAAGACCATTCTTCCTACTTTTGTGGGCGCGCGCACACATGCACAAACACATACACACACACATACACACACAAAACCAAACCAAAACAAAAAACTAAGACTTTGTTTTAGCTTTTTTTTTTTTCTTTAACAACAACCAAAAAAAGAAGTGTTTCTTTTTTCCTTATCCCAATGAGGGATGTTACTTCTCACCTTAGGTCATTAAAAAGGTAATAAAACAATATAACCATATTAAAGACAGGGCATGGGGCCTCCCATCCCTAATCTGGGCCTCCTGCCCTCCCTTTCCTGTGGCTGGCCTTCTCTGGAGGCCAGGCCACCTTCAAGCTCCCCTTCACTAAGGTACCAGCCACGGGCCTGTGCTTCCCCAGGCTCTGCCCTTTCTACCCTTTGCGCTTCAGATGCAGAAAGCCTGTCTGCACATTCACAGGATTTTCAATAAGGTCAGCAGTTTCCTCCCTGCTGGGGGGAAGGTGGCCACACAAACCCCTAGGCCAGACACTGTCAACCATCCCCACTTCTGTTTCCGTCCCCCCCCCTCAAAAAATAACATAAATAGGGGCGCCTGGGTGGCTCAGAGGGTTAAAGCCTCTGCCTTCGGCTCAGGTCATGATCCCAGGGTCCTGGGATCGAGCCCCGCATCGGGCTCTCTCCTTGGTGGGGAGCCTGTTTCCTCCTCTCTCTCTGCCTGCCTCTCTGCCTACTTGTGATCCCTCTCTGTCGAATAAATAAATAAAATCTTTAAAAAAAAATAAATAACATAAATACAAAATCTTTTCATCCCCCATCAATAACTAGGCCCATGGCCAGCAATGAGAAAGGAGATGGCATCCTTTGCTCCAGCAGCAATGTCATCCATATCTGTTACCTGCCCCCCCTCCCGCACTCCCAACTACTCCTTCCTCTCATTCTTGGTCCTTCATTTTTGAACAAAACTGATGGGGGAAAAAAATGTGATAACCTCTCCATAGGAGAACAAAATACATTGATAGTTTTCTTTCAACATCTTCAGAATTCAATGTCTTTTTGATCACCGATACCTTAAAAACTGAGTTCTGGCCCAGGGACAGAAATCTTACTAAATTACTGCTTTCTATTCACAAATAAAATTATTCTTCCCGTGCATGAGCTTACCTTAATCTTCTATAACACAAGCAGGAGAGGCCAGAATGCCCTAGGAGACCCACAGGACCTGTCAGCCTAGAGACTCCACTGCTCCCCGGTCTCATGCTCCAAAAATTTCAGAAATACTAAAACTGTCTAAATTTGAGTGAGTCTGATGGCTGTAAGCCAAACAGAGTCACTCGAAAGCTGTTAAATATTTCATCAGACTGTGGGACATCTTAATAATCCTACCCCTAGGAATATCCCTCAACATTTGCGGAATTTCGAGCTTGGGGCCTTGGAGACCCCAAACCAGACAAAGAAAATCTCAGTCCCACAAAAGCCACACAAGTTTGGTTAGGCAAATTTGGAAAACGGGTATCTGAAAATGACCAGCAACATCACCGCGTTCCCAATACAATAGTCCTTAAATTCCGCTAAAAAGAACATCCATCAAAGTAGGTATTTTCTTACTTTACCTAAAAAAGAAAAAATCATTACAAACATCAAACACGGTGTGAAACAGAAACGGTATATAAAGTCAGGAGACTGTTTCTACAGCAGAGCAGAAGTTCTATGGATGCCCCCACACAGTCATGGGTGGGAAACACACGAAGGACGGAACCTGGAGCATCCCAGAGACCGGCTCCGGATGCTGCGGCGGCTCGCGACCCAGGGACCCGGCGCCCAGCTCGCGGTCACCTGCCGGGACGCGACCTCTGCCAACGTGGGCGCCCGAGCGCCAGGACGCGGAGGCGAGGGCGCGCGGCGGCCACCCGCTCTCCCCCGGCGCCCGTCACGCCCGTGGGACCCGCACTAGTGCGACTTCGGGCTGCACGCTTCCGACTTCGGATGCCGACGCGCGTGACACAGCGGAGAACAAAAAAGAAAGGCCCCGCACGCCCCAGACCGGCCTCCGCCGGGGCAGAGAGCCCTCGCACAGCCCCTCGCGGCGGCCGGGGGCCTGGGGGTGGCGGCGGCCCCGGCGCGAAGGCTCCGGCCCCGCGCGGGTTCCGGTGACAGGCTGCGGCCAGGGCGCGGGCCCCGGGCCGGGAAGGACGGGGGGAGGGAAGGCGGCCAGAGCGGCCCGGGAGCCGCGCACTCACCTCCTGCCGCGGCTCCGGCGGCCCCTCAGCGCTGCCCGCCCGGCTCCAGGAACGCCCGCTGCTCTCCCGCAGCCGCCGGACTCGCGCCCTCGCCCGCTCCGCGCCTCGCGCCCCGCGCCGCCGCGTCTCCGGCCTCCGCAGCGGCGAGTCCCCGCCCCCGGACCGCGCCGGCGGCGTGGGGAGGAGGTGGCGCCGCGAGCGCGGGGCGGCGAGGCCGGGGGCGCGCCCGGACGCCGGCCCCACGGTGCGCGCGCCCCAGCCCATGACCGCCCCTCCGCCCCAGCTCGGGCGCCGTTGTCGCGTCCCCTCCGCGACCGCCGTCCCCACCCCCGCCCCACGCGGCTCCGAAGCAGCAGGGGAGCGGGCCCCGAGCGTCCTAAGGACGTGCAAGGATGGGCAGCGGCGGCGCGGAGCGAAAGGACCTGGAGGAGCGATGACCTCTCACCTTACCCCCAACCCGGGCCGGAGGGAATTTTCTGGAATGTAGGGCCGACTCTGTCCAGCGCCACCCACCTTGCCACACTCGCGTCTCCTTCAGTGGTCCCGGCCCAAACCACCCAGAGGAAAAGGGGCCAAGGAATAGCAGGAATTTAGGGGGGTCTAGCCTCACAGATTTGTCTTTTATCTTCCACCAATCTGTTCCAGTTCCTGGTCTCCCCACGACTGTTATCCCTCAAGCTTTAATTTTCCGGCCTGTGGCCCTCCGGACTCCTTGTGGGTAAGATGAAGATTCCCGGACGCTGCGCAAGTGTGATCTTCTAGTACTCTCTGAGGACGAAGCTCAGGAGTCTGATTTTTAAACAGCGCTGGGAGCGCACGTTTGCTCCAGAAGCCCCGCTAGGCCACGCCTCCCTGAGAGGATGCCACAAAACGAATGAGCTGCAGGATACCCATTCTAGAAAATTCTAAAACACTGGTTCTTAACCCTGACAGCACTGGCCAGACGCTAAAATATAGATATAGATATAGATATAGATATATAGATATAGATCTGGGAGCTTTTAGAGTATTTGGATGCCAGGGTCCCACCTCCAGAGTTCTGAGCCCAAACATGGGTAGTTTTGTTTGCTATAAAGCTTGCCAGACAATTAAAACGTATGGTCACAACTAAGAATAAATTCCAGGTTTATCGCTTTTCAAGCCTACCTAGCTCTGACTTCTGGAAAAGGAACCTCTTCCTGTCACCCTTCCCAGATCTCTCTCTCTCTCTCTCTCACTCACTCACACACACACACACACACACACACAAAACAACTACAGCAACAAACAACACAAGTAAATACACAAACTCCTAAGGGAATGCTCGCAGCCAAAATGGTTTTCAACCAGAACAAAGACTCACCTTGAAAAGACCACCAAGATTCCTTACTACCACTTGAGCATGGTCTCAAATTCAGGAAAAGGATCCTTTATGAGCCAAAAACCTCCTAACTGAATTTAGGTAATAGAGTAATAGTCTATAGCCCAAAATGAAATTTTTGTGACCTGCTGTTAGACCATTGTCCTACTGGACCAAGACTGCAAAAGCCAGGGGTGCGTTGGACATCCGCCTTGGCTTTTCGGATGACTTGTATCACTCCTTTCTAATCTACTAACTTTAAGTGACTACAATCAGGATTTTTGGATAGTTACAGTAAATTGCTCCTTCTGGCTTCCCTAGTTATGTTCTGCCTTCTTAGGCTGGTGGGCCATAACTTGTACCTCATTTGCCTCTAAGTAAGTTTCCATTGTGTGACTAAGCTAGTGATTTTTTCCCCAGTTTTACTGAGAAATAATTGACCTACCTCTCTGTGTAAGTTTAAGGTGTTCAGCATGATGGTTTGATTTATAGGTATTGTAAAATGATTACCACAGTAGGTTCAGCTAACTTCCAGCTTCTCATACAGGACAATTGTGTGGTTTTTGTTTTACATTTTCTTTTCAGTGTTCCAAAATTCATTGTTTCTGCACCACATGCAGTTCTCCATACAATACATGCCCTCCTTAATACCCACCACCAGGCTCACCCAACCCCCCACCCCCTCCCTTCCAAAACCTTCAGTTTGTTTCTCAGAGTCCACAGCTTCTCTTGGCTCATCTCCCCCACTCCATTTCCCCGAGCTCACTTCTCCTCCCCATCTCCCAATGTCCTCCGTGTTATTCCTTACGCTCCACAAGTAAGTGAAACCATATGATAATTGACTCTCTGCTTGACTTATCTCCTCCAGTCCCGTCCATGTTGATACAGAAGTTCGGTATTCATCCTTTCTGATGGAGGCACAATTCTCCATTGTATATATGGACTATAGTACAATTGTGAAAAAAGAAGAAAAAAGAAAGAAAAAATTTCTTGTTGTGATGAGAACTCTTATGATTTACTCTGCTAACCACTTTCTATAAATCATACAGCCGTGTTAGCACTAGGCATCACGTTGTACGTCACAACCCTTGGTACCTATTTATCTTATAACTGCAAATCTGTACCTTTAGACACTTCTCTGATTCCCCCCTCCTCACCCAACCACCTCTGGTGACCACAAGTCTGATCATCTTTCCCTACGATTTTTTTTTTTAAGAATCCATATATAAGTGAAATCATACAGTACTTGTCTTTGTCTGATTTATTTCACTTAGCATAATGCCCTCAAGGCCTATCTGTGTTGTCATAAATGATAGGATTTTCTTTTCATGGCTGAATAATATTCCACTATGTGTGTGTGTATGCGTAAATATGCGCACATACCACATGCCTATCCATGCATCCATTAATGGACACTTACGTTGTTTCCATGTCTTGGCTATTATAATGCTGTTGTGAATATGGGGGTGTATATAACTTTTTGAGTTAATGTTTTTATTTCTTTTGAATAAATAACCAGGAGTAGAATTAAAACATTAAAAAAATTTTTTTTTTAATTTTTGAGGCTCTTCCGTACTGTTTACCATAGTTAAACCTGTGATTCTTTTTTTTTTCTTTTTAAGTAGGCTCCACACCCAGTGTAGAGATGACAGTGGGGCTTGAACTCATAACCCTGAGATCAAGACCTGAGTGAATATCAAGAGTTGGATGCTTAACTGACTGAACCATCCAGGAGCTCGCAGCCCTTAATTCTTTTTTTTTTTAATTTAAATTCATTTAACAAACATAAAGTACATACTTAGTTTCAGATGTAGTGTTCAATAATTTATCTATTGCATATAACGCCAGTGCTCATCACATCACTTGCCCTCCTTAATGCCCATCACCCAGTGACCCTGTCCCCCACCCCCTTTTCCATCATCCCTCAGATGAGAGTCTCTCATAGTTTTTCTCCCTCTCTGATGACTTCCCATTCAGTTTTCCCTCCCTTCCCCTATGATCCTCTGCGCTGTTTCTTATTTTCCGCATATGAGTGAAGCCATATGATAATTGTCTTTCTCTGATTGACTTATTTCACTCAGCATAACAGCCTCCAGTTCCATCCACGTTGATGTAAATGTCAAGTATTCATCCTTTCTGATGGCTGAGTAATATTCCATTATATATACGAACCATATGTTCTTTATCCATTCATCTGTTGGTGGACACCTTGGCTCTTTCCACAGTTTGGCTATTGTGGACATTGCTGCTATGAACATTGGGGTGCAGGTGCCCCTTTGGATCACTACATTTGTATCTTTGGGGTAAATATACCTAGCAGTGCAATCTCCCAGCCCATGATTCTTAAACATTTATGGAACAGGCCCACATGTCTAGGTGTTACGGCAGTTGTTTGAATCAATACATCTTTGCTGAGGGGGAAAGAGTCCTTTCCAAGTTTCATGAGACTCCTTATGATGAAATTTGGCATTTTAAAAAAAAGAGACTTATTTTATTTATTTATTTTAGAAAAAGAGTGCTTGAGCTGGGGGGAGAAGCAGAGAGAGAGATAAAGAATCTCAAGCAGACACACTGCTGAGCACAGAGCCCAATGGGGGGTTCCATCCTAAGACTCTGAGATCATGACCTGAGCTGACACCAATAGTCAGTGACTCAACTGACTGAGCCACCCAGGTGCCCTGAAATTTGGCATTGAAAAGATGCAGGTATACATATAGGATTTGCATTCTATAAAGTTCTCTTTGATTTCTTCAAGGCCTCTCACCCACAATATTTAAACTAATCAATTGCCAGCCCTAAAAATTCAGCTAGGTCGATTCTGATTCACTGACATGCAAGGGGCTGTGGTGGCTGGTTGGAGTGGGCATCTGTGTTTTGTCTGTTCAACATCCTTTCCCATCACTTCTCGGCCTTTTGTCTAAGATCAAGTGTAGCATCCTTTCCCTCACTTGCTAGTAACACACTGTTTTCATACAGGAATCTCCTCCCATCTCCAAGGGATACAGCCTTGGTAGATTGTCAGTCAAAGCAATGTTCTCTCCAGCTCAAGGGATGGGCCTTATATAAGTTTCCTATTTGCTGCTCTAACAAATCATTCAACTTAAACCAACACAAATTTAATATCTTAAAGCTCTGTAGGTCAAAAGTTTCACCAAGGCGTCAGCAGGGCTGCATTCCTCTCTGGAGACTCTAGAGAAATCCCTTTCTTGCCTTTTCCAGCTGCTAAATTCTCCCTGCCTTCCTGGGTTTGTGACCCCCTCCCTCCACCTTCAAAACCAGTAATTTTATAGTTAGTAACATCTTTCTAATCCTGCTTCCACAGTCACATCTGTCAGATCCAGTTGGAAAGTTTTCCTCACTTCTTAGAATCCTTGTGGTTGATTACACTGGTCTCACCCAAATAATGCAAGATAATCTGTAAAGTTCCCTTTTGCATGTAAGGTCACATTAACAGACTCCTAAGATGAACACATGGACATCTTTGGTGGGGGGCATTACTCTGCCTACCAGAGACCTCTAAACTTAGCCAGTCCATTGCACTCTGTTCCTGGAATGAACAAAGTGATTATTTGAGGACTGAAAAATATTGAAATGGGGCGCCTAGGTGGCTCAGTGGGTTAAAGCCTCTGCCTTCGGCTCCAGTCATGATCCCATGGGAGCCTGCTTCACTTCCTCTCTCTGCCGGCCTCTTTGCCTACTTGTGATCTCTGTCTGTCAAATAAATAAATAAAATCTTTAAAAAATATATTGAAATGCACTTATCTCAATGATAGCACCCATCTTTCTCAGCACATAATTCTGTAGGGTGGTTTCTGTGCATTCCCAAAGCCCAACTCTTTTATCTACCCCTTAATTCTTACACTTTGCCAGTAGCCTAGAATTTGCCGGAATTAAACGTAACAGTAGAACAGCAGTGTGATATCAATTAGAGCTCTTGGTTGCAAACAAACAGGAACAGCCTTCATCAATTGTAAGGAAAAGGGGAATTAATTGGATAAAGGCCAGGGTGTCACAGAATCAATGGTGAGAATCGGTGAAATTGTTTTGACTGATTTTCAATCAACTTGGAAAACCTGTATGCTGCAGAAAGCTAGGGAGCAGAAGTCACTGCAAAAGTGACACAGCAGAAAGCATGTGTAGTCTGCGTGTCGCACTCCTGCATCTTTAAGAAATAGGACCCCCAAGTGACCCCATGTCCTTGTAACACTTGCTCAAATACATAGTGCCCAGAGGGGGCTTCTAGTTGGAGGAATTGATTCTGAGCCTATCCGTCCAGGCTAACAGGGACAACTCATCTGGTTTCTGCTCTGGGCTGGGGCTACTAATTCTCATCAAGGCTACACCAAGGCTACACGCCAATCTCTCCAAGGAAGGAGACTGAGATGCCTATAAAAAGAGATAGAATGCTGGCAGGCAAAAAAACTAGCAAATGTCCCCCACAAATATCCAAAGAAATTCAAAGGGCAAGGAGGAGACAGAAATCATATCTATTTAGGAAAATCAGGAGAGACTATATAGAAAGTGGATGTAGAACAGGGGCTATCCTATAGAAAGGGAATTAAGGCACATATGTAATTTTATTATTTTTATTTTTTTTTTACTTACGTAATCTCTACGCCAAATGTGGGGTTCGAACTCATGATCCCAAGATCAAGAATTGCATGTCCTTCTGACTGAACCAATCAGGCACCCCATAACATATATAATTTTAAATTTTCTAGTAGAAAATTTAGCATTAAAAAAATAAGAAAAACAAGTGAAAATAATTTAAAAACACCTTATCTAACCCACTATATCCAATGTATTATCATTTAGACATGTAATTCATAAAACGTTGATGAGACATTTTACAGATAGTTAAGTATTTAATGGAAAAATTTACACTGCTCCAGTTTTTGGTTTTTTTTAACTCAAATTAAAAATCCAGTTCTTGGGGTGCCTGGTGGCTCAGCCAGTTAAGTAGCTGACTCTTGGTTTCCACTCAGGTCATGATCTCAGGGTCATGAGGTCGAGGTTTACACAGAGCTTGTGCTCAGCATGGAGTCTGCATGAGATTCTCTCCCTCTGTCCCTTCCCCCATTCATGCTTGCTCTGTCTGTCTCTCTCTCTAAAATAAAATCTTTAAAAAAATGTCAGTTCTTCCTTGGTACCAGCCACATTTCAGGTGCTCAAAAGCCACACGTGGTTAATGGCTACCATATTGGAGAGCCCAGATCTAGAAGGATGGTGTATCAGCGTGGGTCCCATCAGGAGAGAGAAAACACAGTTTTGAACAGGGGATGTTTAATATTTTAAAAAATCATAATTTTAGCAGGGTATTGGACTAACAAGGGTTTTTATGGTAAGGTGCAAAGAGAACTCTAAAAAATGTAGGAATGGCAGATATATGAGGCAGCCAGGACACCCCTGGGGCTGAGATAGATCATCCAAGTATCCAAGTAAAAGCTCTCCATCTACCCACCTACCCAAGAAGGAGGAGACCAAGATTTCACTGAAGAGAGCATAGCTATGGTTTCTTGAATGGCAGAGAAATTTCTACTGGCTGTGGTCCCAGTAGAAGTTGGTGAAGATCTGTCCTCCAGAACTTTCCAGAAATCACCTTCTGCTGTTGGTTGCCCCTGGCTGCCCTTCACTGCAGAACCTCGACACCAAGGAAGCCATGTGTGCTGTGGGAACCAGAAGCATGGATATTTTTATAAAGACAGAAACATGAAAGAGAACTACTTCAGCATGATGACAGGAAAAAACATGACACAGAACAAGGGGATTAGTCGGGACTGGGGAACCACTGTAGGTGGGAGGGTAAGATAGAAGCGTAGCCCTGTTGCCCAGGGTTCATGAGTAAACCTCAGACTAAACAAAATTCCATACAGCATCATAATCTTCCCCAAGATCATCAAAATCTTCCCCAGTCAGGGGACATCACCCCTCTCTCCAAAAACTGTTAGTGGTTTTTTCTTGCCAATACAGAATCATAGCTGTCTATCTGTCCAGGTTTCCTCAAATCATGTCAGGCCACTACTTGGTGCTCCCCAGAGCCTGGCTTTGCTCTGCTATTCTGCCTGAAATCTCCCCTTTCCCTCCCCTTTCTCACAATTCAGCTCAAAAGCCCCAGTCATCAAAGCCAACCCTAGCACCCACCACATTCTGTCCCACAAAGAGTGCAAAGTTCCCAAAGGAATGGGAAGCTCAGTATCCTCCCCAACACTTGCACAGATACATAATTCAGACTGGACTGGAGCTCCTGTGGGGGGCACAGCGGAGACGCTTTCCAAATACTAAATAGTTGTAATCAATGGAAGGGAACAGAATAGATGGTCCTCATCACAGACATCTTGCTACGCTCGCTTTCCAGAATGCCTTTTTCCCTTCTTCAGTTACCAGCACCACCATGTTTTCAAGTCACCCCTCACTGACTTTCCAATCCTCAATGTCTGAAGTAAGCTGAATAGTGACCCCGCAAAAGGTATTTCCATGTCCTAATCCCTGAACCTGCCCTTATAGGGCAAAAATGTGATTAAACTAAAGATCTTGAGGCACTTGTCCTGGATGACCCAGGTGGGCAAAACACAATCCTAAGTGTCCTTGTGAGGGAAAAGCAGAGAGGGTTGTAGACAGAGAGGGAAAGAAGCCCTGTGATCACAGAAGCAGAGCCTGGAGTGACGGGGTCACAAGTCAAGGGAAGGCCTGGAGGAAGGCTGGGAGTCACCAGAAGCTGGAAGGGGTAGGAAATAGATTGTCTCCTAGAGCCTTTGGAGTGAACCCAGCCCTAGTCCCACTCACACAGGAGAATAAAACTTCTGCTGCTGTAACTGCCCAGCTTTGGTGATCCGTCCTGGTAGCCGCAGGAGACTAATACAATCCTGGAGTCTATAGTGATTGGGTCATGGATAGTCATGTGACCCAGTGCATGCAGTGAGACTCCCTAGGACACATTCTCTTCAGCCACTGGGGAATAGAAGCTCTTTTTTCCCCACTAAGACAGCCTGTCCTGGGACAATATAACCCTAGAGCTGCTTAAGATCACAAAGTGGATACACCGGCCTGATAGGCTGAGAAAGACAGACAAACACCAATGTTGATGGTGTCATTTGATCTTCTGGATCCAGCTGTATCTGAAACCAGCTTTATCCTGGATTTTCAGTGATATTGGCCAATGACTTGCCCATTTTACTCAAGCCAGCTGGCACTGGATTTCTGTCACAAGCAGCCCAACGGATTCTGACTCAGTCCTTTTGTTATTGGTATAGGGTTGTCAGTCACATGTGAGATTCAGGTAAACAATAAAGAAGTTTTTCAGTGTAAGTATGTTCCAAATATTGCATGGGTCAGATAATTTAAAAAAAATTGTTATTTATCTGAAATTCAAATTTAACTGGGAATCCTGGTGTTTTGGGTTCTGTCTTTTGCTAAGGCAATCTTATGTTGGAAGAAGTTTTTTATCGATCACTTGAAACCTTTGAAAAGCCAGGTTATAGTACAAAGCATGGTAAGAATAATCCTTCTAAAGTAGATGCTTCTAATTTTAGACATTCCGATAACGATCTTCAATGTCCTGTATTAACCGGGGTTTTAAAAGTGTGTGGTTATGTCCTCCTGGTGTTGTGAACATGAATGTGTTCTGAGGTTGAGAAGGAAATAATTCAAGGCCTCCCACCAGTGAGCGAAGCAGTGAAAAAAGAAAGGTGCCTTTGTGTGTTATGAGACCCACAACTGCCTTTAACACTGATGCCCTTACTGAACTTCATTCACAGTTGTCTCTGCTTGGTGGGACATACTCATTAGAGAACAGTCCAGCAACAAAGGATTGGGAAGGAACCAGTCGGAGAGGCAGGGAAGAGGGCCGTGAGATGCCTTTCAGCTTCCTTGAGCAGATGGAGAGAAAGGGCCCAGCTGAGGGTCTCCTGCATCTGGGGGCCAAGCTGACAACATGAGGTTCTGTATATACACTGTCATACCCAGCCCAGGATGAGTGGGGGGGTCATGTGTCTCTGTTTTGTGCTAAGAGGAAGTTGTTCTAGAAGAGGTGGTCTATCTGCTTTACAGACATTTGCATCTCTTTTGTTCTCAAAATACGTCCCCTCAGCCTCCTCAGAAAAGGCTTCTAAAAGAGGTTAGTGCTTTGACCTCAACACTTAGGACTGTAGAATGACTGATTGACAGTTTAACTTGGCAGCAATATTAAGAATGCTTGAATACTTAGAAACTTCAGTTCCCTGGCTCCTGACTTTTCCACTAGAGCTGATTTTCCAATGATGTTGGAAAAAAGAGGCTCTTTCTTGAAAACACAGTTTGAAATGTCAATTGCATTTCAGTAACTTCGGTCTTTTGATGTGTATTCTCTTTTTTCTTACAAGGGTGTATTAAGTGCTGTGGGTTATGGCGCACTCATCTGGCTCCTGCTCCTAGTTTATGTTCCCACTGACTTACTATCTTGCCAAGTCTGGCAAGCTCCCCACACCCAGCAAGATCTTCCAACAACCCCAGGGACAAACCACTGTGTCCACCTAGAGTGACACAGTGACGTCACATCCTTGTGGGTAGTGGATGGGTCATACCTGGTGTTAGTCCTGAGAATGGACTTTAGAAAAAAAAAAAAACTCATTTTTTATTTTTAAAGATTTATTTATTTGAGAGAGAGAAAGTATGCATGGTCTCATGTGCCGGGGGAGGGGAGTGCAGAGGGAGAGAATCTCAAGCAGACTTCCCCCTGAGTGCACAGCCCGATGGGGGCTTGATCTCACAACCCTCAGATCACGACCTGAGCCAAAATCAAGAGTTGGACACCACTCAACCAACTGAGCCACGCAGCGCCCCACAAGACTTTTTTTTTTTTTTTTTAAATAATCTCTACACCAAGTGTGGGGCTTGAACTCACAAACCTGAGATCAGGAGTTGTGTGCTCTATCGCCTCAGCCCGCCAGGTGGCTGGAGAGAGAACTGAAGTGAGCTGGCAAGAGGGTCAGGCTCCTGAGTCTGGAGCAGCGATTCTCAGCTGAGGCTATGATAACCCCAGGGAGCACTTGGAAATGTAAATTGAAGTGATTTGACACGTAGCATTGTATAAGTTAAAGGTGTACAACATATTAATTCTTTCACATATTGCAACATGATAGCCATTGTAGTAATAATCAGCACCTCTACCAGGTTACGTGATTATCACTTCTTTTTAGTGGTTGAAATAATTCAGTTCTAGTCTCTTGGTAAGTTTGAGAAATATAATGCAAGATTGTTGTCTAGAAGAGACTTCCTCTTTTGAACAATGACTCACGGGGGCGGGGGAGCGGTCTACTCTTGACCTTTATTTAAGTATCCTGCAAAACAGGGGCACCTGGGTGGCTCAGTCATTGGGAGTCTGCCTTTGGCTCAGGTCCTGATCCCAGGGTCCTGGGATTGAGTTCCGGAGTTGGGCTCCCTGCTCAGTGGGGAGCCTGCTTCTCCCTTTCCCTCTTGCCTGCTTGTGTTCCCTCTCTGGCTGTCTCTCTGACAAATAAATAAAACCTTTAAAAAAAATTTTTTTAAAGTATCCCGCAAAACAAAACATGCTCGCACCCCCAGTGCCAATAGTGGCCCCCAGGGCCCTCTGCAATTGACAAACACTGGTCTCAACAAAGAAATCTAAAGATCCAGGAGGAAGTACAAGGATATTCACCAGGCAGAAGGGCCTGGAAAGATCTTTCTCCTTGTAGGCTCCCACTCTATGGGACATGAACCTCAAACCCGAGAGGGAGCTTTGCTTTGCATATAATTTTAGGATGAGGGTCAGCTGCCATTGATTAAAAAAAAAAACAAAAAAACAAACCCTGAATGATAGTGGTTTAGCCTCACAAAGTTCTGATCTCTCACAGAGTAAGTCTTCGAGTAGATAGTCGGGCAGAAGGGGCAGGTCAGCAGAGACTCAGACTCCACTGGTCCCAGATGTGACCCCAGTTCATAGGGTCCAAGATGGGTGTTTCCGCTGCAGCTGCCCCTTCCACATTCCACCCAGAAGACGGGAGGAAAAGAAGAGCTTACTCCCTCGCTTTAAGGACACCTCTTAGAAGTTGCATATGACATTCCCGATTGCATTCCTTGGCCAGAACTTAGGTGCCTGTCCACCCCCAGCTGTCAGGTAGCCGGGAAACAGAGGCTCATACTCTGGTTTGCCATGTGTCCAGCTTAAAACTGTGAGTCCTGTTCCCAAAAAAGACAGGAAGAGAACTCTTTAGTGATAGCTGGCAGTCTTTGCCCTTCCTGGGAGGTCAGATTACCAATATCAATGACAAGTGAAGCCCTAGTATTTTGCTCAAGCTGGGTTTCAGCGGTCCAAGCCTGATTCAGTAGGGGAAGAGGAAGCATTGACGGAGGCCTGCGGAGAGTTTTAGCCCCCTTGTGAGAGAATCCTAACGTTGGGACTTTAGAGATCATCAAGTCCAACATCTTCTTTTTAAATGTTTTTGATTCTTAGCTAACATATGTTTTTTCTTTTTTAAATTATTTTTATTATTATAAAATATATTATTTGCCCCAGGGGTACAGGTCTGTGAATCCTCAGGCTTACACACTTCACAGCACTCACCATAGCACATACCCTCCCCAATGTCCATAACCCAACCACCCTATCCCTAACCCCCTCCCCCTAGCAACCCTCAAATTGTATTGTGAGATTAAGAGTCTCTTATGGTTTGTCTTAACATATGTTTTTTTTCCCTGTTTCCAGCATTTATTTTTATTTATTTATTCATTTTTGCCTCCTGCCTACCCTGCCATCCCTGATCTTTGATCGTCAAATTTTTGGTTCTCGGACTGCAAGTTTTTAAGTAAACATATTTAAAAGTGATTGATGACCTGACCCCAAAGAGTTTTTGATCATGTGTGTTTCACAATCAATATTTTAGAGATTAAAATTGAGAAATCTTAAAAACATTACAGTACTCACAGTGCCCATGACTTTGTAACCAATAGAACATGCAAATATTTTCATAACACATATTTGCATCAAATAACATGTGTGCACATCAACACTTTGAAATCAAGGTGCTTGATCTGATTAATGTATTAACCAACCACACATATTACACATATATTACACATTTGGTTTTTTAATATATTGACAACTGTATTTCAATATGATTGGTTTCTTTATTTTTCTGCATTTAAAAGTTTTATTCTGAAAAGTCCATAGGCTCTCGATCTAGGCCCTCTGTGTTCATGGCCTAAGGCTGGGATTAGCACAGGAAAACCAGAAAAACAAACAAACAAAAAAGGTTCAGTTGGTCTTTGAATTTCCAAAGCCCCAGTGCGAGAGAAATAGAGAGTAGATTTAACTCAGAGGTCATTAGCCTCTGCCTAACACCCAGGAGGCCTCTGGGGTTATTTTCCAGGCCTCCAGCTACCTGCTCTCCATCTGAGTGAGTGCTGTACTGGGTCACAGACCTGTCTTAACCCAGTTTTCTTCTCAGAGAGATGGGTGAGGGTCACATTCCTCTGCGGCCAGAAACCCCCATGCATTGCCCAGAGGGACTGGGTCTCGTCAGGTACCCAGCTAAGCTCAGTCCCAAACAACCCACTTCTGTCTCTTTCCATAGCCCGTTGTGGGCCTCATGAGATATAAAGTGGACCTAGGCCCCTAGAGGGGTGGTGCGTTGTGGAAAAAGAGGCCCCCCCATCTCGATATTGGATCACTCCTATGTCTGGTGGGATCAGACAGAACCATCTGGAGATTTTTCTCTGGATCAGGTTAGAGAAAAACTCGCTCCTATCACACACAGGGCAGGGGAGGAGGTCTGGAGGTAATGCAGTCATTTGCCCAGGAAGTAATATTTCCTTATTGTTAATGTCTCTGAGCTGGGAAACAGAGTTGTTACCTCTGTGGGCTCGGAGTGGCTGTGGCCCCAGAACCCGTGTGTGTGGTTACCCACGCTCCCCTCCCCCACTTTCTGGGGCTGATTTCAGCACCGCGCTCCTATTGCTATGGTAATGAGCCAGGGAAGCTTTTCGAGCTGGCCAGGAAGAGAGGAACCTTCATAAAAGAAAGGGCAAATCAGGGCCACAGTGTGAAATCTGGAAAGAATCAGAGAAGAGAGGGGTGAGAATTTGAATTAATGATGGAAGAGATACAGCAGCGAATCCCGCTTAAACCCATGGGGGAAGGACCGGGGTGGAGGGTGGCAGAGGGGCATAGGTCATCAGGAGGCTTGGGTGTAACTTGTCCTGCCCCAGTGGTTTCCATGCAACAGTCTAACTGTCCCAGATGCCTGACACTTACCAGCCGCACTCTGCGCTTACAGGTCCTTCTCCCTCACACAGATGTGCATTCTTAAGCAAACCCTCCGGAGACAGAAATACATGTATCAAGGCACTAAAACACTTGATCATTTCAAATATATATATTTTTTCTTTTCCTGTACCAGAATAGAGCACGCTTCACACATGGAGGGATCAGCTGGAAAGGGGACAGAAGGAAGCACATACAGCAAAGAAGGGAAAGGACAGAAAAATGGTGGGGGGTTTGCCGCAGGAGGGCTTTTGAATTGCCTAAGATTCCCAGGACTAGAGTTAAAGAAAAATCATTCGGAGTGTGGACAGCACCAAACGCTGCTGACGATGGGGAGCAGTGAGAACTCCCAATTCACTGCTTCTGGGAATGCAGCCCCCTTGCTCGCTCTGGAGGATAGCTGAGCAGTTTCCGACAAAACGAAATACACCCTTCCCATTCGATCCAGCCGTCGTGCTCCTTGGTATTTACTCAGACACTGGAAACCCAGCTTCACACAAAAACTTGCACACGGATGTTTCTAGAAACTATGTTCATAACTGCCCAAACTTGGAACTTGCAACCAAGATGTCCTTCAGTAGGTGAATGGGTAAATAAACTGTGGTCCCTCCAGACAATGGGATTTTATTCAGGACTAAAAAGCAATGAACTGCCAAGCCATGAAAAGACGTGGGGGAACTTTAAATGCATACTTGCTCAGTAAGTGAAAGAAGCCAGTCTGAAAAGGCTGCACACTGTCTGATTCCAACTCTATGACATTCTGGAAAAGGCCGGGCTATGGGTGAGGTGGTTTAAAAATACCAGTGGTTGCCAGGCATTGGGGTGGGAGCGGGATGAATGGTGGATCACAGAGGATTTCTAGGGCAGTAAAAATACTCTATAACGAATGATCTATTTCATTACACATTTCTTCCAAACCTGTACGATACATAACAGCTAGAGCGAACCTTAGGGTACGCTGTGGGCTTTTGGTGGTCTATCAGTGTATGCTTGTCAGTTTTAGCAAACGTGTCACACTGATGAGGGATACTAATGGGGTGGGGGGAGGCTTTGCATGTGCAAGGGTTGGGGGTGGAGGAAGTATATGGGAAATCTCTGTACCTTCTTCTCAATTTTGCTGTTCTGAAAAAAACAATAATAGGGGTTCATAACATATTTGTAACATAAAGTCCATTTCGTTACTTGTAAGCACCTTTCCAAAAATGGTTGTGGCCATGCAGAATGAAATAGACAACACTCCTTCACGGTACCCTGAAATACGGAGCCCACCTGGCCGGCTCAGTCTGTGTAGCATGTGACGCTTGATCTGGGGGTGTGAGGTCAAGTCCCACGCTGGCTGTAGAAATTATTTAAAAAATTAAAATCTTAGGGGTGCCTGGGTGGCTCAGTGGGTTAAAGCCTCTGCCTTCAGCTCAGGTCATGATTCCAGGGTCCTGGGACCGAGCCCCGCATCATCACATCATCTGGCTCTCTGCTCAGCAGGGAGCCTGCTTCCCCCCTCTCTCTGCCTACTTGTGATCTCTGTCTGTGAAATAAATGAACAAAATCTTTAAAAAAAAAATTCAAAATCTTAAAAACAAAAATAAAAAAATAAAACCAAACCAGCAAAACAGCTAAGTTCAAAAAGAACGCAGACCTCGAAGCCTGATTACTAACGCAGACATCCACGACAAAAGCCAGCCATCACAAGGGGTCACCATCTATCATACACTGTATCGAATTCTCACTCCCTGCAATATATGAAATAAATGCAACTTTTGTTCTCATTTCACAGGTGAGTCTAGGCTTGGAAGTTAAGTGACTTGCTCCAGTCAGAGCAAGTATGGGTAGAGGAGGTGGGACCTGGAAACCTGCTGGTGGGTCAGGCTGCAGAAACCCAACCAGGAGCCATTTTGCTCTACTGGACACAGTTCCTGTTCTGATGGTGCTCCAAGTGGCCGCTAGCAAGGCCTTGAGAGTCATAGAGCTCTCTGGGTTATTTCCAGTTCCTGCCTTGGTTTTAAATGGCTATTTCTTTTCTTTTTTCTTTATTTCTTTATTTTTTTTTTTGAGGTTTTATTCATTTATTTGACAGAGAGAGAGAGAGATCACAAGTAGGCAGAGAGGCAGGCAGAGAGAGAGGTGGGGGGAGGCAGGCTCCCTGTTGAGCAGAGAGCCCGATGTAGGGCACAATCCCAGGACCCTGAGATCATGACCTGAGCCGAAGGCAGAGGCTTAACCCACTGAGCCACCCAGGCGCCCCTGAATGGCTATTTCTGGGCTGGTGTTTGTGAGATGTGGGCACTGGCTCTGTCTGGATGCACATCCCGTTGGGATCCCTTGGTGCCCACAGGCAGGTTTGTACTTGTGCCCTCACTGGCCTGCACTGTGTCTCAGCAAGCATTCACCGAGTGCCTACTGTGAGCTCAGTCACCAAACAAGGGGCAGAGCGTGAGAGTAAGAACTAAGATACCAGATCCCTGCTCTAGGGTCCCCCTGACTCACTTACACAACAGTGGTGTAACAGACACACAGCTTACACCGTTAAGCACGCTCAGAGAGCGAGGAAGCTCCGTGCCGCTGCTACACACCCCACCCTGCTCATCGGTTCCATCTGCCTGGGCCTGGGTTCTGTCCTTGCAATGAACTGGTGATCTAGTAACAAGTTTCTCTGAGTTCTTTCTTCTCCAGCAGACTATTTGAACCTGAGGAGGCAGCGGTGGGGTCTCCAATCTGTAGCCCATAACTTGGACACACAGGTGACCTCTCTGCCCAGCCACTGGCTGACCACCAAGTTAACAGCACAGGAATCCAGTGACCACACACAGCAAAGAGCACAGACTTTACAAAGTTAGTTCAGAAAAGGCACTAAGCCAACAGTTGCAACTGTAATGAGCAGCAATCATGAGCCTGGCATGGGGAAAGTCTGATATTCAGGATGCTTCCATTATAATATTCCTCATCACAGACTGGACTTGTCACTGGAGCCATGTCCCCTGGCTGAGGGTCACGTAGCTCCTACATGTTCAACCTCCCTCTTGTTGGCTCCCCAAACCACGCACATCCCTGTACTGCTTCCCAGCAGACGGTGGTTTAACCAAGGCCAGGAGGATGGGATGGGTTTTCCTGACTCCCCCTACTCCCCTCACCCAGTGCTGCAGGAGAGGAAAAAGTTTTCCTCAACCTCTTAAGGTACTTGTCTGGGTCTGGAAATTAACAGACAGAAGAACAGGGGAAAAGCAGGCAAAGTGTATTGATTTTTTTCTGTGGGAGCCTCACAAGACCATGGAGACCAACAGAGGCAACAAGAGCAGACAGCTCTCCTACCTTTTAGACAAAGGAGCAATAAACATGAATTGACAGACACAGGGCTTTGGGCTAGGTCTGGTAAACCTTAAAGAACTGGGAAGATAAGGGTTAGTTTAACCAGGTTTGTTCATACGGCCTTAGTGGCCCTAAATTCTTTGACTCTCATGATGCGAATGTCCTCTCTATGGTCCAGGGAGAGAAAATTCTACACGGGAGTATTCTGACCTACTTCAGAGAAGAAGGGCTGACGGTTGGGGGTCAGAGGGACCTTCCTGCTTCTGCTCTATAAGAAAGTTCTTTCAGTTTCTATATTTAATTTGCCAAGGTTCCGTATTTGGGGTAGCGCGTCCTGACACTCACTGGCCTGGTGCTGTACTCCGTCTCCTAGTATGCAGGACACTGAATGCGCTGCTGTGGAGACATCCCCACCCTGGGGCAGCCCCTTGTCCAGGGAGGCACCTGCCTCAAGGGGAGGGCTGCCTACACTTCCCATGCAGGTACCCTGCGGCTAAGTGCTGGGCCCCTCCTCATGGAGGATGTGTGAAAGAGTGCAGATCTTACTTCAAGAAACAGACTTCATTTTCTGTACATGTTGGCCCAGTGGTAGGATCATACAGGAGATCTATTTTTAGTGTTTTGGGGAAGCTCATACGTTTCCCAGAGTGGCTGTACCAATAAAATTTTTACATATAAACGAGAAATTTTTCAAGAACCTCTCCAGCAGAGAACACGAGGAGAACATTTTCAAGACCTTAGACAGGCACTGATTTCCCAGAATGCAAAGTTTACGAACTATAGGAACACACCAGTAACTTAGAAATGACTGAAATGAAGAACAGGTTCTCCTTCTTCCATTTCTGGTGAGTGTGCTGGTCTGTGGCTCCAGCTGCCCCCGAATGGCTACTCTTCCCAGAAATCCTTCAGGATGTGGCCGAGGTTTCCCGACCTGTGCACAGATCAAGTTGACGCCCTCTGTCACTTGTCTCCCAGGCATGTCCCCCACCTCCTGCTCCCCAGGAGAGCCATCACACTGAGGGTTTAGGGGGACGGGAGGTGCCCCCAGGCAAAATCTCTAGAGATTCTCACTGTCCCTACCTGACCTCAGTTGATCCTGTGCCTCTGGTGTCTTCCCGGAACCCCGATCTGGCTGCTTTCCGACCACTTGTCCCGTGGTACCCTCACTTTCTGGGAGGGGGACTGGTTGTCATCCTCAGTGTGTCCTGCTGCCCTGCCTGAATCGCCTTTTGAAGGCATGTCATCTGGGCCCTTTGAGGACCCAAGGGGGTGGGTCTGTGGAGAGATTCTGAGCAGAGCTGGTGGGATGGGAGGGCTGCAAAGCAGAAACACGTTTCCAGAAAGCTGTCTGGGGTCCTCAGCATCCTATCTTTTTGAATCAAAGCCCCGAGATCTTTAAAATGCCAGCAATGTGACGGTGTGGGCCAGAAAATCAAATGTCTCTCCTCTTGTGGGCTCACTGTGCCATGGCCTCCCTCAGGCACCCTGGGCCCGAGTCCTTGCTTGGGGACCATCCTCGGCTCAGGCCCCACACTCTGGGACTGGGAGCAGATTAACTGGACCTTTTAGACTCTTGCTTCTGTGACTATGACACTGGCAGAGGCCAGCCTCACACACTCATCAGAGGATACCCAGGGCAGGAAGAGGAAGGCCACTGCAAGAGGAGATGCAAAGTGACTCCAAAGGGAGCACACAGGCCTTGCACACAGCATGGGGCTCGCAGGACCCAGAGCGGGATGTGGGTGCCAGCCACAGGGTATGGGGTGGGGGGGCTGCTGGTGAGGGTGGCCCTGATCAGGGGAGGCCCCTGAAGGGTCCCAGAAGAGGCAGGAGACAAGGAAGACGACAGGCCAGAGCTTCCCAAGGAGGTTGATGGAAGAGTCAGAGGATCACAGAAGCCCTTGGGAAAATTCGGGGGCCCTGGAGTTGTTGGCTGAAATGCTGTCATTTGGTCAGGAAAGTTGTGTCACAAGCCCCCAGTCGACACTGGCTGATTTACCCTTGGTTGGTTCTAGGAATCAGGGCGTACACGCCGTCAGAATTCACACAGCATGAAGTCAAGGATATGCTTACTTTTCGTCATCACTTTTCAGGACTAGATTTTCTAGAGGATGTGCTGAGCATGGGTCTCTCCATTTTCCTCGTTGTGCAACTGGCCTCTGGTTTCAGGAGCAGAATCCTGGTGCTCATCACCATAGCTAGCCCTGAGGACTGCCCCTGTCACCTCCCACAGTGACGTGAGTGAGTGTCATGTGGGCAGGGACCACGTGGGCTGGGGCGTGCTCATGGATGAAGCCCCAGTGCTCACTACATAGCAGGAGGGGCATGGGGGGAGGTGGAGGAAAGGAACTAGGGAGGGAGGTGTGTGGGGGAAAGGGGAAGGCGGGGATGAATGAGGAAGTGAATAAGTGAGGTAGGGAGAGAGGGCGTGAAACCACAGAAGCCGGGTCCATACATCAGAAGCCATTACTTGGAGTGAGGTCTGAGGGCATCACAGCCCAGGCCATGGCTGGTGGCTCGGGGCACGTCCCACCATCCTCCTGGCGCTGACCTTCCTTCTCCTTGAAGCTGCTGTCATCCAGGATCCTCTCCACTTTCTCTTCAAACAATTCTGAATGTGCCCAGGAGCAGGGTGACAGGAGGAGGTCTCGGGGGCGCTTTCCAGATCCTGTGCCCCGGGCCACACTGGGACAGTAGCTACAGGGCATTCAAGCACGAGGACAGCCCCGTGGATCACCCATCTCCTCCGGCATTAGCCTTGCTCCATTCCCGGCTCTCTCCACCACTGCTGTGCCGAACACTCCTCAAAACACGTCTGTGAAAGCCCAGGCCAGCATTTCCTGGGGTGAGTCTGAGGACGATCCCTGCTCGGCGACATGCGCACCTGCGGGCTGGGGGTTGCTGCTCACTGTTTGCCCAGACATGGGTGCCCGTCACCCTTCTCTCCAGGGGACCTGCAGGGGACCTCCACCTCCTCACCTTGTCCCCAGGGTTCCCCGCACAGGCTCAGGCTCTCCCTGCAGAGGGTCATGCTCTGCCTGCCCTGGTGGCAGCTTTCCCTGCACAAGTCACCTGCTGGCTTGGGGTCTCCTGAGGGAGTCGCTCTCCAGAGCTGTGGAGGCAGGAGTGGCCACTGTCCGCCGGCTCCCGGGGTGCTCTGGCTCCCGCCCCTGCACCTGGGTCCTCCAAACCTGGGAAGGCAGCCGTCAGAGGTGGCTCTGGCAGGTCCGATGGGTTCACAGCTGTGAGTGGAGAAAACTCACCCACATGCCTGCCTCTCCGTGGGCCTTTGTAGACACAGAACCCAGCCTTTTCAAAGACTTATTTGCACTTAGGTTTCCCCAGGGCCTGTAAGGCATCTGCTACATTGTTTTCAAAGTCCCTCAAAATTCAGTAGATGATGGGGGTTAAAGGAGAAGGACAGGACAGGAAATTGCATTTTTAAATGTTTTTCGAAAGACCCTCTCTAGGTCTTTCGAAAAACATTTAAATAGAGAGGCTGATTATTCTGAACTCTTAAAGTAATTTTACACAGAACCAGAGAGTCACCCCCAAGCAAAGGATTAAAAAGAATAGGCAACCAGGGTGTCCGGCTTAGTCAGAAGAACTTAGGACTCTTGATCTCAGGGTTGTGAGTTCGAACCCCATGATGGGTACAGAGATTACTTAAATAAGTAAATAGGGGCGCCTGGGTGGCTCAATGGGTTAAAGCTTCTGCCTTCAGCTCAGGTCATGATTCCAGGGTCCTGGGATCGAGCCCCGCATCAGGCTGTCAGCAGGGGGCCTGCTTCCCCCGCCCCCTCTCTGCCTGCCTCTCTGCCTACTTGTGATTTCTGTCAAATAAATAAAATCTTAAAAAAAAAAATCTTTTAAAATAAGTAAATAAAACTTAAGGAAAAAAAAAAGAGTGCCAACCAAGTCAGTCCCACTTAATTAATCACAGTTTGCAATACACACCACCACAGAGCAGGCTATGAGCCCACCGAGAAGCAGGCTCTTTCTCTCAGCCCAGCCCTGCCAGTGACCTCGCGTCCCGTCTTCCTGCCTGCTTCCCTCTCAAGGACCAGATTCTACTCCCTACAGCTCTGCAGGGACACAACAGCCCCTGCCCGCTAGGAGGGGCAGGTCTCACTGTCCGCATTGCACAGAAGAGGAAACAGGTTCGGGCAGCTTAAGGACATACAGCCAGTGAGCAGCACGGCTGTCATTTGACCTACCCACAGCTGCCCTTTGCAGACCCAAGTCTAAATGACTGTTCCTGGCTCCCACTGGACATTCTCACCAATGAGGTCCCAACATCAACTGGTGTCCAAGCGAAGTACGGCTGCTTATCTCTTAGGAGGAGACCTGTTGAGTTGTATTTGCAGTAAGTGATCCAAGAGATGGAGGAATTTGGATGGATGCAAGAAAGCACTTCTCTGGAAAGAGATTAAAAGCATCTGGCTTAAGTTCAATGGTATCTGCTGCTGCTGCTGCTTTTTTCTTCTTCTTTTTCTTTTTTTTTTTTTAAGTAATTTCTACACCCAACATGGGGCTCAAACTCACTATTCTGAGATCAAGAGTCACATGCTCTACCAAGTGAGACAGCCAGGTGCCCCAAGGCATCTGCTTCTTAGTCCCTTATCCCTTTAGCTAAAGGATTGAGGTCTTGACCGTGTGATTTTAGGGCAGACCTTAAGTGGACAGGCAGCCCCAGCGTCTTGGCCTTGAATCTACTCCGCAGCACCTGAACCTGGTGAGCCTACCCCCCAACCACTCCCCACGCCCCCGTAGCAGAACACCAAATACAGAGTCTGTCACCCCGATCAAGCTAGTGTCCGGCTCACTGTTGAGGAATATTGATTCTGGGAGTAGAGCGGCGCCCATAGTCTGGGTTTTCAATGACGATCCTAAGTCATTGCTCTATACTTTGAGAATGCTGCCTTGGGAATGAGGGAAATGAAAGGTGACCCAATACTGATCAGACAAAACCCTTGAGTCTTCCAACTCAGACCAGATCAAGCGTGGGTGTTGGCTTCCTAGGACTGCCATGACAAACTGCCATGAAATGCACAGCTTGAAACAGAAATGTATTTTCTCGCAGTTCTGGAGGCTGGAAGTCTGAATTCAAGGTATAGGCAGGGCCATGCTCCCCTCGGAAGGCTCCAGGGAGGATTTTTCCTTGCCCCTTGCAGCTTCTGGTTGATGCTGGCAAGCCTGGCATTCCTTGGCTTCTAAGAGCACCACCCCAGTGTCTGCTTCTGTATCTGCATGGCCTCCTTCCCTATGTAGATCCCTGTGTCCTCTCTTCTATAAGGACACCAGCGGTTGGATTCAGGGCCCACACTAATCTGGCATAGACCTCACTGATGTCTTAATTATCTCTGCAGAGACCCTATTTCCCAATAAGGTTGCATATACAAGTGCTGAGGGTTGGGACTTAAACGCATTTTTTGGTGAACACTATTCAACCTCTTACAGAGTACTGTACCTTACTACGCAAAGTATGAGCCACAGACCAGCAGCCTTGGTCTCACTTAGGAGCTTGGCAGAAACCCTGGGGTATGAACGGATTAGGAATTGCAACCTGCATTTCGACAAGACCCCTTGGTGATTTGTTCGCACACTGTGTTACAGGTCTGAGTAGTTCTGAATCCAAAAGGGCACATGTTCTTTTCACAGTAACCCTGGGAAATAAGGGTTTAATTTCCATGGAATTCCCAGCTGAATTCCAGTATCCTGTTGGAGTCAAGTCTTTAATCCCACAGCAATACATTCTTTCGAGGATTTGTGCTGGTAGTTAGTTTCACAGGTGCCAGGTGATGTGAGAAACAAAGGCATAAGAAAAATTATTACATTTCCTTACCGCCTACAGCCCACTGGCAAGTTCTTGAAACAGGCAGAGTGACATCCCTCTAGGGACTCAACTGCCTCAATGTTGACACTTTGTTAAGCCCAAAAGGCAATCCTAGTCCAAACCCCACTCCACCCCCGGATCCTGTAAGCCTACTTTAACATTTAAAAATTCCTTTGGAAATTTCCTTTATCTCTAATACCACTCCCCTCCACTGGCCCGCCAAGATAAAAGATAGGTGTTGGCAATCACTCCCCAAGCATCTGACCCACTGATATACATCTGAAGGGTCTCATGACCAAGTTTCTACTTCACAGTAATAAAAGATCTTTCCTAAAAATAGCTGGCCCCCTCAGGATCCTAGGAACCTTCTTCCCAAAACACGTGGAAGGCTTACACTATCCCTAACCCCCTCCTAACTTGGTAGTATATAACGGGCCACTCTTGACCTCGGTGGGGTTCCTTCTGCCCACTGGTTTTGTCCTCATGCTTTCATAAAACCACCTTTTTGCACTGAAGAGGTCTCAAGAATTCTTCCTTGGCCGCTGGCTTCGAACCCTCATGTCTTTCCTATATCACCGGGGACTGGTCATTGTCTCCTGTTATCTGGTCCCTTCTTTGCAGTAGCAGGAACCTTGAGTTTCCATGGGGCATGAGACCACCCTGAATCCATTCTCCGTTTCCCCACCCGCCCCGGCAGGACAGTCCACCTGTTGGGGCTAAGTTCTGGCCTCTGGGACGGAAGGGGAAGTGCCGCATGGAATTCTAAAAACCAACCTGGATGCTTCAGAGCTAAAATAGACCCTTTGGGATGAAAAAGAACAATAGTTTTATTGCTTTGCCCGGTGGAGGCTGCAGCAGGCTCTAGGATTCAAAATCTGCAAACCCTCCTGGAGGAGGGTGCTGGCGGGGGCGGAGGTAGTTATGGAGAAATTCAGGATCTAGCTGGTTCCAACAGGAACTCTGTACTTGCTGCTAGCCTCATTCTCCTGTCTTTAGGTTGGTGCTGGGTTCCGGAAACAAAGGGCTAAGAAGGGAAAAGGAGAATTTTGAGGAAGAGAGGAAAACAGTTACTTTAAAAAGGGATCTTTGTGGGATGTCCGCGTGGCTCAGTCAGTTAAGCATCTGCCTTCTGCTCAGGTTATGATTCCAGGGTCCTGGGATCGAGTTCCGCATCTAGCTCCCTGCTGAGTGGAGAGTCTACTTCTCCCACTCCCTCTGCCTCTCCCCCTGCTTTTGCTCTGGTGGTTTTTTTTTTCTCTCTCTCTCAAATAAACAAATAAAATCTTAAGAAAAAAATAAAATTGAGCTTCACTGAAACATTAATACAGCTATTTTGATTTTTGTTCAATTTTCTTTTTAAGTGGTTTCCCTGGGGCATGTTCCTACAAGGAGGAGTGTGAGCTTTCTTTCCTCCATCCAGCAGCAACGCCCCCTGGGGTGCTGAGTCTTCCTGTGCTCAGTGGATGCAAACTTAGCTTCAATAAGAAAAAAGGAAATAGAACCTTTGTCTTTTTTTTTTTTTTTTGGATTTCAGAGTTTCTTTTTTTTTTAAATTTTTTTAACATACAATGTATTATTAGCCTCAGGGGTATAGGTCTGTGAATCATTAGGTTTACACACTTCACAGCACTCACCATAGCACATACCCTCCCCAATGTCCATAACCCAACCACCTTCTGCCTTCCCCACAACAGCCCCCACAACCTTTGTCTTTTGCTTAAGTATTTAAAAATAAGTGATGGTCTGTCACATGTTCTCTTGATCTTGGAGTTTAGAGTTCAAGATCCAGGTAGGGTGTGGAGCCTATTTAAAAATAATAAACAACAAAACTAAAGCAAAGCCAAAATAGATTGCAGTTCCAAATTCACTCTAATTTAGGATGCATATGGAAAAAAAAATCCACATTGTTCTGTGTAGTCATTATTCAAAGACCTAATCAAATTAACAATAATTTCCCTAATATCATCTATACTGTCATTCAGATTTCTCCAACTGGGGATTTGTCTTGACCTGTCTTTGCACAAGGAGCCTGCTGTTTTCCTCTCAGCTGTTTATTTGAGGTGGTTGACTGGGGACTGCCCCTCCCCCACACTCCTTTGTGTCATTGACCAGAGTACTGGCCCCAGGGCCTGGAGGAGCCTGTCAGCTGTGCATGTTCAATTTCGGATCAATTTCCGATCCTTGCATCTTGGTGTTATCACTGGCCAAGTTACCATTTGGCCAAGCACCAAACTGAGCTGGTCAGCTCTTGCAAGACTTTGCTTCCAGTGGGTAGCTCCGCCCCAGATTCTGCTTTAAGCCAAGATAGGGAAACAGGAAACGGATTTACTCTCTGGCCTGAAAGAACAACCACCCAAAAAAAAGCAGACACACTTTCTCAAGTGCACCCAGAGCATTTACCAAAACAGACCATATCTTGCGCCATGAAACAAGTCTCAATAAACTTAAAAAGATTCAAGTCACACACACTATGTTCTCTGACCATAAAGAAATCACATTAGAAATCCGATAACAGATTTGTTAGCTAGTATACTTCTTTTTTTCACAAGAATTTATTTATTTATTGGAGAGAGAGAGAGAAAGAGCACCAGGAGGGGAAGGGGTAGAGCAAAAGGGAGAAGCAGACTTCTCGATGAGCAAGGAGACCACCGGTGGGCTCAATCCCAGGAAACTGGGATCATGACCTGAGCCAAAGGCAGACGAGACGCTTAACAACTGAGCCACCCAGGCGCCCCTAAGACACTTTTAAACAATCCAGCCAAACAAGAAATCAAACAGGAAATTAGAAAGTATTTTGAGGGCGCCTGGGTGGTTCAGTGGGTTAAGCCGCTGCCTTTGGCTCAGGTCGTGATCTTAGGGTGCTGGGATCGAGTCCCGCATCGGGCTCTCTGCTCAGCGGGGAGCCTGCTTCCCTCTCTCTCTCTACCTGCCTCTCTGTCTACTTGTGATCTCTCTCTGTCAAATAAATAAATAAAATCTTAAAAAAAAAAAAAAAAAGAAAGTATTTTGAAACGAATAAAAGCGAAAATGTGTCGGAATTTGTGTGAGGCTCCAAAGGGGAAAATGTGTAGTACCAAAGGCCTATATTAAAAAACAGGAGGGTCTCAAAAGAAGAAAGCTCTCAAGGGTGGCTAAGTGGTTCAGTCAGTTAAGTGTCTGCCTTCGCCTCAGGTCATGATCCCCTGGGTCCTAGGATCAAGCCCCAACTGAGCCTCTGTTGGGCTCCCTGCTCAGCGGGGAGCCTGCTTCTCCCTCTCCTTCTGCCCCTCCCCCACTTGTGTTCTCGCTATCTGTCTCTCTCAAAAAAATAAAATCTTTTAAAAAAAGAGAAAAAAGAAAGCTTTCAGGCTCCACCTTTAGAAACTTGGAAAAAAGAGAGCAATTTAAACCTAAAGGAAGCAGAAGAAAGGAAATAAATATCAAAGGGGAAATCAATGATAAAAAAACAAAATGCAAACAAAATCTTGATCTTTGAGAAGACCAATAAAACTGATAAACCTCTAGCCAGATTGATTAAGAGAAAAAGAGAAGACACAAATTATTAATATCAAGAATGAGGGAGGGGCACCTGGGTGACTCAGTTGGTTAAGTGTCCAACTCTTCGTTTCTTTCTTTTTTTTTTTTTTTTAATTTTTTTTTTTTGTTTAACTCTTGGTTTCAGGTCTGGTCATGACCTCAGGGTCATGGCACTGAGCCCTGCATTGGGCTCCATGCTCAGCAGGGAATCTGATCGAAGATTCTCCCTCTCTCTCTCTCCTTCTGCTCCTCTCCCTACTTACGCATGCTCCCTCTCTCTTTCTCTTTCTCTCTCTAAAATAAACAAATAAATAAATCTTTTTTTTTTTTTTAAAGAATGAGGGTAGTGATGGTTATATATACTGAAAAGATAATAAGAGAATATTATATAAACAACTTAATTCCAACAAACTCAACAATTTAGATGACGTGGACAGATCCTTTAACAACATAAACCACACTTGCACACCAAAGAAAAACCATAAGTAGCCCTATATTTATTAAAGGAATTGAATTAGTAATTTTAAACCATCCCTTAAAGAAAACTCCAAGCTTCTAGGGTCTGAATTGTTGGGTCCCCCAATGTCGGGTCCCCCAATAATGGGTCTGTGATTAAAGGAGCCAGACAGATGCAAAGCGAAGGTCAAGCAAAGCTTTATTTCACGCCTAGCATTGAGAATCAAAACGACTGTTTGCTCGGGGCTGCGCCTCTTACAGAGAGGGTGACCCCTCCCTGCCTCACAGACTAACTTAAGTAAATTCCTCTGGGGGGGGGGCAGGGTCAATTTAGGTTTTACTGCATAAACAACAAAATGGCTGTTCAACCGGGGTGGGGCCACTCTGACTAAATAGACCCTTACAGAATATGTCACTCCAAAACTCACGTTGAAATGTAACCCCTCCCCCAAGTGACGGTATTAGGACATGGGACTTTTGGAAGGTGATTATGTCAGGAGTTAAGTGTCCTCATGGATGGGATTTGTGTCCTTATAGAAATGGCCTTTGAAAGTTCCTTTCTCCCTTCCATTTCTGCAATCTGGAAGAGCAGTCTCACCAGAACCCAGCCATGGAGGCTTCCTGACCTCAGACTTCCAGCCTCCAAAACTGTGGGAAATAAAGTTGTAAACAAGCCACCCCCAATCTATATTATTTTGTTACAGCAGCCTGAATACACTAAGACAAAAGGCCCAGGGATTTTACAGGTGAATTTGAAAAAGCATTTAAGGAAGAAGAAAAAGCATTTAAGGAAGAAGAAATAACAATTCTATACAAGGGCACCTGGGTGGCTCAGTTGGGTTAAGCAGCGGTCTTCAGCTTAGGTCATGATCCCAGAGTCCTGGGATCAAGTCCCACATCAGGCTCCCAGCTCTGCGGGGAGTCTGCTTCTCCCTTTGACCTCCTATCTCATGTTTTCTCTTTCTGTCTCTCAAACATATGAATATAATCTTAAAAAAAAAAATTCTACACAAATTCTCCCCAAAATATTGAATAAGAGGCATCCCCAACTCAATTTAAAAAGCATGTGTCATCCTCATCCTGACATTAGTCAAAACTATTACAAGAAAAAACTCTACACACCAATATCCATCATGATTGTGGATACAAGAATTATTTTATTTTATTTTACTTTATTTACTTGAGACAGAGTGAGAGAGCAGACTGACAGAAAGTAAGACAGTGGGTGGGGGTTTGCAAAGGGAGAGGGAGAAGCAGACTCCCCACTGAGCAGGGAGCCCAAGAAACACAGGGCTCCATCCCAGGAACCCAAGATCGTGACCTGAGCCAAAGGCAGATGCTTAACCGACTGAACCACCCAGGTGACCCTGAAAACAAAAAATTCTAACATAATTTTAGCAAACTGAATCCAACAGTATATGAAAGAGATAATACAACATGACCGAAGGGGTTTAGCACAGGAATACAGAGTTGGTTTCACTTTTGAAAATCAATTATTGTAATTTGCTATATTAACTCAAAGACCAAAAGCAAACAAACCAATCACATGCTGATCTCCACAGATGGAGAAAAAGTATTTGACACAATCTGACATTTATTCCTGATTAAAAGCTTTCTGCAACCAATAAGAATAAAAAGGGACATCATCAATTTGATAAAGGACAGCTACAAAAAAAACCTGTATCTGACATCATGGTGAAAGACTGAATACTTTCCTCCTTATATGGAGAACAAGACAGGAATGTTTTACTCTCACCCCGTTTATATAAGACTGTACTGGGGGTACAACTGGTCCCAAAAAATAAATAAAAGGTATAAGAGACTGGAAAAGATGAGCATCTATCAGATCATTTTACTAGAAAATCTGAGGGACTCTGCAAAAAAACAAACAAATAAGACAACAGCAAAACTGACAGGACCAAGAATTTGGCAATTTCTTTGAAGGTTAAACATACACCTACCATGTGATCCAGCCATTCCACTCCTACATATTTATTTACTTATTTTTTTTAATGTTTCTTTATTTAAGTAATCTCTACACACACTGTGGGGCTCAAACTCAGGACCCTGAGACCAAGAGTCACATGCTTCTCCAACTGAGCCAGCCAGGCGCCCCTCTACTCTTAGACACTTAATCAAAAGAAAAGGAAATATTCATCCATTCAAAGACTTGTACACACATGTTCATAGCAACTTCATTTGTAATACCCCAAATGGGAAAACTCCCATCAATGGGTAAATGGATTTTAAAAATGTGATATAGGGGCGCCTGGGTGGCTCAGTGGGTTAAAGCCTCTGCCCTCAGCTCGGGTCATGGTCTCAGGGTCCTAGGATCGAGCCCCACATCGGGCTCTCTGCTCAGCAGGGAGCCTGCTTCCCTTCCTCTCTCTCTACCTGCCTCTCTGCCTACTTGTGATCTCTCTCTGTCAGATAAATAAATAAAATCTTTAAAAAAATGTTAAAAATGTGATATATATGCAGAATATTATTCAGCAATAAAAAGGAATGAACTACTGACACACACAATATGGATGAATTTCAAAATAATTCTGAGAAGGGAAGCCAGACAAAAAAAGAATATTGTATGATTTCATATATATAAAATTCTAGAAAAGGCAAACGAATCTATTTTTTTTTTTAAAGATTTTATTTATTTGACAGACAGAAATCACAAGTAGGCAGAGAGGCAGGCAGAGAGAGAGGAGGAAGCAGGCTCCCCGCCCAGCAGAGAGCTGAGCCCAATGCGGGGCTCGATCTCAGGACCCTGGGACCATGACTCGAGCCGAAGGCAGAGGCTTTAACCCACTGAGCCACCCAGGCGCCTCAGAAAAGGCAAATTAATCTAAACGGACGGAAAGCACAGGAGTGGTTGCCTAGGATGGGAAGTGGGTGGGACGATCAGGACGCGGGCTTTCCTTGGGGTCCAAGGATACTTCTGAAGGGGTTGGATATGTTCTCTACCTTGATCAGGAGGATCATTTCACTGATTATACTGTCAACGAGAAACAAAGCCAGACACTAGTTAAAGGCCACCGGACTGATGTTATTTAGTGTGATTGCAATGGGGGAAAGACCTCAGTATCACCTAAGCTCAACTCCCCAGAAGCAAAAGGCAGGAGGCCTTTTAGTCAGTGGGGTGAGCTAAAGGAGAGCACTGAAGGACGTTCAGGGGTGTGATGGAGACCACCTCTGTCGGCTAACTGGTGCTTATCCAAGTTGGGCTCCTTGCCTCCCACAGAGACTGGGAGATGGAGGGCCACATCCTTTCTGGTGGTCACATTTCAAAGGAAAGCCTCCCACGTTCTTAAAAAAGACATTCTCAAGTTGTAAAAAACATATATAGATTTCAGAAAGACAGGAGAAAGGATTTACAATTGCAAGTTTTCTAAAGTAAATGCTCTAAAGAAATGGAGGTCAGGGGCTTATCAGGTCTTGGCTGGAACAAACAGTAAATTCTTTTGACAGCCTGAGCTTCCCCCAACAGGGGCTCAGTCATTCCAGGGAAATGCCTTGGGCTGCTGTGCTCTGTGCTAGGGTCTCAGCATGAGGAGGAGGGGGGCAGGTTGGGTGAGTATTTCATGCTGAGACTTTCACAGTTCTCAATACATATGTCAAAGATCAGCTTATTCACTTTAAATTTGTATAGTTTATTATTTGTCAATGAATCTGTTTTATCCTCAATAAAGCTGCTTTTGAAAAGAAAAGAAAGGAAGACAGGGGTCCCTGGCTGGCTCAGTTCGTAGAGCATATGACTCCATCTCAGGGTCATTAGTTCAAGACCCATGTTGGGCATAGAGATTACTTTAAAAAAAGAAAAAGAAAAAAATCTTTAAATTTTTTTTTTTTTTTTTGACAGAAAGAGATCACAAGTAGACAGAGAGGCAGGCAGAGAGAAAGGAGAAGCAGGCCCCCCACTGAGCAGAGAGCCCGATGTGGGCTCGATCCCAGGAACCTGAGATCATGACCTGAGCTGAAGGCAGAGGCTTAACCCACTGAGCCACCCAGGTGCCCCAAGAAAAATATCTTTAAAAAAGAAAGGAAGATTTTAAAAAAGATCTTGTTGACTGCAACCTCACATGGAGGAGGGAACCAGAAATCCAGCCTTTCTTTTACGTTTCTTGACTTTGGGACTGGATGTGATCAAGACAAATGTTGAATGCCTTTCTCAGGGCAAACTTTCCTAATTGTCTCAGATATAACCTACTGTCTTTAGAAAATCCAAGAACCCCAGGATCCAAACCTTTTTTTTTTAATTGATGTGATGGACAATTTGATTTCTCTTTCTTTTTTGGCCACCAAATGGAAGGTATGAAATACTTCCTAATAATTTTCCTCCCAACTGGAAAATTAGCATAAACTGTACTTTAAGAAGTGGAATATATATTATTAAATTTCGTTTTTTAAATAGGTAATACATTCACAATTCATGTGTTGAATACGGACACAGTGAAAAGTGCCCCCTCTTCTTCCTCCAACCAGCTCCCAACCTGAAAGAGGATAGTCCCTGTCACTAATTTCTTTAACCCACTGAGCCACCCAGGTGCCCCACTGTCATTAGTTTCTTGTATATCCTTCCAGTTTTCTACGTAGACGCCCTCTATTCAGTTCATTGAACTCTTGTCTACCATTAGGCCAATACCATGGTGTTTTAAATGGCGTAGCTTAACAATGATTCTTGAAATCAAGTAGTGTCAGCTCTGCAACTTTGTTCTTTTCCAGACTTGTTTTGGCTCTTCTAGGTCTTTGCATTTTCATTTGAATTTTAGAATCAGCTTTTCCACAAAAAAACATGCTGAGATCTGGATGGGGATTGCATTGAATTCACACCCACACCCACACACCATGTTGCTTCTCTTTACCTCAAATAAAGAATGCTACGTATAGTTATCTTAGAGGTTATTTTACTTTTAAAAATATTTTGTTTATTTATTTTAGAAAGTGAGAAAGAGAAAGTGAGTGGGGGTTGCGAGGGGCAGAGGAAGAGGAAGAGAGAGAATCCTGAAGCAGACGCTGTGCTAAGCGCAGAGCCTAACTTGATCCCATGACCCTGAGATCATGACCTGAGCCAAAATCAAGAGCCACCCGGGTGCCTCAAAATTTATTTTAAATTAAATTCAAAAGCTATCAAAAGCTAATGTATTCATACTATAACAAATTCAACATGTTGTGAAAAGTAAGTCCCATCCCACCCCATCTCTCAGTCTCAGAGATTCTGTCCTTAAAGGGAAATCTGTGTCTTCAGTCTCTTGCAAATGCTTCTGGGTTTATTCTCTGCATATTCACGTCCTCTTCCCCTCCTCCCCGCTTCCCGTCTCCATCCAGGGAAACGCATCACACGTACACACTGTTCCGTTCCTTACTTTGGTCAGTGTCCATGGGTCCTGAGATAGTTCTCTGTCCACACGTACGGAGCCTTGCTCCTTTTGATGGCTGCGTAGCCCTGTCCTCCTGCTTTAAAGCCACGCATTTAAATGATACGCGCTGCACTGACTCAGCTCTGAAGTTGGGGATCACCCTGACTCACCCCTGCGGCCCTGCCCTCAGCTGGGTTTATCCACTTCTGTTCCACCTTATCTGATTTGTCATTGGTGAGCCCAAGAGATTTATGGAGTTTATTGAGGATAAGGACTGTGGTCTCCAAGGCTGCACCTCCCACCGCAAAGTAGGGCTCCGCTCTGCAGAAAGCAGATACAAAGGGAGCACAGCACAGCGTTGGCATTGAGCCAGCTTCAACTTTGCAGGGTGAGCTGGATGGAGCAGCTTAGCAGGAATAAGCAGACCCGCGATAAGAGAGAAGGTGGCAGCTTTGGGAAAATCTCTCCACGCTCGAAAGGCTGCTCTAAGGTCGGCGATAACACCCCTCAGTATTCGGGTTCACTGGCAGAGTGTTTGTCTTCTGGAATTTTCTCACCAATCCCTTTAGAAAGGGTTTGTGCATCCGCCTGTGGGCAAGAAGCCAGTCGTGGTTTATTCGTGGTCATTTTCACAATGGAGCCATGTTTGGGCTGGGGGTGGGGAGGGAGAAACAGGCTTGTGTCAAGCACTTTCTAGAGTAGAGCTCAGTCGACATCTACAAAGAAGGGGAGGGCCCTTCTGCCTCGCAAGCCCCTCTTTGGCCCTGAGCGACTTTGCAAGGAGCCAGCTGGGTCCCCAGACACAGGCAGTATTTCTTCGGGCAGAGCAAAGGGACAGCTGTTCATTCACAAAGAACGCTAGCTATCTCCATGTGGCCGCGACTGGCCTGATTGTGCAGGGATCCTGGAGTGGCCCTTGGCCTCCTGGTCTGGCTGTCACCATGCCTGTGGCCCCTTGGTAGGACCTGGGTCAGCCCCCCGCTGCAGTCGGGACCCTAAAGCTACTTCAACCTCTGAGTGAGGCAGGGTGGCTGTCCAAGTCTCTTCTGCAATCATTTTGAAATCGATGCTGTGCGTGTCTATAAGATCTAGCTGGGAGCAGAGCGCTGTGTCTGCTCTGGGACTTGCTTTTCCGGTGGTAAGATGTATGTGTTGTCTAGCTTTTATGTTTGTTTTGTTACCCACTGAGTAACTGTCACAAGAACGGGGACCACTTTCTTAGTATCTGGAGTCTTGTTTTATTTGATATCTCCAGGCACAGAGCCGCTTTAGAGAGAAGTGCTCTGAGAATTAGGAATTACATGCAGCCTTTGCTCTTCACACAAAACGGACATATTTGCACACCGGTAATCAGTATGTGCATAAGGTTTAGCAAAATGCCAGAGCGCCTGGCCAGCTCATTCCGTTAAGTGTCTGACTCTGGATTTTGGCTCAGGTCATGACCTCAGGGTAAGCAGATCCAGCCCTGCATCAGGCTCCCTGCAGGGAGCCTGCTTCTCCTTCTCCCTCTGCCCCCCTCACTCAAGCTCATTTTCTCTCTCTCAAATAAATAAAATCATAAAAAAAATAACTAAACCCATAAAGCACTGTATACTTTGTAATGTGCTTTAATAGCATATGAGCATCTTTTGCATTTATTCTCTCGTTTGAATCGATGGCCGCTGGGAGGAGTACAAGATTATTGAATAGGGAAATGAGGTCTGGGGTCCAGGTCACAAGGCTAGTCACAATTCCAGTGTAGCTAATATGCACAAGGCGCTTACTATGTGCTCAGCATTGTTCTAAGTGCTTTGTATATGTGTGAACTCATTCAGTCCTAGCACGCCCCTCGACCTTGTTTTCTGCAACCAGACACTCGGAGGGGAAGTTGCCCAACTGCTAAGTGACTGGACCACAATGTGAACTTGTGAGTGCAGACCTGTCCTGGCGCCCCTCCCTCCCGAGAGTCATCCCCTGTGCAGTGCTTTGCCGTCCTGGCCCACCATGAGCTCCACGGGGGCAGACCCACATCTGTCTGGTTCACCGCTTTCTAGAGCACACGGCAGGTGTCCCAAAATCTGGGAATACAGGCAAACACGCACAATGTCCCCCGGGTCATCTTCAATTTGTAAGGCACGAATGATGAGTCACGTGTCCAGACGTCACCGACACCCTGAAGGTCCTCAGTGGGTGAATGCCACCTGATGGGGGAACGAAGTCTGGGCCTTTTGATCTTAACTTCCCGCAACACCACCCTGTCCAGATAGTGGAAGTCTGTTCCCTGCCATGGTTTTCTTCCCAGGAACACAGTCGTGAGGGGCGAGAGCGGGTAATGTAACTAGCTTTGGATCATCCAAGAAGGGGAACTCATCCTCTCCTTTAATATTTTAATAATAGCATCGGCCTCCACCGGCCTGACCACAGGAGGCCCAGCCCCGTCCCCAGGGACTGCCGCTAAGGATCCTGGGTGAGCGCGTGAGTCCGCATGAGTCCCTCGGTTGGTGCCTGCCACATCCTGCTCGATGTCCCTCCCTTCTAGCTGTGTCTGGACCACTTTGAGGTCTACGTGGTGGCAGCGTAGACTTCTGGTTGTGTGCCTTTTGTTTCCTACTGCTGCTGTAACCAAGCAGTACGAATTTAGTGGCTTAGAACCAAATACATTTATTTGCTTACAGGCTGTAGGTTTCAGAAGCCGGATGTGAGTTTCACCTCAGGTGTCAGCAGGGTCGTACACCTTCGGGAAGCTCTTTAGGAAATCTGGTCCTTTGCCTCTTCCAGCTTCTAGCGTTCACCCACCTCCCCATATTCCTTGGCTCATGGCCCCTCTGTCTTCAAAGCCAGCAGTGTTGGTGCCTCTGGTCCGGCTCCTGCGGTCACAGCTCCCTCTGACAACAGCCTGGAAAGTCTCTGCTTTAAGGATTCAAAGGGTAACATGGGGCACAGCCAGATAAGCCAGGATAATCTCCTTGTCTCAGGATCCTTCAGGACATCTGTGAAGTCCTACTCGCCATGTCAGGTGACATTCCCAGGTTTCGGGGGGATTAGGACATGACCATATTTGGGAGAGTGGGGCACTGTTGTGCCGACCGCATGCTGAAATCACTCTGCCCTCCTTCCACACTAACAGAACTTCTGATTTCTCTCTGAATCCACGAGCACCTAAATACAAGCTGTTTCCCAGCCTCCCTATGAGCATGCTCTGGTCAATAAGACGAGTAGAAGAGTCACATGGAACTTGATGAGGTGTCGTGGGGGCAGGGGGCGGCTTTCTTCCCCTCCTTCCCCCTACCTGGGAGCTGGCATGTGACCGTGGTGGCTGGTAGTCGGGCAGTCACTTCAAGTTGGTAGAGCAACAGAGTAAGAGAACCGCAGGTTCCTGCTGGTCATGGCACCCCCTCCCAGTCCTGAACAAGCTATCTTTGGATTTGGTTGACTTGAGAGAGAAAACTATTTCGATCTTGCTTGAACCTTCTCACTTTCAGATTTCTATCACTTGCCAGTGACTTTAATCCTTATTTATCCTGTGAGATCATGTCATCCCAAAGTATGGGCATAGGCTTGGTTCCTCTTTTTTCCACAAGGCACCAAATATACAAGATTGTCAGTCATACCAAGTCCAGTCACAAACTAAAAATAGAAAAACAAAACTCCACACTTGATAGCAGGTATCTCAGCTCCAGAAAGCCACTGGACACGTCCCATCACAGGGGTCAGCCTTCTCCCTGCTTCCTGCTGTTGCCGTGCTGGGTAGGCTTCTTGCCTTCTTCCAAGGAAGCCCCCTTCTTTCTCTTACCTCCAAGGCCACCCTACAAATAACTTAACGTTCTGATAACTTCTGCAGAGCCATACTCTGCCCCTAGCAAGGACTGCCTTTAAAAAGCTATACAAGGGCACCTGGGAGGCTCAGTCGGCTAAGTGCTCTATTCGATCTCAGCTCAGATCTGGATCTCAGGGTTGTGAGTTTAAGCCCTGTGTGGGGTTCCACACTGGGGGGTGGAGCCTACTTAAATAAAGGGGGCAGTCCCTCGGTGGCTTAGTTGCTTAAATATCAGCCTCTTGAGTTGGCGCAAGGTCGTGGGATGGAGCCCAGGATGGGCTTGCTTGGGATTCTCTCCCTCCCTTCATCACTTGCTCTCTCTCTCCAAAAAAAGCAGTATCAATTACATTAAATGGTTAATGTCTCAATCTGAAGCATCTGCTTTTGGGTAGGAACTTTGCTTATTTACATTGGCATTAAAAAAAAAGGGGGATCATGAATGTGATCCATCCATGAATGGATGGAAATTTTCCCTTGAAATTAATGTCAGCCTCCATCAATCTGTGCCTACACATAGTAGTATGTTACAATTTCTAGCCTCAAATATATGGATGTCCACTGTAAGCATGCTTCTACAGTCACTGGAGACAGCGGGGGCTCTCCAAAAAGAAAAGATAGGGCACCTGGGTGGCTCAGTTGATTAAACCACTGCCTTTGGCTCAGGTCAAGATCCTGGAGTCCCGGGATCGCATCCTGCACTGGGCTCCCAGCTCTGCAGGGAGTCTGCTTCTCTCTCTGAACTTCCACCCTCTCATGCACTCTCTCTCTCTCTAATAAACAAAGAAAATCTTAAAAAAAAAACAACAACAAAAGAAAAAACAAAGAAACAATCAAACAAAGATAAGGAGAAAGCTCAACAACCCAAGAGAATAAAACCACGAGACAACATGAAGACTTTTGTGTTTGAACGCAGAGGAAAGCGGCCAAGACCGATAACTGGTGAAACCCATCACAGTAAGATGGGGAGGCTCGTGAGCAAGAATCAAGAAGAGCACTGTGGAAGGAGTGCTCTGGGCAAAACGGACTGCGATCTCAGAGACAGGGACAAACTACAATGGCGACAAGTGCTTCCCGCCTGTAGCAGGGAGGGCTTGAGCAGAAAACCTCTCTCCCTCTCTCCCTCAGTTGGGTGGAGGAGAAGAGGGGGTTGAGGAAGAGGCAACACCCAGCAGCTGTGATGAAGGCACCAGGTGCTGCTCCTGCTGAAGCCTCCAGGGCATCTTTTCAAGAGCTCTCACTGCCAGTGCGCTGGACGGTCTGTCCATATGGCCACGTGGTCCCCGCACCTGGCTTCAGAGGCAGGGAGACCGTCACTGGCTAGCGTTGTGACTGAGGCAGAAATGGCAAGCAGAGGTCCTGGGGACATTTGTCTCAAAGGTGCATGCCATCTTTGCTGTAATGAACCACAATCAAGGGTCTTATCACTTTAACTTGTAGCTTTATTAAATACCACAGCAGAGCGCATCTGGCCGCACGCAGCAGGAGATAAACGAACACCTCCATCTGTAGTGACAAAGCTGGGGTTCAAATTCAGGATTTTAAGCCCAAAGTTGATCACGATCATATTTGTGTTTGTTTTGTTCAGTTGCTGGCATTTTAGTGTTTCTTCTTTTTTTTTTTTTTAAACAAATGTTTGCTAAAATAAGGTTTCTTAAGAAGCTGATCGGTTATATATAAAAAGATTTTTGGTTTAGTTGGTTTTTTCCAGGCTCTGAGTTTGTGCAGTAACTTTATCCGCTTTTTTCTTTTTAAAGACTTTATTTATTAGAAAGAAAGAGAGAATGAGCTGAGGGGCAGTGGAAGAAGGACAAACAGACTCCTTTCTGAAGGGGGAGACCATTGCGGGGCTTGACTGCAGCACCCTGTGGCATCATAACCTGACGCTTAACAGACTGAGACACCCAGGTGCCCCCACGTTAATCCCTTTTATTTCAATGGTGAATTCACCTGATGCTTATTATAAAAGGTTCAATCAGCGGTGCCTGGCTGGCTCAGTGGGTTAAGCCTCTGCCTTTGGCTTAGCTCATGATCCCAGGGTCCTTGGATCGAGCCCCTCCGCCTAGGGCTCCTTGCTCAGCCGGGAGCCTGGCTCTCCCTCTGCCTGCTGCTTCCCTGCTTGTGCTTTCCCTCTCTCTTTCTGTCAAATAAATAAATAAGATCTTAAAAAATAAAAAATAAATAAAAGTTTCAATCAGTACTGTGGTCCATAGGTTGAAATTCCAGTTGTCTTGTCCACTCCCCCAAATGCCAGTTCTCAGAGGTCATCACCACTATCTCTTGATTTGGACCCTTCCAGATATCCTCTATGCGTTTTTCTATGTATGCAATTAGCATGATAGGTTTCAATTTGAAGTTTGTGATTTTAAGCTTTTTAATTTTTTATTTCGCAAAACCCCAAAACAACCAAAAAGCAAATATTACCTATTACAGCAAAACTTAAAACTATTATAAAAAGATATACTTCATACTATGGAGCCATCAAAAGAAATGAAGTCTTGCCATTTGCAATGACGTGGATGGAACTAGAGGGTTTTAGGCTGAGCGAAATAAGTCAATCAGAGAAAGACGATGATCCTGTGATCTCTCTGATAGGAGGGATTTGAGAGGCAGGGGCGGGGGCTTGTGGGGGGTAGGGAAGGAAAAAATGAAACAAGATGGGATCGGGAGGGAGACAACCATAAGAGACTCAATCTCACAAAACAAACTGAGGGTTGCTGGTGGGTGGGACGGTAGGGGCAGGGTGGCTGGGTTATGGACACTGGGGAGGGTATGTGCTATGGTGAGTGCTGTGAAGTGTGTAAGCCTGATGATCCACCGACCTGTATCCCTGAAACAAATAACACATTATATATATATATTTTAAGATTTTATGTATTTATTTCACAGATAGAGAGATCACAAGTAAGCAGAGAGGCAGGCAGAGAGAGAGAGAGGGGGAAGCAGGCTCCCTGCTGAGCAGAGAGCCCAATGTGGAGCTCAATCCCAGGACCCTGAGATCATGACCTGGGCTGAAGGCAGCGGCTTAATCTACTGAGCCACCCAGGCACCCTAATACATTATATGTTAATAAAAATAATTTTTTTAAAAAGTCACAGTCTTTGAGCTCATAAAAAAAAAAGATATACTTCGTAGTTCCATTTCTTTCCAAAGTAACATCTTCCCCAAGGTAGCCATTATTTACATTTTGTTCATTTTATTCCTAAATTTTACCCACCATGTACAATGTCATTTCTTTTTTTTAAATAAAGACTTTTAAAAATATAATTTCTACAACCAATGTGGGACTCAAACTCACAGCCCTAAGATCAAGAGTTGCATGCTCTACAGAATGAATGAACCAGACACCCCTACATTGTCCTTCCTGTACCTATTTCGATATCATCTGATCATAATTGTTTATATTGATAAAATATAATTATGTTATGCATTTTGGTTTGCAACTTGCATTTTGCAACTTAATCCATCCTGGGCATTTTCTCAGGTCGGTTATTCTAGAGTGAATTTGAAAAACTATTTTTTTTTTAAAGATTTTATTTATTTATTTGACAGAGATTACAAGTAGACAGACAGACAGACAAAGAAGGGAAGCAAGCTCCTAGCTGAGCAGAGAGCCCGATGCAGGGCTCGATCCCAGGACCCTGGGATCATGACCTGAGCCGAAGGCAGAGGCTTTAACCCACTGAGCCACCCAGGCGCCCCTGAAAAACTATTTTAAAGCAAGTCTATGATAGCATGTCATTTTGCTCCTACGTACTTCAATATGTCGTTCTAAAACATAAGAACATTTTTCTATTAAAAGCACAATGTCATGACCACTTCTAACAAAAGAAATGATGAATCCTTGATTTCAGATAGTATCTATTCTAGGGGTGCCTGGCTGGCTCAGTTGGTGGAACATGTGACTCGATCTTAGGGTTGTGAGTTCGAGCCCCACGTTAGATGTAGAGATGACTTTTAAAAAAATCTTAAGAAAGGGTGCCTGGGTGGCTCACTTGGTTAAGAGTCTGCCTTCGGCTCAGGTCATGATCCCAGGGTCCTGGGATAGAGTCCCGTGTTGGGTTCCCTGCTTGGAGGGGAGTCTTCTTCTCCCTCTACCCCCCACCCTTGCTTGTGCTCTCTGTCTCACACAGTCTCTCTCAAATGAATACATAAAATATTTCTAAAAAAATCTTTAAAAAATCAGACAATAACTATTCTATAGTCAAAATTTTCTGATTGCATAAAAAAATCAGGGATGTATAAAAATCTATCTCTATAATAAGTTTGCCTGAGTCAAGATCCAAGTAAGTTCCATGCGTTCTATTTGGTTTTATATCTACAGCACCTACACCTCCTTATTTTACGCATGCTTTGTCTTATAGAACGTCTCGTAATTTATCTGCTTGTTTTCTCATGGTGTTATTTAACTTTTATTCCACTCTTTTATTTTCTCTCAACTGATACTTATATTTAAAATCTCAATTAGATTCAGGCTCAACATTTTCAGTAAGAATTGTTTCCTAGGTTGTGCTATACACTTTATATTAATTCCATCTGGGACACACAATGTCTAGTTGGTCTAGTTGGTCCACTTCTAGTGATACTGAGATTGGGTATCAGGTTTGAAGACATAAACCCTGTGTTCTCCTCAGACCCTTAAGTCTTAGGTTACCCTCTGGCTTCCCATACATTCGACAGTTGTTGAAAGTCTTGGCTGAGAGAAAATGCTTTTTTTGTTTGTTTGTTTGTTTGTCTGTTTCTTTTAAAGTAGTCTCCAGGGACGCCTGAGTGGCTCAGGTCATGATCCTAGGGTCCTGGGATCGAGTCCCATATTGGGCTCCTTGCTCAGTGGGGAGCCTGCTTCTCTCTCTGCCTCTGCCTGCTTGTGCATGCTCGCTCTCTCTCTCTCTCTGACAAACAAATAAATAAATTCTTAAAAAAAAAAAAAAATAAAGTAGTCTCCAGGCAGGGTTTCAACTCATGATCCTTAACTGACTAAGCCACCCAGACACCTCATAAAATGTCTTTCTATAGTTCAAAAACCATCTGTTGACATAGCAAGAGCCAAAATTTGGTTGATTCAAAGCACTGAGTTTGACTGTAACCACTGAAAGGGTACAGAGAGAATATCACGTGAAAGCTGTTCTCACAAGAATGGGGAGGCCTTTTAGATGAGAGAAGGGGGCAGTGGGTGGTGTGTCTGTGAGTTGGGGTGTAAGTGGGAGAAAATTGGGTGAGGTTAAATAGAATCAAATAGTTTTGGGGAAATCTGAAACCTTTTTGGCTACTCGTTCCCCAGCTAGAGCCTAAAGAAGATCCAAACTTGGTATTCTAGATAATACCATAATACCATATTCAACATGATGCCGGAGTGATAAGAGGTTTTTACTGAAGTAGAATTGAGAGACCACTCAGTTTTCAGGGTCTGTTTGTGACTAGAGGAGATCCTGTCCTAGAGGTCAAATTAAGTCATCTTTTGTCAATGGGAGCCCTTCAAGTTGACTAGTGGTCCTTTTGTTATGACTCCAGTAGTTTTGATAACTTCCTTGCTTTCTACTATGATAGAGTATCCAGGCTTATCCTATACATTTCCAGTCTCAAACCTGGAATAAGTGATTTCCCCAAGGAGCTCTGGTTCCTTTTAATGGTCAAATGGTTTGAAGAATAGTTCACCTGCTGGGGTGCTCACTGGAACTGGGATTATCAGGGTTTTTTTCAAAGCTTTTCCAGTGGAAAGACATAGAAAAAAAGTGGTTCACTTTCTTTTATAAAAAGTATATTGGGATGCCTGTGTGGCTCAGTCAGTTAAGCATCTGCCTTCAGCTCAGGTCATGATCCCAGGGTCCTGGGATCAAGCCCCAAATTGGCCTTCTTACTCAGTGGTGAGCCTGCTTCTCCCTCTCCCTCAGCCATTCACTCTGCTTGTACTCTCTGGCTCTCTCTCTCTGTCAAATAAATAAAATCTTAAAAAAAAGAAAAAGAGTATATCACATTTTCAACTGATGTATCCAATTCAAATTTAAGACCACAGAGCTTTACTTAACCTCTTCTATTTTACAGCTGTATCCCTTTCCTTCCACTCTGAGAATCACCATTCTTAAGAATGCTGAAGAAGCAATCTATAAGGAAGGACAGTTGGCAGAGTACGAGGATCCTGAGCTCCCCTTGTCACATGGAAACACACAGAGGCAATAACTATATCCATAAACCCGAATTTGGAAATGACCCAAAGACTGACAGAACAGACCTTCCACAGCTAGTTGTAGGTGTTCAGAATTGGAGGAGAGATAAAGAGTTTCCCAGACTAACAAAAGATGTAAAATGTGAGAACATACATAGGAAACATGGAGAAGGGAATAAAAGAGAAAGAAATAGAAAGGGAAAGAGAAAGTTTTTTTCTTTTTGTTTTCTTGGCTTTTTTTTTAAGAATGTGTTTGGACTTAAATGATCAAATTAATATCAACAGCTATTTAATTAGGATGTTTTATATGTACCCCATAGTAAATACAAATCCCAAACCTATGAGAGAGAAACAAAAAATAAAGAGAAAGAAAGCCAAACATAACACTGTGGAAACTCATCAATCACAAAGAAAGAGAACAAGAGAAGAAGAGAGGGATAGAAGAACTACAGAAAGATCCAGAAAATCAATAACAAATGACAATGAGTACATATCTATCAATAATTACTTTAGCTATAAGTGGCCTAAATTTTCCAATCAAAAGGCACAGGAATGAATAAAGAAGAGTTCAAAGTAATGGTCATAGAGATACTCACAGCTTTTAAGAAAAGAGTGGATGAATTCAGTGACAACTTCAACAAAGAGAAAATTTTTTAAAAGAACCAATCAGAGTTAAGGAATATAATATGTGAAATAAGGAATAAGCTAGAGAGAATCAAGAGCAGTCTAGAGGATACAGAAGAACAGATCAGCCATCTGGAAGCAGGGTAATGGAACGTAACCAAACTGAACAGCAAAAAGAAAAAAGAATTAAAAAAAGAGAGAGAGAGAATAGGTTAAGGGAACTCTACAACATCAACATCATCAAGCATAATAATAATCACATTACAGGGATCCCAGAAAGAGAAGAAAGGTGCATAAAACTTATTTGAAGAAATAATAGCTGAAAACTTCCCTGATCTTGGGAAGGAAATAGACATGCAGGTCCAGGAAGCGCAGACAGTCCCTAACAAGATCAACCCAAGGAGATCCATGTCAAGACACATAATAATTAAAATGGCAAACTAATGTTAAAAAGAAAATATTAAAGCAGCAAGAGAAGAGAAAACAGTTATATACAGGGGAAAACCCAATAAGGCTGCCAGCTTTTTTTTTTAGCAGAAACTTTGCAGGCAAGAAGAACGTGGCATGATATATTCAAAGTGTTGAAAAGAAAAAACCTACTGTCAAGAATACTCTACTCAGCAAGGCTATCATTCAGAATTGAAGGAGAGATAAAGAGTTTCCCAGACAAACAAAAGTTAAGAAGTTCATCACGGGCGTGCCTGGGTGGCTCAGTTGGTTGAGTGGCTGCCTTCAGCTCAGGTCGTGATCCCGGAGTTCTGGGATTGAGCCCCGCATTGGGTTCCCTGCTCCTCAGGGAGCCTGCTTTTTCCTCTCCCTCTGCCTGCCGCTTCCCCTGCTTGTGCTCTCTCTCTTGTCAAATAAATAAATAAAATAAAATAAAATAAAATAAAATAAAATAAAATAAAAAGGAGTTTGTCATGACTAAACTGGCCTTACATGAAATGTTAAAGGGGATTCTTTAAATAGAAAGAAGAGACCATAACTAGAATTAAGAAAATAATGACAGGAAAAAATTTTTACAAGTAAAAGCAAACATGTAATAAAGGTAGTAAATTACTCACTTATAAAGCCAGTGTGGATGTTAAAACACAAAAATAATAAAATCAATTATATCTATAAAAATTAGAGGATACACAACATTTTAAAAATGTTAAATATGGCATCATATATATAAATATGGAGTGGGAAGGTAAAAATGTAGTGTTTTTAGAATGTGTTCAAACTTAAGTGACCCTCAGTTTAATAGAAACTATTATTACACATAGGATGTTATTTTTAACTCAAAGGTAACCACAGATCAAAAACCCTGTAATAGATACACAGAAAATAAAGAGAAATTTAAGCACAACACTAAAGAAGGCCATCAAACCACAAGGGACGAGAGCAAGAGAAGAAGAAAGGAGCAGAGAAGAACTACAAAAAAACCCAGAAAATAATTAACAAATGAAAGTAAGCATATACCTATCAGTAACTATCTTAGGGGCGCCTGGGTGGCTCAGTTGCTTAAGCGACTGCCTTCAGCTCAGGTCATGATCCCGAGTCCTGGGATCAAGTCCCATATCGGACTCCCAGCTCTGTGGGGAGTCTGCTTCTCCCTCTGACCTTCTCCCTAATCATGCTCTCACTCACTCTCTCTCTCTCAAATAAATAAATAAAATCTTTTTAAAAAAATAATTATTTTAAATGTAAATTGTCTAAATGCTCCAATCAAAAGATATAGGATGACTGCATTCATAACAAGACAAAACCCATATATATGCTGCCTACAAGAGACTCAATTCAGACCTAAAGACAGATAAGACTGAAACAGTCGAAGGGATGCCAAAAGATATTCCATGCAAAAGGAAGACAAAGAAAAAAAGCCAGGATAGTAATACTTAGATCAGACAAAATAGGCTTTATTTTTTTTTTTAAGATTTTATTTATTTATTTGACAGACAGAGATCACAATCAGGCAGAGAAGCAGGCAAAGAGAGAGGGGGAAGCAGGCTCCCCACCGAGCAGAGAGCCTGATGCAGGGCTTTGATCCCAGGACCCTGGGACCATGACCTGAGCTGAAGGCGGAGGCTTTAATCCACTGAGCCACCCAGGTGCCCCAGACAAAATAGGCTTTAAAACAAAGACTACAACAAGAGACAAGGAAGGACAATGTAGCACATAATGACAAAGGAATAAATCCAACAAGACTATACAGCTATTGTAAATCTCACTGCACCCAACACAGGAGTACCTAAATAAGTAAAACAAATATTAACAGACATAAAAAGAGAAGTGGATAGCAATACAATAATAAAAGGGACTTTAATATCCCACTTACATAAACAGATAGATTATCCAGAAAGAAAGTCAATAAGGAAACAGTACCTTTGAACAACACATTAGACCACAGGAACCTGAGATACAGAAACATTCCATACCCAAACAGCAGACTACACATGCTTTTCAAGTGCATGTGAAACATTTTCCAGGATAGAACAGGTTTCAATGAATTTTTTTTTTTTAATTTATTTGACAGAGAGAGACAGCGAGAGTGGTGGACTGGGAGAGGGAGAGACTGGGAGAGGGAGAAACAGATTTCCCACTGAGCAGGGAGCCTGATGTGGGGCTTAATCCCAGGACCCCGGGATCATGACCACGGCCAAAGGCAGACACCCAACAACTGAGCCACCCAGGTGCCCCAACAAGTCTCAATTTTTAAAAAGTTAAAATTGTATCAAGTATCTATTTTTACTGCAGTACGAAACAACAAGCCAATTACAAGGAAAAAAACCCACAAATTCGTGGAGGCAAAACATGCTACCTAGCAACCAAAGGATCAATGAAGAAATCAAAGAGGAAATTAATACACAGAAACAAATGAAAATGAAACACAACAGTCCTAAATCTTTGGGATGCAGCGAAAGCAGTTCTAACTGAGAAGTTTATAGCAATACCTAAGAAATAATAAAAAGAGTCTTAAATCAACAATTTAACCTTACATCTGAAGGAAGTAGAAGAACAAACAAAACCCAAAGTTAGTAGAACAAAGGAAATAATAAAGATTAGAGCAGAAATAAGTGAAATACAGACAAAACAAAACCTCGTAAGATCAAAGAAACTAAGATCTGTTTTTTTTAAGATAAACAAAATTGATAAACTCTTAGCCAAACTCCTCAAGAAAAAAAGAGAAAAGACCCAAATAAATAAAATCAGAAATGACAGTAGAGAAATAACAAAGGACACCACAGAAATACAAAGAATTACAGGAGAATGCCATGAAAAGCTATCTACCAACAAACTGGACAACCTAGAAGAAATGGATAATTTCCTAGGAACATACAATCTTCCAAAACAGAATCAGGGAGAAATAGAAAATTTGAATAGACCAATTACTAGTAATGATTACTGATTACTAGTAATTAATAATTAAAAAAAAAATCTCCCAACAAACAAAAGTCTAAGAGAAGATTAGAGAGTTAATTCCTATTCTTATCTAACTATTCCAAACAATAGAAGAGGAGGGAAAACTTTTGAATTCATTGTACAACATACTACAAGGTTAGTATTACCGTGATACCAAAACCAGACGAAGATATCACAATGAACAGAAAACTACAGGCCAACATCCCTGATGCATATAGATGCAAAAATCCCCAACAAAATACTAGCAAACCACATTTAGCAATACATTAAGGGATCATTCACCATGACCAAGTGGGATTTATCCCCAGGACATGAGGGTGGCTCAATAGTCACAAATTAGGGCACTTGGGTGGCTCAGGGGGTTGAGCCTCTGCCTTTGGCTCAGGTCATGATCTCAGGGTCCTGGGATCGAGCCTGGCATTGGCTTTCTGCTCAGCAGGGAGCCTGCTTCCCCCTCTCTCTCTCCGCCTGCGTCTGCCTAGTTGTGACTTCTGTCTGCCAAATAAATAAATAAAATCTTAAAAAAATCACAAATCAATCAATGATCAATCATCACATTAAAAAGAGGAAGGATAAAAACAATATTATCATCTCAATAGATACAGAAAAAGTATTTGACAAAATGCGCCATCTGTTCATGATAAAAACTCTCAACAAAGTAGGTTTGGAGGGAATATACTTCCACATAATAAAGGCCATATGTGAAAAACCCACTGTTAACAGCATACTCAATCAGTATAAAATGAGAACTTTTCCTCTAAGATCAGGAAGAAGACAAGAATGTCCACTCTCACCATTTTTATTCAGCATAGTACCAAAAACGCTAGCTGCAACAACCAGACCAAAAAAAAAAAAAAAAAAAAAGAATAAAAAAGTAAAACATCCAAACTGGTAAAGGAGAAGTAAAACTACCACTGTTTGTAGATGACAGGATACTGTACACACAGAAACCTAAGGAATCTGCTTAAAAGCTATTAGATCTAGTAAATGAGTTCAGTAAATTTGCCAGATACAGCAACTTATTCTATTTCCATATTAATAACAAAGTAGCAGAAAAAGAAACTAAGAAAACAATCTCACTTTAATTTCACCAAAAAAATACATTTATTATAAATAATAATACATTTATATAAATTGTATTTATATAAATAAATAATACATTTAATATAAATTTAACCAAGGAGGTAAAAGACCTGTACTCTGAAAACTATAAGACACTGATAAAAGAGATTGAAGATGACACAAACAAATGGGAAAATGTACTCAAGGATTGCAAGGATTAGTATCGTTAAAATGTCACACTATCCAAAACAGTCTATGGATTCCACACAATCCCTATAAAAATACCAATAGCATTTTTACAGAACTAAAACAAAAAACCCTAAAATTGTATGGAACCACAAAAGACCTACAAGACTCAAAGTAATCTTGAGAAAGACCAAAGCTGGTGGAATCAGAATCCCAGATTTCAAGATGAGCTACGAAGACAATGTGGTACTGGTACAACAATAGACAAATATTTCACCAGAACAGGACAGAGAGGCTGGAAATAAACCCACAGCTCTAAGGTTAATTAATCTCCAGCAAAGGAGTCAAGAATGTACAATGGGGAAAGACAGTCCTTTCAATAAATGATGTGGGAAAACTAGACGGCCATCTGCCAAAGAATGAAACTGGACCACTTTCTTACACCATACACAAAAATAAACTGAAGATAGATTAAAGACTTAAATGTGAGACCTGAAAGTATAAAACTTGTAAAACAAAACATGCACAGTGATTTCTTTGATATTGGCCACTGCAACATTTTTGTAAGTTTGTCCCCTCAGGCAAGGAGAACAAAAGCAAAAACAAACAATTAACACTAAACCAAAATAAAATCTTTTGCACAATGTAGGAAACCATCAATAAAATAAAAAGTCAACTTACTGAATGGGAGAAGATATTTGCAAATGATATATCTAATAAAGGGTTAATATCTAAAATATATAAAGAACTTATGCAACTCAACACCAAAAAAAAGTTTGCTTAAAAACGGGCAGAGCGTCTGAACAGAATTTTTCCAAGAAGACATACAAATGGCCAAGAGACACGTGAAAAAATGGTCAACATAATTAATCATCAAGGAAAAGCAAATCAAAATGGTAATGAGAACTAACGTCACATCTGGTTATAACCACAGAATGGTTATTATCAAAAAGACAAGAAATAACAAATGTTAGTGAAGATGTGGAGAAAAAGGAATTCTCCTGCACCCTTGGTAGGACTATAAGTTGGTGCAACCTCTGTGGAAAGCAGTATGGAGGTTCCTCAAAAAATTAAAAAGGAAATACCATATAATCCAGTGATTCCACCATTGGCTATTTACCCAAGGAAAACAAAAACACTAATTTGAAAAGACATATGCATTCCTGCTTATTGCAACATTATTTACAATAGTCAAAATCTGGGCCCGTGTGTGGCTCAAGTCATGATCCCAGGGTGCTAGGATCAAGTTCCACATTTGCGGGGGGGGGGGGGGGTCCTCACTCAGCGGGGAGTCTGATTCCCTTCTCCCTCTGCCCTCCCCTCTGCTCATCCCCCCCACTCAAATAAATAGAATCCTTAAAAAAACAGCCAAGATATGGAAGCAACCTGAATGTCCATCAGTAGATGAATGGAGAAAGATGTGGTACAAATACACAGCAGAGTATTACTTAGCCACAAACAAGAATGAACTCTTGCCATTTGTGAAAAACAAATAGACCTAAACGTTGTTAGGCTAAGTGAAATAAGTCAGACTTGGGTGGAGAAAAGAAAATGACCATATGATTTCACTTATACGTGGAATCTAAAATACACAACAAATGAATAAACAAAATAGAAACAGACTCATAAATACAGAGAGCAAACTGGTGGTTGTCAGAGGGGAGGGAGAGGTAGGGGTAGATAAAACAGGGAAAGGGGGTTAAGAGGTACAAACTTCCAGTTATAATATAAATAAACCTCAGGGATGAAAAGCACAGCATAGGGAATACTCAGTAATATTGTAATAACATTTTATGGTGACAGATGGTGACCGCAATGATCCCAGTGAGCACTGAGAAATGGATAGAACTGTTGAATCACTGTGTTGTGCATCTGAAACCAATACGAAACAGTATGTCAACTATTCTTTAATCATAATAAAAAAAGGTGGTACAACCCAAGTGTCCCTCAGCTGATGGATGGATAAACAAAACATAGCATACGCAGACAATGGAATATTCTTCAGCCTAAAAAGGAAGGAAGTTCTGTCACATGTTATAATACAGATGAAACCTGTGGACACTATGCTAAGTGAAATGAGCTACCAGAAGACAAATTGTGTCTGATTTTACTTATCTGAGGTATTAGAGTAAGCAAATTCATAGAGACAGACAGTAGAATGGTGATTGTCAGGGGCTGGGAGGGCGCTGTTGTTCAATGGGTACAGATCTTCCATTTTGCAAGATGGAAATGTTGTAGAGATGGATTGTACAACAATGTGAACATATTTAGCACTTACTGGACTGTACACTTAGAAAGGGTTATGACGGGGAGGATCCTGGGTGGCTCAGTCAGCTAAGCATCTGCCTTCAGCTCAGGTCATGATCTCGGGGTCCAGAGGTTAAGCCCCGCGCCAGGCTCTCCGCTCAGCGGGGAGCCTGCTTCTCCTTCTCCCCCTGCTACTCCCCCTGCTTGTGCTCTCAGATAAATAAATAGAATCTTAAAAAAGAGAAATAGTTAAGATGGTAAGTTTTACATTATGCATTTTTTACCATAATAAAAAATAATTGGAAAAGAAAATGAAAAATAAAAAAGTTTTCTCACGCAAGGAGCCTGTAGAGCCCAGAGCTCCCAAACACAGGCTTGCTCCTCCTTAGCCCCCCAGCTTATCCCCTTATTTTGTCGAAGGAGACCCGGGGGAGCCCTGGCCGTCTGCCACAGCACTTCCATCACAAGTAACCATCATTCATGGTCGAACATGAAATGAGCCTAGAGATTTCCTCTTCTCAAGATATATTATTTGAAGGTATGTACGATTCCTTTCTTCATAGTTCTTTACACCAGATTTAACAAAGCCCCAAAGTGTGGTCCCCAGAACCAACTACATCAGTGAATAATTGGAAATGCAGATCAAAGTCCCATGGTTCCACCAGCCCTTCCTGTGACTCTGATGGGACACTAACATTTGTGACGCTCTGCCCTATGTGTTGATGTTTAGGATGTGCCTTTTTTTTTTTTTTTTAAGATTTTTTATTTGTTTATTTGACAGACAGAGATCACAAGTAGGCAGAGAGAGAGAGAGAGAGAGGAGGAAGCAGGCTCCCCACTAAGCAGAGAGTCTGTTGTGGGGCTTGATTCCAGGACCTGGGATCATGACCTGAGCTGAAGGCAGAGGCTTACCCCACTGAGCCACCCAGGCGCCCCTAGGAGGTGACTTTTTTAAAAATATTCTCTACACCCAACATGGAGCTCAAAGCCACAACCCCAAGATCAGGAGTCACATGCTCCTCTGACTGAGCCAGACAGGTACCCCAGGATATGCATTTTTACAGATAGTAACCCATCAATTTCTTCATCCCAATTAAGAAATAGAGTATCACATGTTGCCTGCCATCATTTGTACCATGAAATGTGTCATCATTTATTCACAATCAGGATGAGAGTCTCTGCTCTCTTTCCAAACTACAAGCTCGTCAAAAATCTCTCACGTACACTTGCAGAGTGCCTCTGCAGACGACAAACCACTTCATAATAAATCCAGGCCAGGAAGCACCTCAGGACAGTTTTGCAGAAAGCCGCTCCTTCCTGAAGGTTTATTTCTCTATGCTGTCCTCACTTACCCTGTCCCTCTCTGCTGGTGAGAGTCATTCATACAGAGAGAGAGAGCAGATAGTACAAAGATTGTTAAAGCTGGTTCCCCTCCTATCTTTGCAAATGGTCCTATAGACTAGGGGTCAAGAAAAGGGAAGGCATTCACACCCTATGATTAGTACTTGCCTTCTAAAGCTCCATCACACTTAGAAACAAAGACAAGGACTTATGCTTGTGAGAGCAATGAAAACAAGAGACCATCTGAATAGCCCATTCTGGGAATAACTACACATGTTATCCATAAATGGCCACACACACAACGGAATGCTACGAAGTCCTAAAACGATGTTTACAAAGTTCTAGTGAAGTGGTGAAATGCTTACAATACCAAAAAAAGCGGAATATGAGATCGTGTATACAGTGTGATCACAACACTTTTTTTTTTTTTTTAAAGGACCAAAGAAACACACTATGTCTAAATGTTAACTGTGGTCAATTATTATTATTATTTTTTTTTTTGTGTGTGGAGAGAGCAGGAGGATTTCCTGGTGTGTGTTTTGTTTGTTTGTGTTTTAACTTTCCATATTTCTCTGGAAAAACCAGTTTAACTTGCATCCTTCAGAGGAACATGTACATAGAAATCCTTTCTCTTTGTATCTGTTGATTCACAAAATATTCTGGATCCATCGTCCAAAGTTTTGTGACTCTTTGGTCACTAGCCTAATTTACGTGGTGGACACCAGTCATGTTGTGTGTCTGCCCAGCATCTTTGAGCTCCTCCTCTTGTGGATGAATGTCCCCCGTAGCCGCTCCTCTGCAGCTCGGGCCCCTGCTCAGGCTCTCCCCTCAAGAGCAGGGGGTCCATTCAGAAGACAGCAAGGCAAGGAAGCAGGTGCCTTGTTCTAGCTGGAAAGGACTGTAGCAGAGGCAAGTGACTTTGGGGGGTGGTGGTGACAGACTGAAGATACGATTGGACAACAGTCAGTCACACCACATGTGAAAACAGGACCCTGGCCCAAATCTGTGCAGCCATGAGCTCGGTCAGCCAAATGGCCGTAACCCAGCCCCACACAGCTAGGACTTGACGAATGACCAATGACTGCTGGCTTCCCCACTTTTTTTTTTTTTTTTTTTTTTTTTGCCTCGGCTTCCAACTCGAGACCAACCCGAGAAAGCCACACATCCAGGTGCCCTGGATACCCTGCCCCTGAAGCCTTTCCTTTTACCCACCTTACAGCAGCCCCACTCCCTCCCCCTCCCAGCCCTTCAGCCTCTGCCAAATGCAAATGATAGTGGCGGACTCTGAAAAAAATGGCCTCCACTCATCTTCCTCTGGGTGGCCCTCTGTATTTCTACACAGGACACAGGTGAGGGGCAGTGCCCTGTGGCAGCTCTGTGCAGGCCAGTGGAGTCCTTAGCTGGACATCCCATGCTGGCCCTCCCAGGAGTCCCTGAGCTGCACAGTACTCAGTGATAGGATTCTTTTCTGCTTCTCTCAGCTGGTGCAGCTCCGGCTCACAGCTAAGAATGCTGACTGACAATAGCTACTATTCCAAATCACCTGCCTTTCAGGACAGACTATGATGTTCCCATGACACATGGGTACTACAGTGACAGACTGCGTGTGTGTGTGTGTGTGTATGTGTGTGTGTGTGTGTGACAGGCTGCCGGCTCCCATGACCTCAGCAGGTACCAGGCCAGCAGATGTGGCCTGAATTTCGACTGCCAGGGGCCTTGTCTGTTCTGCTCCCTTCAGGGCTTTCTTTGGGGGCAGGCTGGAAGTGCCAGGGAATTCATGCCCCCAAGGAGCAGCCCTCAAGCCATGGCTGATAGACATGGGTGAAAAAAATACCCCAGCTTACTCTCCTCTCTGAGGCTCTGGTCTCTCTCTCACAGATTTCTCACTGATGTGCCTTTTATTGGCTTTCTGGCCCCAGTCAGATTCCTACTCTCTATAGGGTTGCCTGGAATCTTCTCCCGTTGAACTGTTCCCACTCAGATCCTTACCTCAGGGATTACTTCCAGGGATGCCCAAATCTTCACAGACTTGTGAATTTTCTGGTTGCTTCCCCTATCCCAATTTGAACCTTTCCTTAGGATTCCCCTTGGAGTTTTGGTGATGTCCATGAAGTACTATTAACTAATGAATCATGTGATGCACTTAAATTAACCCAATGTTTTCAACACCCAAGTGATCATTTTTATAGCTGGCAATAGTATTTCTCAACTCCTGAACACTTAACCTTTTTCTTTCTCTCACCAGAAGACGAGGAATAGTATAAATGGTGTTCTTTAGGCAGGGGATTATAAACTCAAACACCAGGCTCAGGCAGCTGACCTTTACGTGTAGAGGGACACGTGGAAAGTAACAGGGAGGAGGGGTCTGGAAGCCTGAGCAGCATTCAAACACAAATTTTATAGAACAGCCTGTTGGCTGAGTGAGACAACAGAGTTTGGCCTGTGGGCCACCAGATTTCCATCCCTAGATTTAGAGCTTTTGCGCACAGCTCTTCTTCCTGTTTGTTGTCTTCCCAAGGGCCATGTCTAAGAATTGTCTCATATCATGGCCCTGAGCACACAGTGCCCAACAAGGATGGAGAATGCTTCTAGGACTGCACTTTCTCTCTCTTTCTTTCTTTCTTTCTCTCTTTTTTTTTAAGATTTTATTTATTTATTTGTTGGAGAGAGAGGGAGAGAGCACAAGCAGGAGTGGCACACAGAAGGAGAAGCAGGCTCCCCGCGGGACTCCATCCCAGGACCCTGGGATCATGACCTGAGCTGAAGGCATTTAGCTGACGGAGCCACCCAGGCACCCCTAGGACTGCATTTTTTGAATGCACTTACCAGTCTGATTGACTCTGAGAGTCAAAACATTGTGCTGAGTGTGCACATTGTCCTTCTAATGAATAACCCACCCAACCCTACATACACACAGTGTTGCTGAAGAGAGGGCCAAAACCATTTTGGTTTGCCCAGAACTGAGAAGGTTTGGGGAAAATGAGACTTTTGGTATTAAATCCAGAAAAGCTCCAGGCAGCTAGGATGAGTTGGTCACCCTAGACGTGGGCTACCTGCCCTGCCCCAGCCCTCCTCTCTAGCCATAGCTGGTTGGAAAATAGCAGGTATCTGATCAAAAAGAAGCCAGCCCCTAGAGTGGGCTGAGCCAATAAGATTTTTGCTTTCTACAAGTGGAGAGAAACAGGGAACTAGAGCATAATGGACCTTTCCACTGAAAGGTCAGGCAGATTCAGGCCTAGGTGGTCCTATGGTATGTGACATGGGCTGAAATCATGAAGAGGCAGACAGACAGAGAGAGTTCATCTTAAAAGAAAAAAAAAAGTGGAAGCTTATAGCTGATTTTCTACAAGAGTGTCAAGACAACTCAGTGGGAAAGAATAGTTTTTTCAACAAATAGTACTGAGAAAACTGCATCTTCAGTGGAAAAGAATGAAGTTGGATCCCTACCCTACACCATACACACAGAATTACATAAAAGAGCTAAAACTGTCAGACACAAGAAAACAGGAATAAGTCTTCATGGTCTTGGAATAGGCAATGGTTTCTTAGATATGACACCAAAAGAAAACAATAAATGAAAAAATAGACTGGACTTCCTAAAAATTTAAAAAAATCTTCTTGTGTTTCAAAGCATACCATCAAGAAAATAAAAAAACTATGGAATAGAAGAAGATATTTTCAAATCATACACATATGATAATGGACTTGTCTCTAGGATACATAAAGAAATTTTACAACTCAAAAATGGTCAAATAACATAATAAAAATGGACAAAAGATCTGAATAGATATTTCCCCAAGGAACATGTACACATAGCTAACAAGCACAAGAACAGATGACCCAAATCTCTAATTTCTAGGGAAATGCAAATCAAAGCTACAATGGGATGGATAGCTAAAATAAAAGGAATAGACAATAACAAGTATTAACAAGGATATGGACAAATAAATACCCTCATACACTGTTGGTGAGAATGTCCCATGGTGCAACCACTTTGTTAAAGTCTAGAAATGTCTCAAAAATTTAAACATGGAGTTACCATATGAACCTACAACATATCCTAGGTATGGATACAAGAGAAACTGGGACATATTCACACAGAAACTTGTACACAAATGTTCATGGCGGCCTTATTTGTCATAGCCAAAAAGTGGAAACAAGTCAAATGCCCATCGCTGATGAATGGATAAACAAAATACGGCATATCCATACAAGGCAATATTCTTCAGCCACAAAAAGAAACATGCTACAACATGGATGAACCTTGAAAACATTCTAAGTAAGGGACACCTGGCTGGCTTAGTGGCTAGAGCATGTGACTCTTGATCTCAGCATTGTGAGTTCGAGCCCTATGTTGGGCGCTTAAAAAAAATGAAATGTTTGGGGTGCCTGGGTAGCTCTGTGGGTTAAAGCCTCTGCCTTCGGCTCAGGTCATGATCCCAGGGTCCTGGGATTGAGTCTTGCATCGGGCTCTCTGCTCAGCAGGGAGCCTTCTTCCCTTCCTCTCTCTCTGCCTGCCTCTCTGCCTACTTGTGTTCTCTGTCAAATAAATAAATAAAATCTTTTAAAAAAAGAAAATTTTTTTTAAAAAAGAAAGAAAACATGCTAAGTGAAATAACCCAATCATAAGAAAAACCACATCATGTAGGATTTCATTTAAATGAAGCATCCAGAATAGGCAAATCTAGAGAGACATTCAGAAAGTAGATTCGCAACTGCCAGGGGCTAAGAGGGGTCATTGATCATGGGTATGGGTTATATCTGGAGTGATGAGATGTTCTAAAAGCAGACAGTAGTCATGGCTTCATTATTCTGCCAACATACTAAAAACAAATGTATTGTCTCTTTTAAAATGATTCTATACTATGTGAATCAAATGCAGTAAAGCTGTCATTTAAAAAAGTCAGCTTTGGGGGCACCTGGGTGGCTCAGTCATTAAGTGTCTGGCTTTGGCTCAGGTCATGATCCCAGGGTCCTGAGATCAAGTCCGGCATCCAGCTCCCTGCTTGGCAGGAAGCCTGCTTCTCCCTCTCCCACTCCCTCTGCCTGTGTTCCCACTCTAGCGATGTCTCTGTCTGTCAAATAAATAAAATCTTTAAAAATATAAAATAAGAAAAATTTAAAAAAGGAAACAAATGGGCATGTCGTCCTTTCGAACAGGCTGTATTAGTGTGTGGCCAGTCCGGTCAGGTCCCTCCCCTTAGATGTCCGAGGGACTGGTGAGGAAATCTTTCCATAAATCCTCTCAGTATCTGAGCTAGTTCAGATGGGTTTCTGTCATTTACCCCCAAACGATCCCTGTTAACACGTTGATTTTGCCTTGATTCTAGACCACCTGGGCTCATGTTGGGGGTGTCACTCCTGGGACCCAGGTCAAGGTTATGGGCCAGGCTTTGGCTTGGTAAAGAAGCAGCCAAGTGCAAGAATCTTCCCAGACGTGGAGTGGGCTTGTGAATACGGTAAACATATTCACACAGGAGAGACGAGACTGAGTCCAAACAGATATTCTCAAAACTTTTCTGAAAATTAATAGTTTTCAAAAAAACATTTTTTTAAAAGATTTTATTTATTTATTTGACAGAGAGAGATCACAAGTAGACAGAGAGGCAGGCAGAGAGAGAGAGAGAGAGAGAGAGAGAGAGAAGCAGGCCCCCTGCTGAGCAGAGAGCCCGATGCGGGACTCGATCCCAGGACCCTGAGATCATGACCTGAGCCGAAGGCAGCAGCTTAACCCACTGAGCCACCCAGGCGCCCCTCAAAAAAATTTTTTTTAAGATTTATTTATTTATTTGAGAGAGGAGAGAGAGAGAGAGAGATTGAGAGAGCAAACACACACAGTGCGGGGAGGAGCACAGGGAAAGGGAGAGAGAATCTCTAGCAGACTCTCTACTGAGCACAGAGCCCGACTTGGGGCTCAATCTCAGGACCCTAAGATCACGACCTGAGCTGAAATCAAGAGTCAGAGGCTTAACTGACTGAGCCACCCAGGCGTCCCAATAGCTTTCCAAAAAACAAAACAAAACAAAAAACAACCACAAATGCTCACTTGAGGACTTCCTTGCATTTACTGGGTAAAAGACAAATTGGTACTACAGAGGTCTGATCAGGTTTGCCTTGAAACCATGACGTCCTCTGCCTTCTGTAAGAGGTCTATGATTATTTAGATGAACGTTTGTCTGACTTCCTGCTGTGTGGCAAGACTCACTTGAATATGAATATGCAATTTTGTTGCATGTGGTTTCTTCTGGGAGAAATCTTTATTTGTAGATGTACTATTGTAAGGGCCTGCCCCTCCCAGAGGAACTAGCTTGTGGACCCCGGAAGTAGGGGCGGGGCAGGCCGGGTGAAGACGTCCAATCGGTGTGGCGTGGGTATATCCACTGGGTGAGTTAGGATTCAATTGGCTACCTGTGTAGGGGCGGGGCTCAACCACCCCCATAAAGGTTGGTCTGCGAGGCTGGCGAGGAGGAGAGCTGTCAGAAGGAGGAGGAGGAAGAAGCAGCAGCAGAAGAGTCGGCGGGAGAAGAAGAGCTGTAACAGCTCTTGTAAGAGCTATAAGTGCAAGAGCTGTAAGTGCCGGTGGCCCCGACGCCAGCAGCCCCGCCCACACCGCGGCTTGGGCTGCGGCGCCTCGGGGAGCAGCGGACCCGCCAGCAGCCAAGCCGCCTGTGGACCCGAGATGCCTGCGGCACCAAGACGCCAGTGGCCCCGACGCCAGCGGCTCCACCCACACACTGCGACCCTCGGCAGCGGCGCCGCGGGGAATGGCCTAGACGGCAGCAACCTCGCGGGGAACCCTGAGCCGCTGCCTCGCCGGAGCTGTCATTCCGGGGAGCGGCTTCCTCAGGGAAGAGGCCTCCTCGGTGAACGGCCCTGCGGAAGCAGCATCCTCCAGAGCAGCCTCGCCAGAGCAGCCTTGTCAGAGTGGTGTCATGGGGAGCAGAGTCTGTGTCATCAGTGTTGTCCTCCCTGTCATCATGGCTGTCGTCATCGCCTCTCCTTGGGAGCGGCCCTGCCCGGGGAGCGACCTCACCAGCAGCGGCCTTCTTGGGAGTGGCCTCTTCTTGGGAGTGGCTCCCACCAGGGAGCGGCCTCATCTGGGGAGCAGCCTCGTCCGGAGCGGCCTTCTTGGGAGTGACCTTGTCGGAATCATCGTCGTCGTCTTTTCATAAGAGACAGCCCTGAGCGGTCAGTTTGATTTTTGGTGCTCGGCGTGAAATAAAGCTTTGTTTGATTTTCGCTTTATATCAGTCTCATTCCTTTGATCGCGGACCCTAACACTACGTGCCTTGGGAGAAGATTCTGAAAAACTAACTTAAAGTGTTTGGCTTGGAGAAGTAACCTTCACCATCTGTAAAACAAACACTGAAAAAAAAAATTCCCCATTTCCTCGAGACCCTTTTGTGTGAGCTCATTCAGCTTAGCAGGTCTTGTGTTTGGGAGAAAAGTGGTTTGATGCCAAAGACAAATCATTTTGCACATTATGCCTTGACTGTGGGAGACAAAGCCTGGTTTTTGAAAGCTGATTATATTAATACATTTGCAATTGAATAAAAAATATGAAGGTAGAGCAGCAAGGAAAACACCCATAGCTCCCTTTCGTTTTTATTGATGAACAAATTGTTCAAAATCTTACAGTGTGAACACGTGTTAGAAGGTATTTGTGAGTTCCCAGTAGGGATCAATATTCCTGCCTCTAAGGCACGTGTTCTTCCTTCCGGCTGCCTGTGCTCTACGGATGGCTCGTCTCCCCCTCACCCTCTCTTCCACGTTGCCTACCTACCTTTAGAATTCAGTTATGTCCACTTAGAGCTCCCTCTTCCGCAAGCTAAGTCAGACCCCCCTAAAAATCCTAAACTAAAACCTGTGTCCATGTTATCATACTGTATTGTTAATCGTGAGAATGTGAGCTCCTCAAGGGTAAAAAAGTCTCCCTTTTTCTTCTCGGTGATCCCACCAAGGAATAGAGATGTTGACCTAGCTAGGTCTTCCATTCATCGTTACTCAGTAAATGGATGAATGAATGACTTATTTTCAGAAAGAATTTCTCTCCACCAATTCCCCAAAACGTTTTATTATAGATCTTTATTATAGACCCTTCTGTTACTTGTTATGTGGCCCCCGCCTATGGTGAAATCAGATCCCATGTCCTCCATAATGAAAAGCAGAGATCCCCAAAGAACAATGCAGGTTCAGAGCCTGTCTGTGATAGATCAGTTACCAGTCAGCTGCAAAACAGGACAAATAGGGTTGGGTTTCCATGGAGTTAAACAGACATTTTTTTTTTTTTTTTTAAGAATTTACTTATTTCTTTGAGAGAGAGAGAGATCACAAGTAGGCAGAGAGGCAGGCAGAGAGAGAGAGGGAAGCAGGCTCCTGCGGAGCAGAGAGCCCAATGCGGGGCTCGATCCTAGGACCCCGGGATCATGACCTGAGCCAAAGGCAGAGGCTTTAACCCACTGAGCCAACCAGGCACCCTGACCCCCCCCCCCCCCCCGGAGATAATTCTTCTGACTTTTTTGGTATTAAAAGGTTATTCTTTTATGAACTGGTGAAGGAACTAGAAGGTGAGACACACATGTATACACATGCTGTGGGTGATATATGTGTGTGTATATATATATATATATATATATACACACACACACACACATATATATTTTTTGATTGCACATATATATATATATATATATACACACACATATATATATATACACACACACATACATACACACCAGTAGAGGACATACACAACATATTCATCTCATACTGAGATGTATATCGTCACTCTAAGAACAAGAAATGTAGGAAGCCTGGCTGATTTTGTCAGCAGAGCATGGGACTCTTGATCTCAGGGTTGTAAGTTGGAGCCGCACATTGGGTATAGAGATTACACAAAAATGAAATCTTGGAGCACCTGGGTGGCTCAGTTGGTTAAATGTCCAACTCTTGATTTCAGCTCATGTCACGTTCTCAGAGTCATGAGATCGAGCCCTGCACTGGGCTCCACACTGAACATGGAGCCTGATTAAGATTCTATCTCTTGCTCTGCCCCTCCACATCATTCTTGCACACTCCCTCCCTAAAAAAATAGAAATAAAGTCTCAAAAAATAAAAATAAAATCAAGAAACCTGTCCAAAAGGCAAAAACGTTTGGGATCAAAGAATGGCAATGTGGGGTACACACATGTAGTTAGAAACCTAAATAGTGTCCCAGTTACAGGGGGGGTGACTCAGGGTCTTATGGAAAAAGAAGAGACCAGGTAAGTTAAAAAAAATTTGTTGTTGAAGTATAGTAGATATTGTTATGTTAGTTCCAAGTATACAACATAACAATTCTGTACATTATGCAGTGTTCTCCTCTATATGCATAGTTACCATTGATCACCATACAATGTTATTACAATATTATTGAGTATATATATTCCCTATGCTGCACTTTTCATTCCCATGATTTACTTATTTAAGAACTGGGAGTTTTTACCTCTTAATCCCCTTCAACTATCTTGCTCGTCCTCCCACTCACCTTCCCTTTGACAACCACTAGTTTGTTCTCTGTATTTATGAATCTGTTTCAGATTTTTTTTTTTTGATTGCACATGTACATGATGTCATATGGTATTTGTCTCTGACTTATTTCATTCAGTGTAATACTGTCTGGGTCTATTCATGTTGTCACAGGGGGCAAGACTTCATTCTTTTTTATGGCTGACTAATATACTGTGGTATAATTGAACCACTTCTTCATCCATTCGTCTATTGACAGACACTTGAGCTGCTTCCATATCTTGGCTGTTGTAAATAATGCTGCAAGGGCACCTGGGTGGCTCAGTCAGTTAAGTGTCTGACTCTTGAGTTCAGCTCAGGCTGTCAGATCAAACCCCATGTTGGGCTCCGTGCTCCGCATTCTTGTCCCTCTTCCTTCCCCCGTTTGTTTTCTCTCTCTCGATAAAAACTAAAAAATAAACTCTTACAAAATCATTTTAATAATGTCACAATAAACATAGGGGTGCATACATCTTTTTGAATTCGAGTTTTTTTTTCTTCAGAGGAGGACCCAGTAATGGGACTACTGGATCATATGGCATTTCTATTTTTAGTTTTTTGAGGAAGCGCCATACTGTTTTCCACACTGATTACACCAATTTACAATCCCACCAACAGCTCACGAGGGTCCTCTTTTTCTCCACATCCTCACCAACACTTGTTATTTCTTCTCTTGATGTTGAGCATTTTTTTCAGGTATCTCTTGGCCATACATAGGTCTTCTTTGGAAAAATCCTTGTTCATTCTTCTCCTTCATCCTTGGAGAGAAGGATGCTCCTTTCCTCCAGGTCTAGAGAAGGAACTTCTCACATGGCGGTCTTATGATCTGCCTCAGGGGAAGGTCACAAAACCCTTCTTGAACCTGCTGTTTCTCAGATTCCTTCACGTTGAGATACTTAATATGCCAAACTGTCAGATTTTGGTGCAGCGTGTCCTGAACCCTGTCAGTCTATGAATTATATCTTTATAATATTAATTATATGCTATTTGTTATATTTTATTATATATTTGATAGCTATAAAATGTGTCATAATATAGAATATAATCTCCAATCCTGCCCCCACAGCAACTCCTCTTCTATATCCCATTCCTACCATCCCAGGACCTTGTCTCTGAAGCCCCAGCCCCTGCCCTGAAATGTCAGGAGAGTGGCTGGTCTTGACCAGGCTTGCTGCACTCTGGTCCCCACCCTAGGCCTTGCATACAGAAATGCTTGCACAAAATGATGATAAGCTCATTATGTGGCAGTAGTATTTTATTATATGATCTATGACTAAGACTGAAATATGGCCCTGGTGGCACAGCAAGAACGTGAACTCAGAAGTGGGTGTTACAATGAGGCGACATGGCTCCCTTAATATTTACAAGCATATAAACTAATTGTGTTAAGTTTCCAAGCTTTGCTGGAAATCTAAGAGGTTGAAACCTCTGGCCTGGGGCTTCCTTTGAGGCAGGAGAGCTTGCCCCAGACCTTTTGACCCTCGCAACCACCATCTTTTTTTTTTTTTTTTTAAGATTTTATTTATTTATTTGACAGACAGAGATCACAAGCAGGCAGAGAGGCAGGCAGAGAGAGAGGGGGAAGAAGGTTCCCTGCTTAGCAGAGATCCCGATATGGGGCTCGATCCCAGCACCCTGAGATCATGACCCAAGCCGAAGGCAGAGGCTTAACCCACTGAGCCACCCAGGTGCCCCTCGCAACCACCATCTTGAGGGGACCTCCTAGGAGGCGGCCCCAGAAGCCACCATCACTCCAGCTCCCTTCTTGCTAAAAGCCGTCTCTAGGCTGGCAGGCAAACGCAATTTGCACACTATCTCTGTTCCACTGGGGTCCTGCATTATCAGTGTGGGCCCTAAAAGCGATCACTGGTATCCTCAGAGAACGGGAAGAGAGATCGGACATACAGAGAGGGAGAGCATATCAGGACAGAGCAGGGAGAGATCCGAAGATCCCAGCTTTGAAGACAGGGATGATGTGGTCATAAGCCAAGGAATGCCAGCAGCCCCCAGGAGCTGGAAGACACAAGGAGTGGCTTCTCCCCTAGAGTCCCAGGAGGGAGCGTGACCCGCCAATACTGTAAGTTTAGCCCAGTGATCTGGATTTTGGACTTCTGGCCCCCAGAACTATGAGACAATAAATTTCTGTGGTTTCAAGTTACGGAGCTTACTGGAATCTGTTGCAGCAGCCACAGGAAATGAATCAGATTGTGGAAGTCAGTGTTCTGTATTCACACAGTAAAATATTTAGTAACCTATTGCAAACGACCATGTAGAAGTCCACTTGGTGACGTGGAAGAACATATATCAAGAAGAAAGTGCCAGCTGTGGGACGCCTGGGTGGCTCAGTGGGTTAAGCATCCATTCTTGATTTTGGCTCAAGTCATGATCTCAGGGTCGTGGGACCGAGCCCCACATTGGGCTCTGTGCTCAGTGGGGAGTCTGCTTGAGATTCTTTCTCTCTGCCTCTCTCCTGGACTCACACGTGTGCACTCTCTCTCTCAAATAAATAAAGCTTTAAAAAAAAAAAAAAGAGAGAGAGAGAGAGAGGAGGAGGAGGAAGAGAAGAAAAAAGAAAAGAAGAGAGAAGAAGAAGAAAGTACCGGCTATAGAACAGCATGATCAACTCAGCACACGTACAGTCAATCCTCCTGACTTGCAGATTCCGTATCTGTGAATCTGCCTACTTGCTAAAATTTACTCACAATCCCCAAATCAATCCTCACGGTGATTTCACAGCCATTCGCAGACATGCCAAAAACGGGAGGTTCCTTCTTGATGTGCAGGCCCCCAGCTGAGGTCAGACAAGGCATTACTCTGCCTTGTTCTTTTTTTTTTTTTTTTTTAAGATTGTATTTATTTATTTGACAGAGATCACAAGTAGGCAAAGAGGCAGGCAGAGAGAGAGGAGGAAGCAGGCTCCCTGCTGAGCAAGGAGCCTGATGTGGGGCTCGATCCCAGGACCCTGAGATCATGACCTGAGCCTAAGGCAGAGGCTTAACCCACTGAGCCACCCAGGCACCCCATTACTCTGCCTTCTTGTTTCAGCTCATACTGGAAACAAGTTCTTTTTGCAGTCTACTTGGTACCATGTTTTTCGTTTTTGTGTTCTTTGTTGAAGATTTCACTGTTTAAATGGCTGAAGTAGTGTCACTCCTAAGTACAGGAAGGGTCTCGTAGGTCTTATGGAGAAAATATGTGTGTTAGATAAGCTTTGTTCAGGCAGAGCTGTAGGCTGTCAGCCAGGAGTTCAAGGTTAGTGAACCGATTAAATAAGTGGTCTTTACACACAAACATATATAAAACAAGATCATGTACCCATCAGTTGATGAAAATATTGCAGTCAGAGGTTCATAGGAATCCAAGCCTGTATTTCCTCTAGGAGCAATGGTTAAATATTCTCTAATGCACTGTTTGTGGGGGACTTTAAAGAACTTAACTCCAGAGAATAATGAGAGCCAACTTTATATCCATTTCAATAAATTTTACATGATACACAGATGTATACAAATATATAGAAAAATCTGAAAGGTCATGCAGACATACAAATGGTGATTATCTCAGGATAATGAATAGAAGTACAGTCATTGCCATTTTATTTTTGGCAACATGTGTTTTCTAGTTTTTTTTATAACGTATTCATTGAATTATAAATATTAGAATGGATTGGGTGCTTCCTCACACAGAAAATATATTCAACATCTTCAAGTACTTGATCATTTTCTTTCTTTTTTTTTTTTTTTTTTTTTTAAGATTTATTTGAGTGAGATAACACAAGCACACAAGCAGGGGTAGAGGGAGAAGCAGACTTCCCGCTGAGCAAGGAGCCCAACGTGGGGCTTGATGCCAGGACCCTGGGACCAGGACCTGAGCCAAAGGCAGACGCTTAATGAATGAGCCACCTAGGTGCCCTGATCATTTTCAAAGTATAACAAAGCAAGAAAAAATAAGGGGATGAGAAGTTTATTTTTTTTAAGCCAAAATATGAATTTCAAGGTTAGAAGGCTGCTTTCAACCTTTCATCCATTCTGATGCTACTTGCCTTTACCCTCAATCCAGATTTTCATTGAATGAGCATATCTGGAAGTTTTTCATTAGCCACTTAAAGCTAATTAAAAATAAATGGCTCAGTCAGTTGTGCGACTGACCGACTCTCGATTTTGGCTCAGGTCTTGATCTCAGGGGTATGAGGAAGAGCTCCAAGTAGGGCTTCCTGCTCAGCAGAGCGTATGTTTGAAATTCTCTCTCATTCTCTCCATCTTGCACTTCTTCACTGCTCTCCCTCTTTAAAATAAATAAATCTTAAAAAGAAAAGGCCAATTAAAACTGAACTTGTGATTAAAAACCCAAATCTTCCTTCCATGGCGGGGATGGATAAACCAGCTGTGTTACAGCTAGATATACGGAATAGAATATTATTCAAAGATAAAAAGAAATGAGCTACCAAGCCATGACGTGACATGGAGGAAATGCAGATGCACACGGCTAAGTGAAAGAAGCCAGTCAGGGCTATATACTGCGTGATTCTAACTCTAGGACATTCTGGAAAAGACGAAACTATGGAGACCGTGAGAGATCAGTGGTTGCTAGGGGCTTGGAGGGAGGGAGGAAGGGAGAATTTTTAGAGCAGTGAAAATATTCTGTATGATACTTTAATGGCAGATCGACGTCATTACATAAAACCCACAGACTATACAACACCAAGTGAACCCAAATCTAAACTATGGATTTTAGTTAATAATGTAGCTCTAGCGGCTCATCAGTTGTAACAAATGTCGCTCACTACACAGGATGCTAATAATAGGGGACTGGGAGAGGGGAGGATGATGGGAATGCTCTGTACTTTCCACTCAGTTTTTCCATAAACATAAAAACCTGCTTTAAAAAAACAAAGTCTATTAAAAACCACACCAAACACTCATTTAGTTTATTTTGGAAAATATAAGGGAATGTGTTGGCTTGAATTGGGCAAAGAGAGAGCTATGATCTTTTTTCTTAGAGAGAGAGTGTGCGTGTGTGAGCTGAGGAAAGGGGCAGGGAGAGAGAAAATCCCAAGCAGACCCCACACCCAGCATAGAGCCCCACATGGGGCTCAATCCCAGGCACCTGAGATCATGACCTCAGCTGAAAACAAGAGTCAATGCTTAACTGACTGAACCACCCGGGTGCCCTTAGAGTTAACGATCTTTTAACACCATTAGAAGCCTTGGCTACTAAGTTTCCCCATTAAGGACAACATAAACTCTGTAATATTCTTCCTCCATCTCTATGGTCCATTTTTTCAAATTGGATAAGAAAAACAACAACTTAGGGGAGCCTGGATGGCTCAGTGGGTTAAGCCTCTGCCTTCGGCTCCGGTCATGATCTCAGATTCCTGGGATCGAGCCCCGCATTGGGTTCTCTGCTCAGCAGTGAGCCTGCTTCCCCCTCTCTCTGCCTGCCTCTCTGCCTACTTGTGATCTCTCTCTCCCTCCCTGTCAAATAAATAAATAAATAAAATTTTAAAAAAAAGATTTAAGAGAAACAACAACTTAATTGGTTGTTAATTGGATTCTACACTTAATGAGATTTAAAATATTTCGTATTTTTCCCTTTTCTTAAAATCAATATGCCTTCATTTGCCTTTAAATAGTCTTACTATCTTATTTGTTATTTCTTTTCTTTCTTTCTTTTTTTAAGGATTTTATTTATGTATTTGACAGAGAGACACAGTGAGAGAGGGTATACAAGCAGGGGGAGTGGGAGAGGGAGAAGCAGGTTTCCCACTGAACAAGGAGCCTGACGCAGGCCTCAATCCCAGGACCCCGGATCATGACCTGAGCTGAAGGCAGATGTTTAACGACTGAACCATCCAGGCGCCCCTGTGATTTTTTCCCTAAGCCAAGATCTCACTGTGGCTGCTTTGTATCCTTTTCTCCATTTTCCCCGTTTATCCATTATAGTTTACAGATATTTTAATCATGTAAATCTACACATGATGGGACTTTTTTAAAAGTATCAAATACTTTAACAGTAATGCAGAGCAAAACCAGGAAAAAACTCAGACTCTCAGGGGAAAAAACTGCCCATTTTCATTTTTTTATGTTACTCTTTATGTAATGTAATCATTGCAGAAATCCAATATTGTATCTTCCTTACAATAATTTATGTGTATTTTCATGTTTTTATATAGTTTTGACAGTTATAATTTTAGAGAAAAGATATTTCAAGTTAAAATAATGCAATTATTACTCATTTATTTACCTTTTTTTTTTTAAGATTTTATCCATTCATTTGACAGACAGAGATCACAAGTAGGCAGAGAGAGAGAGAGGAGGAAGCAGGCTCCCTGCTGAGCAGAGAGCCCGATGTGGGGCTCGATCCCAGGACCTTGAGATCACGACCCGAGCCGAAGGCAGAGGCTTTAACCCACTGAGCCACCCAGGCGCCCCTATTTACCTTTTTTTTTGAGAGAGAGCAAGCACACATGTATCGAGTAAGGGGAGTGGAGAGGGAGAATCTTAAGCAGTCTCCATACCTAGCACAGAGCCTCACGGCCTTGAGACCACAATTTAGGTTGAAATCTAGAGTTGGACACCTAACTGACTGAGCCACCCAGGTGCCCCTAACACAATTATTATTATTATACGTGGTTTGTTTTCATTTTTAATTTTATAAACACAATGTATGTAAAAGTCTTCATGTATGTAACTTTTCACTTTTTAAAAAAAGATGTTACTTTAGGGGTGCCTGGGTGGCTTGTCATTAAGGGTCTGTCTTCAGCTCAGGTCATGATCCTGGAGTTCTGAGATCAAGCCACGCATCGGGCTCCCTCCCCTGTGGGAAGCCTGCTTCTCCCTCTCCCACTCCCCCTGCTTGTATTCTCTTTCTCATTGTCTCTCTGTCAAATAAACAAAATCCTTAAAAAAAAAAAAAAAGTTACTTTAGAATAAATTTCTGGGTAAAGGATCCCTGATCTTTTAAATTTTGCTGCTATTATAGACCAGAAATTCATTTATGCCCAGAACTATGTGTTACCTTGAGGCAGATTTTGGACTTTATGTCTCTCATTAAATGAAATTATAGAATACTTCATATCAAAATAATACCTAGATATAGCAGTGACTCAAGAGTAAAAACTAAAACCAAAAAAGGAATAAAAGTAAACATAGAAAAATACAGTTCTAATCTTGAATAGGAAGATGCTATTAAGCCAAAGGCAAATAAGTTTAACAAGTGGGGCTCCTGGGTGGCTCAGTGGGTTGGGGCTCTGCCTTTGGCTCGGGTCATGATCTCAGGGTTCTGGAATCGAGCCCCGCATCGGGCTCTTTGCTCTGCAGGGAGCCTGCTTCCCCTTCTCGCTCTGCCTGCCTCTCTGCCTACTTGTGATCACTCTCTGTCAAATAAATAAATAAAATATTTAAAAGAAAAAAAAAGAAGTTTAACAAGTGACAACTAAAATTCTCTGCAGAGTCGAGGACAAAATGCAAGCTGAGAAAATATATTTGCAACACACATGACAGTCGGTTGCCCAATAAGCTTAGTGCAGTGTTCGTAAATCATTAAGGGGGAATTCTCCCATAGGAAATTGGGCAAAGTGAGGAGCACAAAGGCAAAAGAAATGCAGATAAAATTAAATCTCTTTACAACTTGCAGCCCGTTGACAGACACTTGAGACAGGCAGACCGTGAGGACCCACAAGGAGTTCACAACTACCTTAATGTCAATGCTTTCGAGAGGCAAAAAGCCACCTTAGCTTGACAGTTAATAGCCAGACCTCCTGTAGTCTTAACATAGGAAAATCCTTTTGGGAAATTCTTTTATCTCTACCCCCCCACAACTTGAAAGTATATAATCAATTGCTCCTCACAATCCCAGCGTACCATTTTCTGCCCACAGGTCCTGCTCCCATGCTTTAATAAGAATATCTTTTTGTCTCAAAAATATGTCAAGAATTGTTTCTTGACCCTTTGCTCCTGGCCCGCATCACATCAAAAAGACCAGAAAAGCAGGGGTTGTTCAATATCTTCAGACCAATCAATGTGATACACCACATTAATAAAAGAAAGGATAAGAAACATAGGATCCTCTCAATAGATGAAAAAAAAAAAAGCATTTGACAAAATATAGCACCCTTTCTTGATAAAAATCCTCAACAGGGGCACCTGGGTGGCTCAGTGGGTTAAGCCTCTGTCTTCGGCTCAGGTCATGATCTCAGGGTCCTGGGATGGAGTCCCTCATCGGGCTCTCTGCTCAGCAGGGAGCCTGCTACCTCCTCTCTCTCTGCCTACTTGTGATGTCTGTCTAAGCCATATGCGAAAGACCCACAGTTAATGTCATCCTCAATGGGGAAAAACAGAGCTTTGTCTCTACAGTCAAGAACAAGACAGGGATGTCCACTCTCACCAATGCTATTTAACATAGTACTGGAAGTCTTAGCCTCAACAAAGCAAAAAGAAAGAAAATACATTCATATCAGCAAGGAAGTCAAACTCTGTTTGCAGATCACATGATACTCTGTGTAGAAAACCCAAAAGACTCCACAAAAAAATTGCTAGAATACATGAATTCAGCAAAGCTGAAGGATATAAAAATCAATATGCAGAATCTGTCCCATTTCTATACACCAGTAATGAAGCAGCAGAAAATTAAATCAAGGAATTGATCCCATTTACAACTGTGCCCCAAACAGTAAGATACCGGGGCGCCTGGGTGGCTCAGTGGGTTGGGCCGCTGCCTTCAGCTCAGGTCATGATCTCAGGGTCCCGGGATCGAGCCCCGCATCGGGCTCTCTGCTCAGTGGGGAGCCTGCTTCCTCTCTCTCTCTGCCTGTCTCTCTGCCTACTTGTGATCTCTCTGTCAAATCAATAAATAAAATCTTTAAAAAAAAAAAAAAAAACAGTAAGATACCTAGGAATAAACCTAACCAAAGAGTTAAAAGATCTACACTCTGAAACTATAGAATTCTCATGAAATTGAAGAGGACACGGGAAATAGGAAAAAATTCATGGATTGGAAAAACAGACATTGTTAAAATGTCTATACTACCCAGAACAATCTACAATTTAATGCAATCCCTACCAAAACACCACCAGCATTTTTCACAGAACTGGAACAAACAATCCTAAAATATGTATGGAACCAATTCTACTCCCCAAATCATTATTACACTCTATGTTAACTAACTAGAATTTAAATAAATTTTGGGGAAAAAAGCAGAAAAGATATAAACATAGCCAATAAACATGAAAATGTACTCCATTTCTTTCATCACAAAAGCAATGCCCATTAAGTTAATGAGATTATTTATAGTTATCTGATTGACAGTGATAAGGTTTGGCCATACTTAGACTCCTGGGTAAATGGCAGTGTAAAATGGAACTTTTTAGAACGCCCATCTTCTTTGATGAAAATTGTAGCTTGGATTTCCCAAAAAGCAGAGCCTGAGGCAAAGGTTTACATACCCCCAGGCTTATCCCAGGAGACCAGAGAGGAGCAGAGTACACACAGCAGGAGGGAGACCCCTCTGGGGGGGGTTCACTGTACCTATTTGCTCCCTCTTACAGGGCTGGCTCCCAGGAAGCACACACAGGAAGGCTGCTGGGGACAGCCCACTGAGAGAGGAGAGAAGCATGGAACCCCATCTCTGCACTCCCTGCTCAAAGCTTCTCCCTGTGGGCTTTCTTCTCCCACACTTGTACATCACGCAGACATCTTGCGGAGTCAAAGGAGAGCGGATTAAAGAAATTATGGAAAAACTGCGACAAATATTTTTAAACTATAGAAATTATAGTTGGCATGGCCATCCTGGGACTTTCCCATGTGAGTAATACAGAATAAAACAAATAAGCAACTATGTGATATTCTAAATTCCTAATTTTCAGTGTTCAGTGGAAGTATAATTGGCATACAACGTTATATTAGTTTCAGGTGTGCAACACAGGGACTCGCTAATTCTTTACATTCCACAATGCTCATCCCACTAACTGTCGTCACCATGCGACGTTAGTATAATACCACTGACCATCTTCCTGTCTTGTACCTTTCATTTCCGTGACTTATTCATTTTATAACCCAAAATTTGTACCTCTTAATCCCCTTCAACTAGGTCACTCATCCCGTCACCCATTTTCCCTCTGGCAACGACCAGCTTATTCTCTGCATTTCAGAGGGCTTGCTTCCGCCGGGGGCTGTACCGACAGTGCTGTTACGAACCCCGGCACGCAACGAGAGCTTTTTTTAATGACTTACCAGGAGAGCCAGCCGGACCTGCCTGCATCCGGGTCTTCCCAGCCGACTCGCACACCTGAGCCCGCAGCCAAGTGGCAGACATCTCTGGCGTTTTCTTCGTGCCCTGTAGGTCCACTCTGACTTCCCGCGCGCCTGTCCTGGACAGGTCCTCAGAGCTCAGGCTCCCCAGGGTCACCACTCACTCAATCACCTGCCTTCTGCCCCAGGACCCTCTCATGGGCCACACGAGCTGGCGTGGCTTGGCAGTGCAAGTGTTAAGGTCCTGAGCCAACCCTCAAACAATAGGTCTAGCAGGTGGATAATGCCCAGTCTCCCATCTCTCTGGTAGTCAATTCTGGAAGGCGTTCAGCTTCCTGGAGATCCAGGAGACCTGATGGACGGGAATAGCACACCGTGACGTTGGAGTGTCCTCCTTCCCTGCGCCCTCACTCCTGCAGCCTGGGATCGCCTCCGGATAAGCCACTGCTCCCAAGTCTTCGCTTCAGGCTTTGCTTTCAGGGGAACTTGAATGATCGCAAGGGGTGGTCATTGCCTTCAAGGATTTGGCTTGTAATTTTCCTTTCTGCAGCCTGCCCAGGGTGCCAGCCATTGGTGGACTAAAAAGACCAGAGTCTTGTAGAAGGGGAGAGGCAGAAGGAACCCGTGAGAGGTGTCCCTGACCTGGTCATGGAGCCCCCTGGGGAGGCTACTTTATCCTCACAGAATCCTTTCTTCTATACCAGCAATTCTCAAAGTGTGGTCCCCGGAAGGCACCGCAGCAGCAACGGCCCCAGAGCAGGTTAGAAGTGCAGAGCCTCAGACCCTCCCCCCGGAAACTACTGGATCAGGAACTCTGGCAGTGGGCCAGCAAAACGTGTTTTAACAAGCCCTCCAGGTGATGCTGATGCGGAAGTTTGAAAACAGATGCTTTCCATTTACCACTGATCTGAATAAAAATAGCATTTCCTTGCATGTGGGCGGGGAGGCGGTGGTCCTCCCTCCTCTGCCCTTATTTTATGTGGACTCCCCTTCCCCCACAAATATAGGGTTATTTTCTTCCTCTAGTAGCAAAGCACTTGCTACCTAGATATAAGACTGAAGTCAAAACCTCAATGAACACAAATTTTTCCTTTTAGTTATTATTCAGTCAGAATTGACCTGCTGCTAATAAACTCGTGAGTTTTGCTTTTTCACACATTTCCTGACTCCTTGTATGATTTAGTTATTCCACGCACTTGTGAATTACGGGTTAGGGAAGTTACAAAATAACAGTGTGAAATTAATGATCGTCACCAAATTGTATCAGTTGTGGTAACAGATTCAGCAGTGAGTTTTGGAAGATTTTCCTTAAAGGTGTATTGGATTCTGTAGGGAAGGGGGAAAAAACAACAACAACAACCCTCTTCTTCTACACTCTTAGTTCAATGACTGGGCCCTGCAGATTAAACTGACAAAGCTAGATCAACAGGAGAAAAGATTTATTTTGGACGCACATGGGGAGCCTCAGAGAAAACAAGTGAAAACCCTCAAAGGTGGTGAGGCCTGGGGCCTTTATACCATTTTAACAAAGGTCAATAAATTGTGCTGACCTGACAAGATGAACAAGATGATTTTGGCTTCTCGGAGAGGTCAATGGTGCCAGGCTAAATATATGGGGAAACTAATGGAAGAGAAAGCTGTTTAGTAAGATTTGTTGCGCAGGCTCAAGTCAGTGCTGTTTCCAGCGACAAGAGTCATCTCCTCTTGCTGGTACAGAAGAGCGGGGGACACGATTGCAAAGGGAAATTATATGTCCTGTTCTTGGGCAGAAAGGGAGAGGGCCGAGAGTTCAGAAGAGGATGCTTCCATATAGTGCAAAATTCAAGCAGAGTGTTTGGATTCATTTTAGTTCAAGGAAAGTTTGGTCTCCTTGAGATTCTATCTCCCTCCCCCTCTGCCCCTCCCCCCACTCACGTGGGTGCTGTCTGTCTCTCTCAAATAAAACAATAAAAATCTTTAAAAAAAAATCTACAACCAGGGGCACCTGGGTGGCTCAGTGGGTCAAGCCTCTGCCTTCAGCTTGGGTCATGATCTCAGGGTCCTGGGATCGAGCCCCACGCTGGGCTCTCTGCTCAGCAGGGAGTCTGCTTCCCCTTCTCTCTCTGCCTGCCTCTCTGCCTACTTGTGATCTCTGTTGGTCTAATAAATAAAATCTAAAAAAAAAAAAAAATCTACAACAGGTGGCTAAGTGTGTGTGCTTGTCTGTGTGGGAGGTGAGAAAGTGGTTCAGAGGAGGAAGTGTTAATGTGTGTGGATGGGCAAGAGGCCTAGAAGGGTTCACAGAGGCAACAATGTTGCATAACAACCCACCCCCAAACTCTAGGACTTATAACAACAAATATTTATTTATTTATTTATTTTGAAGTAGCCTCCATGGCCAGCATGGGGCTTGAACTCATGACTCTGAGATGGAGAGTTACATACTCCACCGACTGAGCCAGCCAGGCGCCCCGGAATACAGTATTGTTAACCCTAGTCACCGTGGGGTACGTTACATCCCCAAACTTACTTATTTTATAACTGGAGGTTGGGACCTTCTGACTCCCTGCACCTGTTTCCCCCACCCCCTCCCCCCCACCTCTGGCAACCACCAAGCTGTTCTTTGAATCTGAGCTTGGTTTTTGTTTTTATGGTTTGTTGTTTTTTTTTTTTAGCTTGGTTTTTGTTGTTTGTTCATTTCTCAGTTCCACACATAAGTGAGATGGTAATGTATTTGCCTTTCTCTGTTTCCTGACTGACTTCTCCTTCACCGTGCTTCACCTCGGCCATCTCATGCCTGCCCTGGGCCTTTCGAACCGGCCATTTGCTGTGCCCAAAATGCTCTCCCCTTGAGTTTTTGCAGAACTGGGTCCTTGTCATTAAGAGCTCAGTTTGAATGTGCCTTCCCAGGGCAAGCCTCCTTGGTCACCCAACGACAAGCACTGCCCAGTTCCCATCTTTTGTCTTCATGCCCTTAACTAGCGACCCTCACCATCCACAATCTTTGTGCACGTTTATACGTTCATTGCTATGTCCACACATCAGAATATAGAGATGTTGTCTATGTCCCTGCTTATGGGGCAGTGCCCATCTCATAGGAGCTGCTCAGTAAATAGTTTTCTAATAACTAACAATTTGAATGGGCTCGCATTTCAATAAAACTATATTTTCTTTTTTTTTTTTAAGATGTTATTTATTTTGAGAGAGAGAGAAAAAGTGAGAGCAGGGGGAGGGGCAAAGGGAAAGAGAGAGAGAGACTCTCAGACAGACTCTGTGCTGAGCATGGAGCCCAAAGTGGGACTCAATCTCACCACCCTGAGATCATGACCTGAGTTAAACCAAGAATCTGTTGCTCAACCAACTGAGCCACCCAGGTACTCCCTTTTCTTATCTTTTTGAATTACGCTTCTAATTTGCTATTTCTTTTTTGGCTTCTTGCACAAAATTATTACGCACAGAGAATCACTTGTGCCAGACTGTGGAGAATCATGTTCCATACCCTCATCATTCATTCTTTACATACTATATATATATATATAAATTGTTTTTTCAGTTCCAAGCAAAATTCCAAGAGCATTTTTTAGGGAGCTTCGAAAACTGATTCAACATTTTATATGGAAGATACAGGAAGAGGAAGAATATTGTAGGAAGAGCTAAAAATAATTTTGAAAGAGAATAGTAACCAGAGATATATATAAAACAGTGTGTACCTGTGTAGTCTTGGCCACATCTTAAGAGGGATTGGGACTGCTTAAATAAATTATGAAAAATGAACCCAATGAAATATCATGTGGTCATTAAGAAGAAATAAATAGCTATATGCCAGTATGGAAAGATCTCGATGCCAATTGAATGAATGATACATGAAGAATGAATTTGGGGCAGACTAAGCATTTGAGACATCAGATGACATGGTTGCCCTTCCCCACCTTTTTGCTGAGAACAGAGACACAGGGTCCTAAAGGCTTGACTCAGGGTCTCTGCTCCCACTGGGGACCTATGAGACAGACCACGTCTTTATACCAAGAACAGCTGGAAGGCATTGAGTGATTTCGAGCAAATGTGAGAGTTGAACAAGATTAGGTTTGCATTTTGCAAAGATTACTCTGGCTGCCATGTGGACAATAGATTAGAGAGGATTACAGAGGGATGAGCAATGATGCAAGGAGACCAGTTGGCTCATCCGCCGGACAGATAGCGGAGGTTTACAATATGGAGGTACTGATAACGTTGGAGAGAAATGGATGGATTTGAAAAGCACACAGGGGGTAAAATGGATAGATATGGGGGATGTGGGAGGAGGAGAGTCAAGAGTGACTTCCAGGGGCTGTCAGAACTCATTCCTGCCTTCAAGGAATTGGCAGTAGTTAAACAATACTATAGTAACGGCTGAAATTAGTCTCCTTAGAGGCTTTCCTAGTGGGTGAGTGATGATATCTCCCTCATTCCCAGCCCCCTTGCATCCCCCGTGTTGTCGTCTCTGGTTCTGCAGCAGCACTTAGCTGGGGGCCCAGCACGTGCTGATCGATGCTGCTTTGTCGAGTGAGGGGGAGTGCGGGTTACCATGGCGTGCACTGAGTATTTAAAACCCTGTAGCAGGGGATTCAACATAGGAGGAGCCAAATCAATGACTCTTTTTTGAAAGGGCACAAGAAAAAGCATGAGCAGTTACTAGAATGTGACATGTGGTATTGAAACTGGTGAACTGATTAAGAGATGATTTTTTTTTTAAGCCTAAAGAGCATAGTGAGCATCAACACAAGGACTAAAGTTTACCGTCTCTGTTCTGTCATACCTACTGTGACTCTGCTGGAGACACCTTCCTTCCTGGGGCCCCAAATAACTTGAAAAGCTCCCATTTACTTTTTTGAGATGAGGCTTAACCTTCTCTGCCTCTGGAAAGCTGCTAACAATCTATCCAAACCAAGAGGATTTCAGTGATGGCGTTTACACTGGGCTGTACCTGTTTGTGTCCAGCTATCCCGCACTAAGGGAAGGGATCCTGTCACATGTGCACTTTTTTTTTTTTTTAAGATTTTATTTATTGATTTGACAGAGAGAGATCACAAGTAGACAGAGAGGCAGGCAGAGAGAGAGAGAGAGAAGCAGGCTCCCTGCCGAGCAAGAGAGCCCGATGTGGGACTCGATCCCAGGACCCCGAGATCACGACCTGAGCCGAAGGCAGCGGCTTAACCCACTGAGCCACCCAGGCGCCCCCTTTTTTTTTTTTTTTTTAAGTAGGCTCCACATCCAGCATGGAGCCTGTTGTGGGGCTTAAACTCATGACCCTGAGATCAAGACCTGAGCTAAGATCAAGAGTCAGATGCTTAACTGATAGAACCACCCAGGTGCCCCAATGCACTTTGCATCCCAGCTTCCATTAGCATACTTTTTTTTTTTTTAAAGATTTTATTTATTTGAGAGAGAGACAATGTGAGAGAGGTGGGGGAGAGAGAGAGAGAGCACGAGGGGGAAAGGGTCAGAGGGAGAAAGAGACTTCCTGCTGAACAGGGAGCCCGATGTGGGACTCGATCCCGGGACTCCAGGGTCATGACCTGAGCCAAAGGCAGACACTTAACCAACTGGGCCACTCAGGCACCCCTAGAGTGCCTCTCTTATAGTAGTAGTATTTCAGTCAAAAATCCTTTTGGGTCAAAGTGATCATGAGGATGAAAGAGAAAAAGGAAGGAGGGGAAGTAAAAAAGAAGAACAAAAATGTTCCAACAGTTATTGTTGAATAAGAGATTGAAAAATGTAATAAGTAGGGGCACCTGGGTGGCTCAGTCGTTAAGCATCTGCCTTCAGCTTGGGTCATGGTCCCAGGGTCCTGGAATCGAGACCCGCATTGGGCTCCCTGCTCAGCGGGAAGTCTGCTTCGCCCTCTCCCCCTGCTTTTGTTCCCTCTCTCACTGTGTCTCTCTCTGTTAAATAAATAAAACCTTAAAAAAAAAAGAAAAATGTAGTGAGTAAAAATGTATCAAGCTTCATGAAGCACATTTAGTTCAATTCAAGCTAGAGGCAGCATGCTTTCAGGGAAAAAACTCATGTGCCAGACCTCGAAGGCAGCAGTGCTCATGTTGACCCTCCACGTCGCTCACCCTGCTGGGTTTTGGTTTCTCACCTGTTAAGTGAGGAGGGCTGGGCCACCTCCATAAGGTCCTTTCCATTTCTGAAGAGTCAGGACCACAAGCTGGATTTGGCAGGTGTAAGTTCAAATTCTAGTCACCCATCAAACATCACAGTCAGAGGCTGTGCTCAGCGGGAGGTCAGATGATGACTCAGAGCGGTTCGTCCTTTGTGCTCACATGGTTACTTCCCTAATGTTTCCAAGTCAGAATTGTATGCCCTTTTATACAGTAAAGTCACTCTCTTCCCTACCCCTCCATTCCTGCACCTCCTACCTCTCGAAGGCAATCAATCTGCTTCACAGTTTCCGGGTTAATTCCTTACGTTTCCTTTTTCAAGATAAGCCCATCCGCATTGTTGCCTTATTTTCCTCCTTAAACAGAAGGTAGCGCACATACCCCACGTGATCTTTTGCGATTTGCTCCTTTTGATTAACAGTATCTCCGAGAAATCACAGAGTATCAGTTCACAGAGATCTTCCATATTCTTCTTCTTATTTTTTAAAGAGTTTACTCATTTATTTGAGAGAGAGAGAAACAGAGCACATGTGTGCACAATCCTGGGGTCATGACCCCAGCCGAAGGCAGACATTCAACAACTGAGCCACCCAGACGCCTCAGGATATATATTTTTTTTAATGAAAAGAGACTTTTTTTTACTTTCATGGAATGTTTGATATTGTAGACTTATACATTCCTTTGTAATGTGAAACCATCAGATGCTTCTCTGCTTGTCGAAGTCAAAAATTGAACCTAGTGTAGATTTTTTTCCTTTTTTTTTCCCCTCTGGGGAGAGTCATTTAGTGGTGATGTTGTTCTCTTAGTTACAGGGAGTGGAAAATATAAGTGAATAAAATATGTGTTCATCTCTTGATGTACTTGTTTGAATAAATAACAAAGCTGTCTGAATACCACATCTTAAGTGAGATAAGAGATTGAGATTATGCTTTATAAATGGTAAAACTCTGAACAAATAATCATCATCTCTACAGCTCAGAGACCACAAGAATACATCAAAAAGGGCATGATGGGGCACCTGGGTGCTTCAGTTGGTTAAACATCTAACTCTTGATTTTTGCTCAGGTCAAGATTTCAGGGTCGTAAATTCAAGCCCTGTGTTGGGTTGGGAGCACCTGTCTGGCTCAGTCAGTGAAGCCTGTGACTCTTGGACTTGGGGTTGTGAGTTTGAACCCCATGTTGGGTGGAGAGATTACTTAAAAATAAAATCCATAAAACAATCAATCAGTAAGTACCTGCTTAGGTATTATTTGCAGTGGGAAGGGGACATCTAAATAAATATTATGTCCTAAATCTAAACCCCAGAGTACAAGGTAAGTTCTGTGTTTCAAAAGTCCAAAGCTTAGTTCAGTGCACTAGGTTTTGTTTGTTTTCCTTTCTTCCTTCTATTCATGTATATCCCAATGCTTGGATTAGTGTCATCAAAAGATCTGGTTTATATCTCTCTATGCCTCTAATGATGTGAAGAATAATTCCCTTTCTCAAGATCACCATGTCTATTTCTATTTTCAGACTTGACCGTAATTGGATTATTGGTTTTGTTTCTGGACCTGGTAAGAGACCACAGCAACTCCTTTTTAAGTGGCCCATTTCCCCCTTAATAATCATTTCTTAATAGAGAGCTATATTAATTCAGAATTATTGTGCTTACTTTCCTCATATGATTGTATCATTTAAACATTAATTTTCCCACAGAAATTTCACAGATGATTATATTTTATTGTTCAGAATCCTGATTATGTTACCTACTCTTTTAATGAAACACTGTGTGTTTCTCTGCAGGCCCTAATCTTATTTTTTAAAATATGATTTATGTTAATTTTGTTACCATTCTAGAAACAGATACACATTACAGGGAAATTAGAAACCAAATTGGCGCAACAGGCTCTCAAGTTCATGATGCATTAAATTTGGAGCAATTTATTACGAGTGGGAAAAGTTCAAGTGGCAGCAAGGACAATATAACTGAGAGCCTGGGGAGAGAGATGATTGTATCTTTAAGATCTAGAGCCAAGAAAACTCATCTATTCCCTGCCTGAGTAGGATCGAGTTCATGGGCTTCATTTTCAATAGTGCAACCTACAGATTATTCAGAAATTGATTCTAAAATTTTTGCTTTGGAAAATAATGTGGCATATGCGTCATGGTATCTGCCACTATGGGGTTGGCAGCCATATTCGGAACAGCCTGGAGCACTCCAAAAGCTGCAGAAATGCTATCTTCTCTGACGAATTTCTGGGGAAATGATTATGAGGCGAGACAATGAGTTGCATAGTGAAGAGAAAAGGTAGAGTTCCATAGAGATGTTCTCATTCAGTCAGTGGATATCTGGGATTATTTTATTCATCTATTCATTCACTCTACAAATAACCATGAATAGTTATTAAATGTCAAGAAATGTTCTAGGCACTGGAAATACAACAAACAGAAGGACAGGGTTCCTAGTGGGAAAGATGGACCAATATTAGTGAATAAGGGAAAAAAATCCTATTTAATTTAAATAATAATATAGTAAAAAGTCATATATAATTTAAATAATGATATAGTTGTAGGATTATACAATCATATAAATACTAAGCAAGGAATTAAAAGGGCGCCTGCATGGCTCAGTCAGTTGAGCATCTACCTTCGGCTCAGGTCATGATCCCAGAGCTGTGGGATCGAGCCCCGCATCAGAATTCCTGCTAAGCTGAGAGTGTGTGTCTCCCTTTGCCCTTCACCCTGCTTGTGCTCTCTCTCTCTCTCTCAAATAAATAAAATCTTAAAAAAAAAAAAAAAAACTTAAACTAAGGTTGTGTGTGAGAGATGGATGGGATGGCCTGTTTGGACTAGCTGGCCAGGGAGTGCTCTCTGAGGCAAAGAGTTAGAATCTGGGCTATGACAGATGAGGAGGAAACAGCCATGTGAGATCCAAGGGGACACAACCCTTGGAGAGAGCTCAACGCCAATGTCCCAAGGCAAGAACAAACTTAGTAGTTGAAAGAACCCAAAGAAGGCAGTGTGGCTGGATGATGGGGTCGAAGGCGCGCTAAACATAAGATGGGGTCACCGAGTGGGAAGGGGCCAGAAGACGAGGATTCTGTGGATGTTCACTTATACCCCCATTGTTTGCACTGCCCAGTCCCTACCCTGTTACCATCCATCCCCATTTCTTCCCTAACTACAGTTTTGTTTGGGGTTGCTTTGTATCCAGAGAAAAGTCTTTCATTCCCCAGAGTCCCTTGCATCGAGGGGTGGTCATGTTACATGGTTCTCTTAATAGTGTGTATCTAGAATTCTGACGAAAAGAGCTTCCCCTCCAGAATAAAAACAGAAGTGTGTCAAAGATGGCTTTTCATTCTTCCCCATTCTTCCTGCTTGAAACATTAATGCAATGCCCATGGGTGTAGTAGCTGTTTTGAAACCGTTTGGATGAAAACCACACATAAGAATTGAGATAAGAGAAAGGCAGGAGTCTGAGAGACTGAAGATGGTGTCATGGACCTACAGCACCTCCCAGTTCTGCAGACCTCTGCACAGCTTGTTGGATGCAATGAACAGAACTTGGTGAATTTTAGGTGCTGGCATCTGGGCATTCTCTTACTTGTAACCAAACACAATCCTAAATCATATGACACAGAATAGGAAAAAACCCAATAGCCTAGGGAACTAGGAAAAGTATTGGTGAAAATAAATCCAGCAATAATGGTAACTCCAAAAGAAGGAAAACTAATCTGGCACAATGCCTATATGTCATCCTGAAGTTTGGTCTCAAATATTACAGAAGCCAAAACCAAGAGGAAATCTCTCAGTACAACTACTACTAGTACTATTGTTAATACTAGTAATGGTAATGGAGTGAAGGTATACACTAAGGCAAAGCTCACATTTCTTGTGTTTACCATGAGTCAGATTCTAAGCATTTGATATACATTTATTATTTTTTTAAGATTTTATTTATTTGACAAGGAGAGAGAGAGATCACAAGTAGGCAGAGAGGCAGGCAGAGAAAGAGGGGAAGCCGGCTCCCTGCTGAGCAGAGAGCCCAATGCGGGGCTCGATCCCAGGACCCTGAGATCATGACCTGAGCCGAAGTTTGAGGCTTAACCCACTGAGCCACCCAGGCACCCCTCTAAGTATTTGATGTACATTTAACAATTTAAGCCTCAGAAGAGCCTTGAATTACTTCACAGATGAAAATATTGAGATACAGAGAACTTAAGTGGCTTGCTTTGGGTCAAAGAGCCAGGATTTCAGTCCAGGTTGTCTGACCACAAGGCCTGCAGTAGCAACCAAATTTTAGCAAATTCTCATAATGTCCAATGTATTTTCTTTTTTTATCTTTGGCAAAGAGTCTGCTCGAATCTTTTGCCTTTCTTACAAAATTGGGTGGGATGAGCCGAAGGCTGACTGGAGTAAGAACCAGTGGCTGGTTCTCCCAGGTCACAATTTTCCAGCTTGGAAGGACTCTAAATAGCCCTTGATAGCTTGATTTATAACCTATTCAGATATACTGTTATGGGCCTCCATTTGTACTCCTTCTCTGAGTAATAAAAATGTTAGGAGGTGGGTCTTTCTATACAGAATTAAAATACATGAAAACAATAGTACAAACATTGGAATGTGGATAAGTATGATTGAAATGCAGTGAAACAACTAACACACATTGGTTTTTAAGAAGTTGAGGATGTTTGCTATAATATTTAGGGAATCCATTACAAGTATAGGAAGATAATGTATAATTAAAAAGCAAATAGGGGGAATAATAAAAGTACTCGATCACCCAAAAGTAGACAAGAAAGTCAAGAAAGAGTAATACAGTCCAGGTAGGAAAAATAGAGAGCAAATAGTAAGATGTTAGATATTGGTACACTAAATGATTAAATTAAATGTGAATGGAATAAATACTTCAATGAAAAGCCAAAGATTGTCAGTCTGGATAAAATAATTCCAGTGGTATGTTGCTTATAAGAGACATAGGTATGAGAATTAAAAAGGTTAAGTAGGAAAAGATATATCATCTAGGCATTAATAGAAAGCTGGTATATTGGGGCACCTGGGTGACTCAGTTAAGCATCTACCTTTGATTCAGGTCATGATTCCAGAGTCCTGGCATCGGGCTCCCTGATCAGTGGGGAGCCTGCTTCTCCCTCTCCCTCCGCTCCTCCCTTCTGCTTATGTTTGCTCTCTCTCTCTCTCTTGCTCTCTTTCAAATAAATAAATAAAATCTTAAAAAAAAATAAGCATCATTAGAAGGAAAGAAGATGTCTCCCTCTTAATCATAAAAGTTTTGTTCAGCCAGAAGATACATTTTTTAATTACATTCCTTGAATAACAGTCTTATAGAAGAAGCAAAAAATTAATCAAACTGAAAATAAAGGTAAAGCCCCTTTGAATCACAGTGGCAGGTGCTAATACACGCTTTCTCTCAGTAACTGACAAACAAAAATCAGTAGATCTACTGAACATTTGAATGACATGACTAACAAATTTGACATACTGATATAAATAAAAATCTATGCCCAATTATTGGGGCATATAAATATAAATTAATATATAAATTGAATAAAAATTCTTTTCAAGTAAGCACAAAACATTTACCAAAATTAACTATATGCTGCCCCCTAAGGCACATTTCATAGCACAGAAATCACACAAAATATTTTCTCTGACTACAGTGGAATTGAGCTAGAAGTCAATAATAAAAGGATAATGGAAAATATTCACATATTTAGCAACTAAGAAATATACTTCTAGTTATTTAAACACAATGTACTCTCAAATAATCTCAAAGAATTCAAAGATGATATCACATTGGAAATTGGAAATCATTTTCTTTTTCTAAATTCTTAAGATGAATGCTAAATAATTGAGTTTTGGCTTTTCTTCTTTTCTAACATATGCATTGAGGTCTATAATTTTCCCTATAAGCACATCTTTGAGCTACATCCCACAAATGTTTTGGATACCCAAATGGGGAAACAATGAATCTTGCCCTCTTTCCTTACCTTGTAAGAAAATCAGTCCAGGTGGATTGTAGATCTACATATGAAATATAAATAATAAAGATCTGACAGCATAAGTAAAGAGCTTCACAATCTTGGGATAAGTAAAGAATTCCTAAACAGAACCCTCAAAGCTTTAGCCACAAAGGAAGAGATTGACAAACTAGACTCCATTAGAATTAGGAATTTGCCAGAAGACACTACTAAGTGTGGCTCAATGGGTTAAAGCCTCTGCCTTCGGCTCAGGTCATGATCCCAGGGTCCTGGGATCGAGCCCTGCATTGGGCTCTCTGCCCAGCAGGGAGTCTGCTTCTCCCTCTCTCTCTGCCTGCCTCTCTGCCTACTTGTGATCTCTATCAAATAAATAAATAAAAGCTTTTTTTAAAAAAGACACTACTAAGAAAATTAAAAGGCAATGCAGGGAATTGGAGAAGGTATCTGAAATACATATACAAAAGAATTCATATCAGAATGAAGATTTCTGACACATCAGGAAAAAAAAAGGCAACATAGTCACAAAATCTGGTCAGTAAGCACATGAAAAAGGTCTCACCTCACAAGTAAGCAGGAATAGTGTAATAAAAATATAATAAAATATCACTACACCTACTAAAACGACTCAAAATTAAAGGGTCAACAATACAGTCTTAGAAAGCAGTGAGACTCCATATACTCTGCTGGTAGTGTTGGAACTTGGTAGCACCAATTCTGGAAAAATGTTTTACATTGTTTGCTAACGCTGAATATCTTCAGACTCTGTAATCTAGCAATTCCACCCAAGAGAAGTGTGCGCATGTGTATCAGAAGACAGGACTTCATAGCAGCAGGACTGTGTGGGTTAACTCCAGCAGACCTACAATTAGCCCGAGCTCTTTTGCTAAAGGTCCTGCATCACAGTGACCTCCAGCCAAGGCATGAAACCTACTGATTTGTAGTGTGGCTTTGTAATCACAGGTCTAAGTAGTTTGGGGATGGTTTGTACCACCTTCTCAACATGGCTTATTGATAACGATTCTCACCTATTTCCATGAGACTATCAGTTGCTGTTTATGGAGCAGGAATACGCCTAGTTGACCAACAAAACATAAAAAACGTGACTCCAATTCATGCTCCCCAATTCTAAAGGCTTCCATGCACACATTGGTTCCTGAATGGAGAAAATGAGTGTGTTCAGTATGGTCCTTACAGGGGAAGGACAATTCGGGCCTGGGTCTGGTCTCTCTGGCCCCCTTGCTATCATCTGTGATGCATATCCTTACTTTAATGCTTTGCTATAATAGATCCTTTTCCTGCAATAAACTGGAGACTTGTACATCCAGACCTTAAGTCCTGGGGGTCTTCTCTAGCAAACAAACCTTCCTTCATGGCCAGTGGCATTGCAAGGCCTTGTTTGTGATAACCCTAAACTGCAAAGGACCCAAATGTTCATGCACAGCAGGATGGATAGATAAATCGGGCCATATTCATGCAATTGAATACTGAGCAGCAATGAAAATGACTGTTAACTGCATATAGATCAGAGATGCCTCTTACAGACATAATGCTGAAAGCAGCTAGATTCAAGAGAATCTGCTGTATACATGTTCAAATGTGTGTTTACATTTGTATAAAACAGTGCAAAAATAGATAAAATGAACCCAGGATACATGCTGGTCACCTCTGGAGGGCAGGGATGGAGTCATGATTAGGAGAGGGGACTGTAGGCATGTTCTGTTTCATAACCTGGGCTGCTTCCATGGGTATGTTCAGTGTGCTGTAATTATCAAACTTGCATTTTCTGTGTGATCGAATTTTTTAAAAAGCTTATTAAAGGGGCAGCTGGGTGGCTCAGACAGTTAGTTAATCGGCCGGCTGCCTGCAGCTCGGGTCATGATCTTTGACTCCTGGGATCAAAGACCCATGTTGGGATCCCTGCTCCACGGAGAGCCTCCTTCTCCCTCTCCCTCTCCCTGCTTCTTCCCCTGCTTATGCCCTCTCTCCCTGTCGGATAAATAGATAAATAAACAAAATCTTTTAAATTAAAAATAAATAAATAAAAAGCTTATTAAAGACAAAACAAACATCAGTAAGTCCACAGTGTTATTTAAAAAGAGAGAAAGAGAGAAACACTTTTTTGGTGACCCTTGAAAGTAACTAGAACATCAACACCTTAATCTGAAAATTGTAAACTATAGAAGGAAACCTCCTTGTTTGTACAGACAAATGTTTGTATATATACAAATAATACATAATATACAAAAATTTTTGTATATTTCAGTGTTGTTCAACAACCCTACTTGATGAAGAAAAGGCTTTCTTTACAAATAATTCCTGATTAATAAATGTGAAATTAACAACAGAATTAGAAAATCATCAATGAATACAATGAGAATAATCAATCCAGGCAAAGATCTCTGTGTTAGTTAGTTATGGCTATATAACAGATCAGCCCAACATGTAGCAGCCTAAAACAAACATTATTTCACAATTTCTGGGGGTCAGGGATCCCTGCCTGGCTTAATTGGGTGCCCCTGGCTCTGGGTCTCCCACTCGGTTGCAGGTGGTCAGCTGGGCCACAGGCATCTCTGGTCTTGACAGGGGAAGGGTATGTTCCCAGGCTCACTCATGTGGCTATGGGCGGCAGGTCCCATACGTTCAGCTGGCTATTGGCCAGAGATACACCGGTGACTTGCACATGGACCTCTCCACAGGGCAGATCAGAAGATGGTAGCTGGCTTCCCTAAGAGCTAGCAAGGGAAGGCAAGAGAGGGAATCCAAGATACAACCCACATTTTTGTGACTTACTAGACAGAATCCAGTTGTTCTGTGACTTAATCTAGAAGTGACATCCCAGCATCTCTGCTACATTCTATTCATAGAAGCAAGTCAAGAGTCCTGCCTAGACTCAAGGGAAGGCAGTAGACAGGGTGTGACTACCGGGAGGTGGAGGTCACCGGGAGGTCACCGGGAGCCTCGAGGAGGATGCCGACCATCGTCCTCAGTGCTGGAAGCCATTAAATGAGATGTTGATGGGTCACCACCTAAATCCACGACTCAGTCCCATAATCACTAAAAAAGCAACAACCAGATTACTACTCACCTTCTGTTGTGATGCCATCTGAAGGACACAGCATCACCTAACAAAGTATTCTCTGAAAGATAATCAAACTTTTAGAAAACATCCAATTTGCAAGAAATATGGATAATGGAAGAAGTTAAATGACACCATGAGGATACAATCTAGTTTGTGTGAACATCTACAGGCCAGTAGACCTAGGTCCTTGGTGATTCAACTGCATGGAAAAAAACAGAAAAACCAAAAACCAAAACAAAACAAAGGAAGAATTGCTCTAGCTTAAAAGAACTTTATGAGACTGAACCATCAAATGCAGTCTTTAGACTTTGCTTGGATCCTGCTAGACAAAGGTAGGTTTTGAGACAATTAGGGGATTTTGAATGTGGAAAAATAAACGGTACTGAGGAATAGCTGTTGACTTTTCTTGCTATAATGATGACTTCATGGTTATGAAAGAAAATGTCCATATTTTTTCTGAGATGCTCACGAAAGCATATAAGGACGGTATCTTAGACAGGAAGCCTAAGAAATTGCTTTAAAATACCTCAGCAAGGGGACGCCTGGGTGGCTCAGTCAGTAAAGTAGCCGACTCTTGATTTCGGCTCAGGTCATGATCTAGCCCTGCATCAGGCTCCACACTCAGCAGGGAGTCTGCTTCAGGATTCTCTCTCCCTCTGCCCCTCTCTACCCTCCCCGCCCGCATAAATAAATAAATCTCTTTAAGAAATAAAATACTTCAGCAGGGGTGCCTGGCTGCCTCAGTTTGTAGAGGCTGAGACTCTTGATCTCAGGGCTGTAAGTCCAAGCCCCACACTGGGTGTAGAGATGACTTAAAAAAAAAAATTTTTTTTACAATACTGCAGCCAGGGCGCCTGGGTGGCTCAGTGGGTTAAAGCTTCTGCCTTCGGCTCAGGTCATGATCCCAGTGTCCTGGGATGGAGCCCCGCATCAGTCTCTCTGCTCAGCGGGGAGCCTGCTTCCTCCTCTCTCTCTCTCTGCCTGCCTCTCTGCCTACTTGTGATCTCTGTCTGTTAAATAAATAAACAAAATCTTAAAATAAATAAATGAATAAAATACTGCGGCTGATACAGCAGACCCAATAACAAAAAGAATAGATGAACTAAACGTGGGAAAATCTTAGTAAGTGTTGAAGTAAGTGATGAGTATGTGTAGGTTCATTACACAATTTTATTTATTTTTATGATGGTTTAAATATTTTCATAGTAAAAATGGGAAGAAAGAGGACTAGATGGTTTTATAGCTGAGTTCTAGCTAGATTTTAAAGAATAAATATTTTCAATATTTAAGTAGCTATAGTCTCCCACATAAGATGAACCCCCCCCATTCATTTTATGAAGGTCACACAACTTTAAAACTTAAAAAAAAAAAACCTATAAGATGCATGAAGAAAACTTTATAGCTGTGAGTACATAGCTGGGGGAATTTCTGCAGGCTTAGCACACTTGGGCACACACATGAAAAAAAAGAATACAAGGGAAAAGAAAGGAAAAAAAAGAAAAAACAATACTATGAGCACCCTAGAAACTTCCCTCATGCCCATTTCTAGACAGTTTCACCTGCTAAAGATATCCACAATGCTGAAGGCAAAATTTGATTTTTTTAAAAGATTTTATTTATTTGAGAGAGAGAATGAGACAGACAGACAGAGAGAGCATGAGTGGGGGAGGGTAAAAGGGAGAAGCAGGCTCCCTGCTGAGCAGGGAGCCCAACACTGGGCTCCATCTCAGGACCCCGAGATCATGACCTGAGCCAAAGGCAGATGCTTAACTGACTGAGCCACCTAGGCACCCCTCTTTTTAAAAATTTTTTAAAAAGATTTAATTTTTAGGTAATCTCTATATCCACTGTGGGGCCCAAACATACAACCCCAAAGTCAAGGGTTGCTTACTTCTCTGAATAAACCAGCCAGGTGCCCCAAACGCAAGCAAATTTTCTAAATAAAATATTGGGGACCCGATTCCAGAAATATATTTTAGTATCTACACAATCATACACATATATTATTGATCATTCACTTGCTCACCATTATATCTTGGACTCCCCCTGGGTTCTTGCTAGAGTACATACTTTCCTAGTGGTTTTTCCAGTAAGAGATTGTGGGTGGTAAACAAGTTGGCTTTTACATTTTAAAAAAATGTATTTATTTTAACCCTGCTCTTTGAAGAGCATCTGGCTGGCTGGTGAATTTCAGGCTGCCCGGTGTTTTCCTTCAGCATTTTGAGTGTATTGTTAACAGAATCTGTCGCTTCTGTCCACGCAATCCCTCAGCCTCTCTTTCGTAGGCTGTTTTTTCCTTTCTTCCTTACTGTGGTGCAGTTACACTATGGGGTTTCTGGATAGAAAGTTATTTTTATTTTCTTGCCAATCATTCAGTGAGGTTTTTCCATTCCAGTTTTCATTCATTTCATTTCTGGAAAATTATTGGTCCTTTCATTTTCAAACATCGCTGTTCACACCCTGGTTTCTTTTGCAACTTCCACTGAATATACTTCTAAACTTCTCATTCTACCCCCCACGATCCTTCCTTTCGAATTAATCCTCTCTCTTAATCCAGTACCCATTGAGATAATTTATTGATGACTTAATCCAGTACCCATTGAGATAATTATTTGATGGTTATTAGGATTATTTTTTACTTCCAATAATTTTATGTTTCACTTTCAAGATTACCAATTTTTTTTTCAAATCTTCTTGTTCTTGTTCTGTAAATGTTACTTCCTTCCTCAAGTCTTTCAGCAGTTAACATATTATTTTTAAGTTCTCAGATTGATCCCTACATCCTCAGGGATTCATTCTTTGATTTGTCGAATTTACCAACCTTTTTTAAAGATAATACACTTCTTCACGTGTGTAGAACATTTTAAAGAGCTGTTCTTGCTTGGTAGCTCTCCTTCAGAGGTGTCCTTAACTTTTCACATGATCTAGATCTGCCTCAGCCCTGGTCCCAATGAGCTTCACAGGTCCAAACCTGGTTGGTCTTATAGAAGCAGATCAATCTGAATCTTGTTCTCCATATTAATGGTTTAATTTTGGATTTTACATCAATATTGTATAGACTCGGTTCCTATGTCCCATCTGCTTCTTTACTTTTCACATATAAGTTCAAAAACAAAACCCATGTCCAAAGTATTTTAATAAACAACATATTTCATTTAAGAAGAAGCTGCATTTTTTGGGGGAAAATCAACCTGAGGGTAAATGACTAAAGACCTACAAACTACAGGAGGGTAAATGACACCAGGTGTCTGCTGGCTGTCCACAAATCTCTTCTCACTGTCATATTTTATGTCTATGAATGGATCTTTAGTACCGTGCTTCCACGACACGAGCCCCTTGTAGTATCTCCATTCCAGATCCCTTAAATCCATGAATTGTTTCTCTGCAAAGAATCACATTTTCAAAGAATTACACGAAGGTGTTATTTAACCTTCAGTTATTCAGAGATGCTTCTTGGACAGAATGAAATTTTGATGAACTTGAGTCTCTTCCTTTTGGTAGAAAGCTGTTTCTAGAGCTTTACAAATGAAGCAGGCACCTATGGTGTTCATCTGTCTAAAGCCCTCCTCCAAATGGGGAGTTGGGTGGGCCTGGCTAACTAGGCTGGAGCAGACACTAGCAGGTGGAGGAGTCTCATTCAGTGCCTGGATCCTAATAATGAACAAATGGAGAGATCTACAGAGCACCGAGATCAAGAGATCAAGAGAGAGGAGAAAAGGATGCTGATGAGTGTTTAAAACAAGGACAAAGATTTATCAGAAGTCCATAGGTTGTTAGTGTCATTTCTTCCAAGATGCTGGTTTAAGCCCTGGGTATAAAGGGCCGTGGCTAGCTACTCTTTCAGGACCTACCAACTTGGGACATCGCTAGTAATTATAATCCCTTCAAGAAGCCAATGAACCATGGAAAGTCAAGCCATGATACACCGCATATTCTCTTACTCAGCAGTCATTTTCCTTTCCCTTCCTTTCAGTTTCTTTAATGACTAACCAAAATGTAAACCACCCTCCCTCCCCAAAAAGAACAGCAACAAAAAAAGAGCAAGGCATGAGGTAGACACTTGAGTGTAAAACCAGAGGCCCAAGAGTCAAGGAGATGAGTTTGAGGAACAGAAGGTGAATAATGGATACAGCAAACAAGCAGGAGGGCTGGTTTAATTCTCTCTTATCATTCTCCCTGCATGGTGATACTCGAGCAGGTCTGTTATGGTCCAGATATGTTCCCTGCACCAATCAGGCTTCCAACCCTGTCCTGGAAGGGCCCGAGCTTTGGTATATGTTCTGTAAGTGCTTGAAGTAGGAGACTGGGGCCAGGGACTGTCCCCTGAGTTCCTACCTTCCCTAGTGGAACAGATACTTCAGCAAGCTGTTGGTGCTGTACACTGGTGGTCAACAGTGTCTCCCTAAGGGCAATTACTGAGTGTCAGGAGTTTGACAAGATTTTAGCAGGCTTGCCATTGGAAGATCTGGTTATAGAAGGAACAGAAGGATGTATTTGACAAGAGAAGCCCACAAAGTTGATGATTTTGATTACTACAGAGCTTTATGCTGTGATCTGTGGTACACACTACAGATAGTTGGCTCACTGCATACCCATTGCAATACTCTTCTGTCTTCCTCTACCATAGAGGATGAAAAGCTAAGATCTCTATTCACCACCCAGCAGTAAGGGGTGGCTCTTGGGCACAATTCTGACCAATGAGATGTAGGGAGAAGTCCCGGAGGAGGAGTGTTCTGAGGACGTTTGGCTTCCCTATTAAAAGAGGACACAAGTAGCCAATGTGGCCCTTCTTCTTAGCCCCCTTTTGCTGCCTGGAATGTGGCTGTAGTACCTGGAGGTGAAGGAGGCATCTGTTGAGCATGAAGACAAAAGCCATACACAAAAAGACGGTGGAGCCTGGGTCCTTGACAATATCAAAAGCATTGCTCCAACATTTGTCTGTCTACCTCCAGACTTCTAAGGACATAAGAAAAATAATCTTTATTTGGTTTCTCTGTCATTTTTGGTCAAACACATTCCTAACCTACATAGTCCTACAGTTTTTAGCCTGAGCAAGAGGAGCTGATGTGATAGAAGGACAAAATGGTAGCACTCATTCTCTTTTCCTTCCCCAGGGCTTGATGCTAGTAAGGATATGTTCTATAATAGTCTTTGGTATACCAAGACCCCTAAAGTCCTCGTGGCTGAGAATACTTTAGGTACTGGCTGACTGATAAAATGACAGTAATACCGGACAATATAGGAGAGGAAAAGATGAATTGTTGCAATACCAATTAAACCTAAGTAATTACTGGATGGTCTCCATATGGATGCCTACACCTGGCTTCACGCATATTCCTTGAATAGACAGGATGTGTACTTGAAATTCTGCCTATAGGATCTAAGGAAATGAGGTCATGAAGACAGAGAAGAAACCCCAACAGAGTCTGGAAGGCCACAAGAGAGACCTCTAGAAGTTAGGTTGCAAGGAGACAAGCCATACATTGGGGATAAAGGACAATTTGGCTCCTGTCGATGGCACTTTTTCAATAGGCTCTTTGACAGGACTAATTAATTCCTAATATTTTCCATACTTTTTCCTTTCTGGTCCCAGACTTTACCTCATGCACTTCTGTGGATTCGCTAGGCCATTCCTACAATTGCCCTGATTTCTACTCCTGCCTGGGCTCCAGAACACACAAAGTATGACTCTATCAAAGGGATCTGAAACCTGCATTAGACTCTGTCAAGACATCAGTGTGGGGAGTTACAGCAAAGACTGTTCTGGCATCTTGGACCAAATATGAGCAGAGTAATCAATCTATGCCTTTGAATTTGTTCCTCTGACTCTCCCACTACTTTTAGTATAAAAATGGTGCTGTCAAAATATTTGCTGTGCAAATGGTTTTATCTTGAGTCAAGAACCTACTTTAGGAAGGTTCAAATATTTCATATCATTGACTTAATCTATTTTTTATAGCTACCTAGAATGACAAATTATTACCTCCCTCAAATTAAGGAAAATGAAGACCTTATAAGACACCCCCTTCTCATTGAAACTCACCATCATATATTTTATATATTTTTAACTTTTTCTAAATAGTTTTTTTTTTAAAGAACATCTTCCTATTAAAGTGTCAGAAAGGAAGGGAGGAGTTTCCTCTTGTTGTTTGTAGAGATGTATCAATAATGAACGGGTATGAGTTCCTGAAAAAATATCTAAAAATACCCCCTCTCAATTGCACTAAAGCCAAGATACTTTAGAAAAATAAGCCATTATTCAGTAAACATTTGGCTAAGTTCATAATAGTTATGGGTGACTCAGAGTCCCAAGTTTAACTAGCTATTATTATAAAGGTGACTTTAAGTACCACACCCAAAATACTCCTTTGCGAGACTGGAATGTTCCAGTCTTTTTTCTCTACTTCCCATTGGCACTGTAGGCAGCAGGCACATCAGCCACGAGCCCCAGAACTGCAAGATTCCCATGGGTCACCATGTGACTATTTCAGCTCTCATAACCTAAGTAAATGTTGCAAGAAGATTTCCACGAATTTCCCCCCCACATAGCCTCCTCTGTTTAAATTACCTGGATCAACTAAGAAGTACTTAGCAATTCTGTCTGCAAAGACAAAATTTTCTGGCCTGATCCTGGAAATGCCCAGCATGCCTAATATGTTGGCACCCTGAGTCTTCTCCTTTGCGGGGACGGGGACCGGTGATGAGGATTTGGAGTGTTCGATGAGAATCTCATAGGGAAAAGTGTGTGCAGGAGGAGGAATCTCATGCCGGAAGAGCCTCTGCTGGGATCTGGTGAGTCTCTCCACCCGAGAGAGGGAAGGGGTCAACAAGCTTCGGTACAGGATTTCAGTCATAGAGTCTGGTTTCTCCTTCTCTCTTCTCACCACCTTGCACACGAAAAGAGGCTGGGGGTCTTCTTCCCTCACATCGTCGGTTCCACTAATTGACATGGCATTCAGGTTTTGGCTAAGCATTTTCTGTGCTTCGCTCAGTGAAATACCGTGAGTTTTTAGGAGATTTGATTTCTTGCTCTCCTTAGTAAAGTCCTCGACAAAAGCATACAATTCTGGCAGCTGCGGGAGGGAAAAAGGCGGGAAGTCAGGAGACAGGATGAAAATGTAATTGGTAGACTCACAAACCCTGGAACAAAAGGATACCAAGGAACCATGAAAACAGAAGCATCTGTCTTTGGAAGCTATCTCTGCCTAACGAACCCGAGCTAAGAGTGGCAATGTCAAATCTCATAGTCATTCCCAGAAAGGGGTATTATTAGACACAGCACTTAAACCATGAAATGGGCCCATTAGACTTGGATCGGAAAGTCTGTAAGATTTTTCCAATGTGAAGTATGATGAGCTGCCATGGAGAGAGAGAGAGAGAGCTGTGGAGGCTTATAGCCTTTGTTTGGAGTAAGGCTATGTTTTCTCTCTTTTTCTTTTTCTTTTCTTTTTTTTTTTTAAGGCTGCATTTCTTTTAAGGAAGAAAGAGAGCCAGATAATACAGATATCAAAGCTTCATCCCAGTGTCCGAAGGGCTCAGAATGTTCCAGAATGCAGTGCAAAGGAAGCTCTAAGAGTCCCTATTCATTGGGATAGTTTACCAAAGCAAAGAGTTAACTTGGCGGAGTGTTTGGGAATAGTTGTTGGCAGAGAAAACAATAAAGATTTCCTTAGAATACCTTCCTTATCCAAAATCCTATACTGAAGGAATAAAATCTCATTTTCTCCAGCATCGGGCCTACCAACTCCATTATTCCTAAGGAAGTTCTTAGGCCATTCAACTGGAAGGCCAGAAAGGCCAAAATGAGAACCCAAATTTGGGTCATCAGCCCAAGGCACTTTCCCTTCACTCCTAGGCCGTTCTGTGCCAGAGCAACAAATACCAAGAGGGCAGAGGGGGGGAGAACGGCTTAGCTCTCGCACGCACCTGCCCTGGAAATGCTGCATTTCACTGTGACCAAAGAGCATCAGTCAGTCCATGAAGGGGAATGTTCGTATTCCCTGGGCCCCCCAAGAACATCACCGGGTATTGCGGTAGCTCAAACCGTTACAATTTTTTTTTTTTCAAACTGTCACAATTTTTGAATATCGTTTGCCCTGTGGAATACTGCAGAATTGTAAGCACCTACCGAATATCCGGGAGACTCTGCCGCCGCCCCGCCTTCCTCCGGATTGGTGTCATTACTAAGAGACATCGTGAGAGGACTTTGTCCTCGGATTCCTGAGAAAGCAGTAGAAGAGGAGACAGTGAAAGATGAACAATCCAGCCAAGTACAAGGCAGGAGGGTGGGGCATGGGTAACGCTTTTTAAGTGCCCAGAACTTTGTAAGTGGGACACTTGTTAAAATTTTATACCATTTTAAGTTTTCTTTTGTTCTCTTCTTACCATAGGTCTATCAAATGACTACATGCCAACCAAATATTTTCTCTGAAACACCTCAAATTCGTATATGATATATATGCTCTGGCATTTAATACTAATTAAAAGAAACTGGGGTTCCTGGGTGGCTCAGTGGGTTAAGCCTCTGTCTTTGGCTCAGGTCATGATCTCAGGGTCCTGAGATCGAGCCCCAAATTGGGCTCTCTGCTCAGCTCTCTGCTCTCTCTCTCTGCCTGCCTCTCTGCCTACTTGTGATCTGTCTGTCAAATAAATAAATAAAATCTTTAAAAATAATTAAATAAATAAAATGAATGCTATTCATGGATGACAAGGAATGAAGTTCTGATATATGCTACAGCATGATAAACCTTGAAAAATTAGGCTAAGTGAAATAAGCAATTCACCAAAGACCACATATTGTATGATTGCATTGACATAAAATTTATAAAATAGGCAAATCCATAGAGACAAGAAGTACATTAACAGGAACTAGCCTAAGGCTGGGGGGCATGCAGGAATGGGGAACGACTGCTAATCAATCTGGGTTTTTCGGGGGGTGATAAAAATTCTAAATTTGATTGGGTGATGGTTACACAACTCTCTGAATATACTTGAAATTATTGAACTGTGCTCTTTGAAAGAATTTAATGGTGTGTGAATTGTTTGTTAATAAGGCTGTTAAAAATGATTTGGAGAGAAAATGATAGTTATGAAAGATAGACTAAGGAGATGCAAAATATTGAATTGGTTACTCCGTAAGAAAACCCCCCAAATCATAGAATAGAAAAATATTTAAAATTAAAATTCAGGAAGATTTTCCTGGAATTAAGGATTTGAATCTGTGTATTAAAATATCAGAATGGATGGGGCGCCTGGGTGGCTCAGTGGGTTAAGCCTCGGTCTTCGGCTCAGGTCATGATCTCAGGGTCCTGGGATTGAGCCCCGCATCCAGCTCTCTGTACAGTGGGGAGCCTGCTTCCCCCTCTCTCTCTGCCTGCCTCTGTCTACTTGTGATCTCTCTCTGTCAAATAAATAAATGAAATCTTTGAAAAAAATCAAAACAAAAAAATATATCAGAATGGCTAGCACTAAAACATATTCTAGTAAAGTAATTGAGTTTCAGGAAAAAAAGAAAAGAAGCCTTAGTTTTATCTATAGCAACAGACAAAAACACACCCAAAAAACCAAAGTTTGAGCCAAGGATTTTTCTATTTATCCAAGCTATGTTTGAAAGAATAAAAGCTTGGGGCTCCTGGGTGGCTCAGTGGGTTAAGCCTCCGCCTTCAGCTCAGGTCATGATCTCAAGGTCCTGGGATCGAGCCTCACATTGGGCTCTCTGCTCGGCGGGGAGCCTGCTTCCCCCTCTCTCTCTGCCTGCCTCTGCCTACTTGTGATCTCTGTCAAATAAATAAATAAAATCTTTAAAGAAAAAGAAAAAGAAAGAAAGAATAAAAGCTCAAGGAAAAATTTTGATCTTGCAAGAACTCAGGAAATATTGTTCCCATCAGTCCTTCTTGAGAGAACTATCAGTTGACTGATGGACTTCAAGCAGCCAAGAGAAGAATGGACTTCAGAAGTAAAGAATCTTCTAGAAGTAGGGCAAGGTTGCTTGTGAGGGAAAACTACAAATGCATATATTCTCTGAACCTAGGATTCCTACTCCTAAATTCTTACATTTGAAAAACATTTCCATAGATGCCAATGAAACATAACTGAGGTTATTCACGGCAACAACTTTGTTTGTAACAGCAACAGACTGAAAACAACTTCAGCGTCCTAAGAGAATGAGGGGTCAAACAAACCCAATGCCCACCCACAGTATAAAGGATAAGTTGTGCTTTTTCATTTTACAATGGGATACTCTTCAGCAAAAGAGTCTGTACTTTATGTTACAATGTATGTAACACTCAAATATAAGCAAACAATCTACAAGGTTAGGAGTCAGGATAGCGTTTACCTTGGGAGGGGTCCATACTGGAACATGAGAATTACACAGCTCTGGTAATATTTTGTTTACTTGATCTGAATGCTACTTGTGTGTGACTGATAGAAATCCACTGAGCTTTGCCTTTGTAATCCATGAACATTTTCACATGTGTCTCAGACATCAGGGCGCCTGGCTGGCTCAGTCAGAATACCATGTGACTCTTGATCTCAGGATCATGTGTTCAAGCCCCAGTTTGCACACAGAGATTATTTAAATAAATAAAAATTTAAAAAATATATATTAACAGAAACTTTACCTAAGATGGAGAAAAACAATTTCCAGGGAAATACTGAACAATACTGAATGATTAATGATAGTGGAAAGTGTAAAGACCTATTTAGCCAGAGAACTCCACCTTGGTTAAAAGCCATTTTGTTGTTGGTGCAGTAAAACTTAAACTGACCCTCCCCCCTCCCCCCAGAGGAACTTACTGAGAAGCAAGTCTGGGAAACCAGTAAAATATGGTCAGCTAGTTCCTAATAACAGAGCCCAGAATACAAGGACGAGTTGGGCCAGGTGGAGACATCCAACCAGTAAGAAACACACATACTTTTTCCCTAACCACCAAAGAATGTAAACCCCACCGTTTGGGCTCCAACCTTGAGCACTAATTCTGACCAGAGTAATAGGTTGGGTCAAACAGCTACTATAGGGTAAATTGTAATTCAATTGGCCACCTGCGTGTGACCTAACATGACTACAATCTCACTGGCCACTTATGTGTGGCCAGATTTTTGCTCTATAAAAGGTAGTCTGTAAGACGGGGAGGGGTCGCTCTCTTCGGAGGCGGCCCTAAACGGTCAGTCTGACTTCTAATGCTTAGCACAGAATAGAGCTTTGCATAACTTTAACTTTGTTTCAGTCTCATTCCCCTGGCCGATCGTCTAACTTCTAATACTTATCATAAAATAAAGCTTTAAATAACTTTCACTTTGTCTCAGTCTCGTTTCATTTAATAACGGACCTAACAGAAAGGATCTAGTATGCTAAATAGATGTCACAACATAGGACAAACACATATTGGAGGAGAAGTATACAACAAGTAAAATCTAGCTTAAGGATATTCTAAGACAAAACATGGAACCATGGTTGACAATCGTGTAACTGTTTCATTGAAATTTATGATTATTTTTCTACTTTTCCTTCAATTTTTAAATTACATTCTTATCTCCACATTTTTTGCAATTCTACTTTTGTTTGCGATTTGTCATAATAATTTTTAAATGCTTAGTTTATGGACAAATTACTCAAAAAAACAAGACAATTTTATAATCAAAATTCTCCATGCTCTCAGTAATTGTTGAATCACTATATTGTACACTCTACATTAACAATATGGGAATTATGATAGTGTTTCTTTTCTGTTTTAATTGGCTCTTTGGCGTAAATGCCAAGAGTGTTTGCGGAATGGAATATTAGAGAATTGATAGTGCAATTTTTGGAGGCCTTACTTAGGTAAGGCTAACTGTTTGTGTCAAAAATAGGTTCTTGTCTTGTTAAAGAAGTAATAAGACTTTAACTTACCAGTTAAACAACACTGCTATTTGAGGTTTCAAGGCTTCCTAGGGTTGAGCAACATTTTAAGATATGCTGTCTTTTTTTTACCCCCCAAGTTGGTAAGTATTGTTCTAGGAAAAAAACAAACAAACAAAAAAAACCAACAACAACAATATGGGAATTAAAAGAAAAAGCTTAATTTAAAAAAATCTTTAAAAAAATTCTCCATGCGCTGAGAGAAAATAAAATGTGGGTTCTGTGAAAAAGAAGGGATAAGACAATAGAATATATTGGGGAAAAAAAAGAACAAAGGCTTTAGGACTGCATAAAAGATGATAATTATAAAAAAAATAGTAAAGAACCAACATACATATACTTGCTCCTACTAAAGAAGAAAACAGAACAAAATATTAAAAGGTATAATTTTTTAACTTTGCTAAATGAAAGGCCCATAATAATTATCGTAACTGAAAAAGTAGTAAGAATGATAGACATGGAGCCACATAATGTCAAAGAAAGTAATAACTGCAAATAGATACAGTGTTTACAATGTGTCAGACACTGCTCTGAGTTCTTTAATGTATTAACTAACTTAATATTCATAAAAATGACTAGATGCTATTATCAGCCCCACCTTACAAACTGGGGATGGAGGTATAGGTAAGTCAAGAATACAGTTAAGACTCCAAAATGGCAAAGATAAAAACATTAAAATTATTTCATGTTGATGAGCTGTTTGGAAAAGAGGCAAGCTTATAGAACACCTGGAAGAATACAGCCTTCTTGGCAATATGGCAATATCTATTAACATTCAAAAACAATTTTTTATGACTCTATAGTTGAGTTTCTTGAAATTTTTCCTGTGAAAATTGTTGGCCAAGTTTATAAATTATGAACCAAGCTCTTCATGCAGCATTATTTATAATAACAAGAAATAAAAAGAATTAAGATAATGTGCAGAAGAAAATCAGAGGTAAGGCAGACAAATGCAGAGAAAGTGGGGCCCATCTCTCCTGAAACTATCACAATGATGTACCTCCTGCATTATAGTTATGTTTGCCCAAAATTTCCCCTTTGCTTATGATCATTTATATTTGGGTTTCTGTCCTCCCCAGCCCAATTCTGGTAAATATATTTGATGTATAAAGAGCTTTTTAAACCATTAAGAAAAAGATAAACAACTCATTAGGAAAAAAAATAATAGAAAGATAGTCAAAGGGCTTGAAGAGGAAATTCTCACAATTAAGAATGATGAATAAAGTCAGTAAACATAACAATATTCTCAATTAACAGGAAATTACATGCAAATACATATAAAATGAGATTTTAACATCATCAGGTTGGTAAATGTCAATATAATGATAATGTCCATTTACTGAGAGTAACTCTCATTCAATGTTAGTCCAAACTTTAGAGAAAAATCTGGCAATGTGCAGTGGAATATGTGGGCTCTTAGAACTAATGGTGCAACTTCTAGGGATATGTGCTAAAGAATAACCAGAAAATTGGACAAAGGATGCTTATTTTCAATGGCTCATAATATTTAAAAGCTGAAATAGGGAATTAAATCAGTAAGAGATTAACTTTTGAAAATCATTTAAACTACCATTTCGTGTAACCATTAAAAAGGAAAAGGAATTTTAAAAATATTTTTCTTGGAGGGAAAGATGGTGATGGAGCAGGAGGCCCTAGGTTTGCCTTGTCCCATGAATACAACTAGATTACTATCAAATCATCTTAAATACCCCAGAGATCGATTATAAGGCTGGCAGAGCAAACTCCACAACTAAATGTGGAGAAGGCCACACTGAAGAAGGTAGGAAGGGCAGACACACATGGCGCACTGATCATGGTGTGGACAGAGTAATGTATAAGATTGCTGAATCACTATATTGGACACCTGAAATTACTAAAAACTTTTTTTTTCTTTAAATGAAAACAAAAAGTAGTAGAACCATATGCGTACTATGATCTTGTTTCTGTCTAAAATATATATATATATATATCATAGAAACTTATATATTCATTGTAAAATCTCGAAGGGTATATCCCAACAGTGGTCGTCCCTAGGAGTTTGGGTTAGAGTGTGACTTTTACTGTTCCCATTTTAAATTTTTTCTTTTGGGGTGCCTGGGTGGCTCAGTGGGTTAAAGCCTCTGCCTTCGGCTCAGGTCATGATCCCAGAGTTCTGGGATCGAGCCCCAAATTGGGCTCTCTGCTCAGCGGGGAGCCTGCTTCCCCCTCTCTCACTCTGCCTGCCTCTCTGCCTACTTGTGATCTCTGTCTGTCAAATAAATAAATAAAATCTTAAAAAAAAAAAAAGAAAAAGGAAATTTTTCTTTCATGAGTTATTACAATAAAAAATGAAAGTGTTCACAGTTGGATGACAGGGAGTGGTGTAACAGATGACAGAGGGGTGTGTAGAAATGTACCTCTAAACACGTTCAACAGAGCGTTATATAGAAGACAGATGGGAAACAACTCGAATGTCCAACGCCGAGCTCATAACCTAACAAATCTGAGAAAAATCAAGTTGTATAGAAATATTTAATAATAGGGAAGTCATTAAACAAAAAGATTCTAAAAAGGATATTGTAATATGACCCTTTTCCATTAAAAAAATCGTATATGGTTCACATAAAAATCTTTAAAAAAATGTTTTTTAAGATTTATTTTAGGGGCATCTGGGTGGCTCAGTGAGTTAAGCCTCTGCCTTCGGCTCAGGTCATGATTTCAGGGTCCTGGGATCCAGGCCCGCATCTGGCTCTCTGCTCAGTGGGGAGCCTGCTTCCACCTCTCTCTCTGCTTGCTTCTCTGCCTGCTTGTGATCTCTCTCTCTCTGTGTCAAATAAATGAATAAAATCTTAAAAAAAAAAAAAAGATTTCTTTTAGAGAATGAGAGAGAGAGAGCACATGGCGGGGAGGGACAGAGGAAGAAGAAGAGAATTTTGAGCAAACGTCCCCAGCGGAAATCAAGAGTCAGGCGCTTATTAACTGCTTGAGCCACCCAGGAGCCCCATTCACCTAAAAATCTTAATGGTAGCTCTATCTGTGTGTAGGATTGATTTTGGGTAATTTGTATTCTTTCTTAGGATTCTTTGTGCTTCTGTGGGTTTTACAATAAGCATTTATTTTGCAATTAAAAGAACATTTGAAGATGTTGAGAAAAATAAAGAAATGGCTGGAGGCAGTTATCTGTGGAGAATGCCCATCATGGGGTGGGGGGTGAGGGGGGACTGCTCATAGGTCTGGCAGAGGGGTTAGGGTGGCTGACCAGGGGAGGGACCTCCTTGCAGTCCCTGACAGTTCAGCCCACAGCTGGAGGGACAGGGCTCTAACTCAAAAGCAAACAAAGGATCATGGTTACCTAGGGCTGCAGGTGGAGCTGGGAGTGAATGCAAAGGGGCACCAGGTTTCTTTCGAGGAGCATAGAAACGATCTGGTGGGCCCGTGCTTTCGGCTGCAGGTCGGAGTGGGGTGCTGTGGTGCCCGTGCTGGGTGAGCCCCACCCGCTCACAGCTGGCCCTCCCTGGGCACCTTGTGCCCACTCTGCACAGCCCTTCAGGAACTCCAGCCTGGGAGGATGGGTGCCTTCCTTGTATGGTCATTCTCATTCCGCTCTGGATCCACAAAAAATTCCTGAAGCCATGCATAACCCCCTGATCTCTCCCTTTGTTAGTTGCTTTTGGCGTAGAAAAGCTCTTTGAGAGTCCCATGATAAAAACAGGCAGAACAGAAGGCTACAGCCATAAAGGATCGCCAGCAAAAGGAGCAATGCATAGCTCTGATAAAAAGAAAGACAAGAGATGGTTCCAAAGGATCTCAGTGTTTTTAAAATGAACCTGATTAGGGGCGCCTGGGCGGCTCAGTCGCTTAAGTCTGCCTTCCTCTCAGGTCTGGATCCCAGGGTCCTGGGATGGAGACCCTCGGCAGGCTCCCCGCTCAGCTGGGAGTCTGCTTTTCCCTCTGCCCTTCAACCAGCTTGTTCTCTCTCTCTGTCATTCTCTCTCCCTCTCAAATAAAAAATAAATAAACAGGCAAACAAACAAACAAACAAATAAATAAAATCTTTCTAAATAAATAAGTAAATGCAAAGAGAAGTCCTAAAATCAGACTCCAGGGATGGTTGAACCACTCTGTAAATGTATTAAAAGTCGGTTGACTTGTGAGCTAAAAGGAGTAAATTTTATTGTAAGTAAATTATCCCCCAATAAAGCTGTTTTACAAAAGGAAACAAATGAAAAGACAGAGCTCCCCAAATGGGTCAATTATACCGTGATCTGCTTGGAGAGAAACTGTGTAAACAGAAGGGCAGTGGTCCGTGAGGTGCATATTAAAGGCAACCTTGGTGGTTAGAAATTTACAGCAGTATTTGGGCTCAGCCTCTGTGATGATGGAGCAGTTCAGTGCCCTAAGCTGTGTGCTAGAGGGAACAGAGGTTCCGGGGCATGCAGACTGGGGGTACTGGCTGTTGGTAATGACTGTGAACGATAGCCGAGTGTTTGGTGGACACTCCCTATGTGTGCCACACATGGTTCTAAGAGCGTAAATGAATTTTTCCATATAATCCTCTCAACAGCTGTGGGACAAAAGCACAATTATGATCTCCATTTTACAGATCTGGAAATTGAGGTATAGAGAGGAGGAGCACTTTGCCTGACATGACGGGGCTAAGTAGTAGTAAATCTGGGTTTAAACCAAGCAGCCCTACTTCAGAACTTCGGAATATTTATTTATTTATTTATTTAAAGCTTTATTTATTTATTTATTTGACAGAGAGAGATCACACACAGTAGGCAGAGAGGCAGACAGAGAGAGGAGGAAGCAGGTTCCCCGCTGAGCAGAGAGCCCGACGCAGGGCTCGATCCCAGGATCCCGGGATCATGACCTGAGCCGAGAACTTCGGAATATTTAAAAGAAATTTTTTAAAAATTATTTTTAAAATAAATTCTACTTCCCAATGTGGGGTCAAACTCATGACTCGGAGATCAAGAGTTGCATGCTCTACCCACTAAGCCAGCCAGGAGCCCCCAAGAACTCAGATTTTTTATTATGCTACTTATATTACGCTATCGTGCATACATATGATCTTGTCACACATGCAGTTTTTTTTTTTAAAGTTTATTTATTTATTTGACAGACAGAGATCACACGTAGTCAGAGAGGCAGGCAGAGACAGAGGAAGGGAAGCAGACTCCCTGCCGAGCAGAGAGCCCGACATGGGGCTCGATCCCAGGACCCTGAGATCATGACCTGAAGCTGAAGGCAGAGGCTTAACCTACTGAGCCACCCAGGCTCCCCTTTCAGTGTGTTTTTATTTGCATTTCCTTTTGCTCCTTCCCCCTTCCCCAGCTTCTTTCATTAACCCCTTCATCAGGAAACCTTATAATTAAATTTATTTTTCTCTGTATTTCTATATCATATATTGCCATATATGCACAGTCATAAATATCAAAGATTCATGTAATTGTTACAGAACTGAGATCACATTTTGCATCTTGTTCTTTCACTAATGATTTCTCATGAAAAGCCCACCAACTCATCTAGTAAGCCTCTGGACATTATGCTTGTTCCCTTACATTATTGCTACAAGAACATGTTCTCATTTCTGCTTCAACCCTAGAATTCAATGTGCAGCCTCCAGCCTGCCCCCAGCTCTGACAGGCATACCCCAGGGCCTCCTGCTAGGGAATGGAAAAGATGCCATGAGAAAATTGAGACTCCTTGCTCCAGGTCTGGCGTGGAGCTGACCTGCCTGGGGGGCATCTATTCCTTTTTCTCCAGGTGGGGGAGCCGCATTGAATTCAGGGAAGCTGGTACAGCTTTGTAGGAGGAAGACAACAGTGGCCGTGATGCTGCGGGGACAGAGTCTAAGGAATCAGGACTCCTCTCTGCCTTGTGCCATCCCTGCGGGCTGATTTTTAAATACAGTTGACCCTTGAACAACATAAGGATTAGGGGTGCCGACACACCCCAAGATGGAAAATCCGTGTGTAATTTGTGAGTCTTGAAAAATTTAACTACTAAGAGCCTACTGTTGATCAAAAGCCTTGTTGAAAATAGTCAATTAACACAGACTTTATATATGTATTATAGACAATACTTTTACAATAAAATAAGCTAGAGAAAAGAAAATCATAAGGAAGAGGAAAATACATTTACAGCACTGTATTGTATTTATCAAAAAACCCCTCATTTGCAACGACAAGGATGGAACTGGAGGGTATTATGGTAAGCGAAAAAAGTCAGTCAGAGAAAGACAAATACCATAGGATTTCGCTCACAGGTGGAATTTAAGAAACAAAACAGATGAACACAGGAGAAGGAAAGAAAAATAAAATAAGGTGAAAATGAGAGGAAGGCAAACCATAAGAGACGCTGAACTGTAGGAAACAAACAGGGTTGCTGAAGGGGAGGTGGGTGGGGGGATGGGGTAACTGGGTGAAGGGCATTAAGGAAGGCACTTGGTCTCATGAGCACTGGGTGTTACATGGGACTGAGGAATCACTAAATTCTACCCCTGAAACTACTAGTACACTCTATGTTAACTAAATTGAATTTAAATAAGAAAATTTGAAAAAAATCCGCATGTAAGGGATCCACACAATTCAAACCCATGGTGTTGATGGGTCAACTGTGTAGTGTATTACTAGAAAAGCTGAGGCTAAGGCCAACAGACCAGGGGACAACTGCCATTGAAAAGACAGTTACTCACAGTTCCCAAGAGGGAACTTGCCTGGGGGACCAGATGGAAAAGCACCGGGGCCCATCAGGAGGCAGGTCGGTGTGGGAAATGTGAGCCAGAGCCCCAGCTGGTTTCTGCAGGAAGGAACTGGTGGGATGGGACCGGGAGGTTTAGAAACCAGTCTGGATGATTTCAGCAGACTCTGGGCCATGGGGGCTGTCCCCTGGTGTCTGACACCTGGCCCTCAGAGGGTGAGAGCCTGATGGAGGAGGTGGTTGGGGTTGGGATCGGTTGGTTTGCATCTGAAAGGCACACTTACAGAGAGGTGGTTTACTGCCTCAAGGAATCAGCTCACCCTGGGAGGGCCAGTCCCTGCAGGGCCAGCAAGGCCTGGGATGGGAAAGTGTCAGAAGCCATGGTTGATACAGGGCTTCACTACAGTAGCATCTTTTGTCTTATGCAGCCTACAGGGGAGCTGTCTTGTCACGGAGACATGATTTGTTTCCCTCCTTAGTGTGAACAGAGGGACAAAATTAGGAACAACAATACCCACCTAGTAACTTGTAAGGATTATTCTATTATTTGTTTTCATTATCGGCTTCAGTAGTGAGGGTTGAGGAACTTGGATTTCCTTGAAAAACAGTTTTTTAAAAAAATTGTCTAAGTAGGCATTTAAACATTTGTCACTATCGAATACTTGGAGCCAGTCTCCAAGGATGTACTTTCCATCCCTGTCCTCAAGGACACACTACCCAGAGCCTACCCAAAGACTGCATGTGCACACCCTCTCTCTAGTTAAAAAATAAAAAAATAAAATCTTAAAAAATAAAAAATAAAAGTCTTAAAGTAAGAAATATTACTTTATCTTATTCACACAAATCTGGTTTTTTGCCCAGGGAGGCTGGTGGCGCCATCCTGCCACTAGGTGGCGCTCACTGGACGTTTGCATCCACTATTTATTCTCTTTCTCAATCTCTCTCGGTCCCTCCTTCCTTCTTGACTGAGTGTTTGGCTGTAAAACAGCATCAATCCAACAACACTTGGTGTTCATAAGGACTACTGGACTAGGCTTTAGGAATACAAAAGTAAATGTGTGCAAATAATATGGAAAATTTTCTAAAACCTTTACAAATAACTCATTGAACACGTGGTTCTCAAGCAGGCACAGTTCAGCCCCGGGGACAGATACACGGACAAGCCAAAGAAACATTTCTGCTCTTGCGGAGCTCACATGCCAGCAAGGGGAGGCACACAGAAAATCATCTAGCTAATAAATGAATTAATAAGTTTGAAAGTCAGAGGGCTCTAAAAGGAAATAAAATATGAAAGGGCCAAAGGGAGTGCTGGGGGGCCGGACGTAACTTTATTTTATTTTTTTTAAAGATTTTATTTATTTATTTGACAGAGAGAGATCACAAGTAGGCGGAGAGGCAGGCAGAGAGAGAGGAGGAAGGAGGCTCCCTGCTGAGCAGAGAGCCTGATGCGGGGCTCGATCCCAGGACCCTGAGATCATGACCCGAGCCAAAGGCAGCGGCTTAACCCACTGAGCCACCCAGGCACCCCTCGGACGTAACTTTAAATAGGGTGGTCAGGGTAGACCTCATTGGAAAGGTGACATCTGAGAAAGACTTGTAGGAGGTGTGAGCCCTGAGAATACCTGGGGGGAGAAGCTTCCAGGAGGAGACCAGCCAGGGCTAGGGCCATGTGCTTGGCTCACTGGAGGAAGAGCAGGCTTCAAGGGGAGTGGAACACAGGGAGTTGGGGGACAGAAGGCACCTGTCACCCTGGGGGCCTTGAAGGCAGACATGGACTTTCCTCAGAGGGCACTGGGGAGCCACTGCAGACTCTGTGACAGGTTCTGACTTATATTTGTAAAGGAACGCTCTGGCTGCTGTGTGGAGAACCAAATTGCTAAAATATGTTCCTGTATATGAAGCAGATATGTGAGCACAGGTGTCAATTCCTAGCAAATCACCTGGAAGGACATGTACCAATTTCAACAGAAGAGAGGTAATAAGAAGGGGACAGAAGGGGAGATTTACTCTCTACTCTTTATCAATAGTGTGCATTTTGCTTAAAGTTTTTATATGGTAAGCATATATTCCTTTCGTAATGTCAAAACAATTCTGTTAGGACGTGGCTGACTTCCTGTTTTGAGGAGAAAGAGGCACATATGGGAAAGAAAGATAACCTTATGTCTTCTTGTATCTCTATGTGCTCAGTCATGGGATAGGCCCTTCTGAGGATACTGGAAACAATATTTGAAACAGTTCTTAATTCTAAAGTATATATTTTTTAAGAGAGAGAGTGAGAAAGAGAGAGAAAGGGTGCATGAATCGGGGGAGAGGCAGAAGGGAGAGGGACAGGGAGAATCTGAAGCAGGCTCCACACCCAGCACGGAGCCTGATGTAGGACTCCATCTCATGACCCTGAGATCATGACCTGAGCCAAAACCAAGAGTTGGACGCCCGACTGACTGAGCCACCCAGGCACCCCAGGAATATTTTTTGATATAAAACTGAACACAGAGTTTTCTCTCTCCCTCTTGAACCCAATATGACAATAAAGGAGTTAGTTGTTGGAAGTATAAACCTACTACTACAACAAAACAGCAAAGAAAACACTTAAGAGGGGAGCCACGAAGTGGTCTTATAGAAGGAAGATTTGGTTTTGCAAACAGCAGCTGCCCATCACAGGCACCTCAAGGGGAAATGTGCACAGGGCACATCAGGGTGGCAGCAGAAGTTAGGTGTTTGGAGTTCCTTGAGTGCCGCACAGGTCTCCTCGTGGAGACGTGCCGTCCAGGCTCCCCAAGCCTCTTTGACCTTTCACCATACTCCAGCAGAATGACAAGGTCAGGAAAACCACCTTCAGCAAGCCTCTTTCCCTGAATTGAACACTTGAGCTCCAGGTTCACTTTCTCCAATGCACCCAGCCCTCAACTCCCTATAACATCCTTAAGTCTTCATATTAATAACCAGTCCTTACACCACACGCCTTGCTTGATAACTACTATATTGTATCAACTTCACGCTTTACGATCTCTGAAAAGCAGGATGTAGTTTGCAGTCAGTGGTGGTCTCCCAGTTAATGATGGTCCAGTGGCTGTCAAGACTATTCCTGTGCTTGCATGAAACTGGATGTGTTCAGCCTGATGAACCCTTGCTGGCATTGAATGGCTGCTGCTCATTCACCTAAATCAAATGCATTATGGTGGCACAGGCTGCATTTAGTTACTGTTTGAGGGCACCTGGGTGGCTCAGTGGGTTAAGCGTCTGCCTTTGGATCAGGTCATGAGCTCAGGGTCCTGGGATCGAGCCCCACATCAGGCTCCCTGCTCAGCAGGGGGTCTGCTTGTCCCTCTGCTCCTCCCCCTGCTCGGGCACGTGCTCTCTCTCTCTCAACTAACTAACTAAATAAATATTCTAAAAAAGAAATTACTGGGGCACCTGGGTGGCTCAGTTGGTTAGGCATCTGTCTGTCTTCGGCTCAGGTCATGGTCCCCGGGTCCTGGGATCGAGTCCCGCATCAGACTCCCTGCCTGGCGGGAAGTTTGCTTCACCCTCTGCCTGCTGCTTTGCCTAACTGTGCTCTCTGTCAAATAAATAAATAAAACCTTTTAAAAAAATTAAAAAAATAAAAATGTAATTACTGTTTGAAGTGTTTTTCTCGGTCTGCTCTGTCCAATATGGTAGCCACTAGCTATGAGTGGCCTTGGAGCCCTTGATACATGACTAGTCCAAATTGAGATATGCTGTGGTATGAAAAGAGAATCAAAATATCTCATTAAGGATTTGTATGTTCCTTTTATGGTAAAAGTATGCATTCCAGATACACTGGGTTAAATAGTTCAAAATTATTTTTGCCCATTTCTTTCACTTTTTCAAATGTGACTACTACAAAACTTAAAATAACATACGTGATTTGCATTCTACTCTTTTTGATAATGCTGTTCTATAAAATAACACTGATGTGACAATGATCACAGGCAGGCACCAAATAGAGCAGCAGGTGTATAATAAAAGTCAGTGCCTAAATAGTCTAAAAGAGCTCTTTTTCTGTAATAGAGAGTATATATACAATAGAAAATATAATAGTGAAGCATGTCAGCATTAATTTACTTAAAAGATTTCTTTTTTTTTTAAATTTCAGAGAGAGAGAAGGGTGGGTAGAGGGAGAGGAAGAGAGAGAAACTCCAGAAGACTCCTTGTTAAGCACAGAGCCCTACTCAGGGGGCCTTGATCCTAGAGATCCCGGAGATCATGACCTGAGCCAAAATCAAGAGTCCAAAGCTTCACTGACTGCACCATCCAGGGACCCCCAGAGCATGTCCACATTTAAATGGGAATGAGTGACCATGGGATTCCATGTGGCCAAAACCCAGCCTAGGAGATAGAAGGCCAGGAACAGCCCAAGGCTCTCTGGACCATCCCAGTGCCATCTCCTTCCCTCCCTGCACCCAGAGATACCCACCCTCCTGAGTTTTATGTTTAGCAATCTCTTCTTTTTTCTTTTCCTTCTTCTCTAGCCACTTTTCTCATCTATGTAGATCTCCCTAGAAGATTTCTCTTGCAACTTGCTTTCCTCTTTTTAAAACTTTAATTGCAGCAAAATACACGTAACACAAAATTTACCATCCCAGCCATTTCCAAGTGTAGAGTTCAATAGTGTTAAGTCTATATCCACTGTTGTCCGCAACTTTTTCACCTTTTGTGATGGAAAATGATCTCCGTTTTCAAAATGGAAGGATGACCGTGAGCGAGAAACCGCTGTTGCCCCGGTCAGATGCAAGCTCCAGTGGAAAACAGCCCCACACACGCCCAGGGCCTCGTCTGACCTCTGCTTCTCTGAGTTTCAAGGGTCTCTTTTGGGGGAGTCAGAGGCACCACCGCTGTGACTGCGTCCTGGGTCGCACAGAGTCCACCCCTGCCGGGGCATCGGCTGGGATTCGGGGTGGGCCAGGGCAGAGCAGAAGGTCAGAAAGGGTAAGGAGCCGCTTCATATCTGTATTTTGTAGTTTTGGTTCACAAGGGCCAACCTCCAAATCTCAGGAGCAGGTCGACCCAGAGCTTTCCTTTGGGGTGCAGTAAATGCCCACTGTTCTCTTTTCTCTCTGGCTTTTTACTTGACTGTCTTTTTCATCTAGTTTTTGAGGTGAAGAGCACTTTATCTTCCAACCCTTCTGTTTTGTGACTGTGCGCTTGGGTTTGTAAGAGCTGCTTTTGTTCTGAGTGCTCCTTTCCATGTCCTCCTTTCTTGCTTCAGGATGTAGCATCTTATCCCTCTGAAGACACTACAGTTAGTGGGTTTTTTTTTCCTTAAGATTCATTTATTTATTTTAGAGAGAGAACACGAACTGTCTTTTCCCAACACAGTCTTTCTCTTTCCTGCTTTGGCCCTAACTTCCGTGACAGGGGCAGTCCTCACGTGTCTGCTGAGCTGTGCTTGTCGCTCACAAATATGAATGGGGCACTAAAAAGCTAGCAGGAAACTCTATACACACTGATGAGGCTTTAGGCTTTGGGTGGACCATTTTTGGACAGGATCCCGGAATGTGAGCGTCTTCAGGCCTTTCTGGGGTGGTAAGCTTCCTCATCCCCTGGTCTGGAGGGTGTTAAGTATCTCACAGTGACAGGGTAAAAGCAGAGCAGGTGTAGGGCTAGGGGCCCCTGTATCAGGCACCTACTATACACACATTCGCAGAGTCCCTTGTTTTGTTTGGGTGACTGCTGGTTGTTTTCTGGTAGGATACGAACACCCTCTACTGGGCCTGGCTCTCCCAGTCTGCAGACCTTGCGTTAACCTCTCGCTAGAGAAATTCTTTGGGTTACAGGCAGAGGCCTGAAGCGGGGGACAGCTTCTGGGGGTCCACCTTCTCATACCATGCTCAATAACCATCCTCTCACCCACCGTTCCCATCGCTCTTGGTTCCGGGAAAAGCTGGTATCTTCTGCAGTGGAGCCTTTTGAGAATTCGAGGGCATAAGGGGGCCATCTGGTTCTCAGTTTCCTCCCGTTTGCCAAGCCTTTAGTAACCCCTCATCCGTTTACCTTCCAACTTCCCCAAAATGTTCCTGATGTTAGCACCTCTCCAGATCTTACCTTTGTGTGTTGTCTTTTTAACAGACATCCTTGTGTTGCAATTTTATTCTAAAGTTGAGGTTTGAACTTATGTGGTTTCTTTTCTTTTCCCTTCTTTTTGTTTTTAGATTTTATTTATTTGAGAGAGAGCGTGAGCGTGAGAGAGAACCACACATGAGTGGGGCAGAGGGAGAGGGGGCTCCATCCCAGGACTCTGGGATCATGAGCTGACTTGGCGATTTCAGTCCATCATCTTGACATACATCAATGGTCTCCCGCTATTCCCATTTCTTTACGGGGCAGGATGGACATGCGGTGACCACAACTTGTGTGCTGTGTCCACAGTATCTGTCCAATCAGCATCATATCCAAGAAGTAGCTCCTTGGGAGTGGGACCGTGTGTGGGCAGGCAGAGACCGGTCCTTCATTTCTGGAGCAATAAGCCCTCCTCCACGGCTCCCTCCACTGCTGCTGCAGTAGGACACCTGGGCATCTATTTCCGTCTATAGCCCACCCCTCCCATGGCTTTTCACTGCAGGTTCAGTGACACAGAACAAAGCACCACTGTGGCTTCCTGCCTCGTGTCTACATACAGCACGTACAACAAGAGCTGTAGACCAGCTCACGTCTGCAACCGGAAATGCTTTTGTGGTAGAGTAGATTAGTAATCGTTGTGCAGTAAGATCTCCGACGGGGCACCTGGCTGGTTCAGTCAGCAGTCAGCTCTTGAGGTTGTTTGTGAGTTCGAGCCCCATGCTGGGTATGGAGATTACCTAAATAAATAAACTGACAAAATGAAATTTTAAAAAATCTCTAAAGGGGTGCCTGGGTAGCTTAGTTGGTTAAGCATCCGATTTTTGGTTTTGGCCCAGGTCATGATATCAGGGTCTTGAGATCCAGCCTGGCGTCGGGCTCCGTGCTCAGCTGAGTCTGCTTGAGATTTTTTCTCCCTTTCCTTCGGCCCCTGCCCTCACTCTCATACACATACATTCTCTCTCTCTCTCAAATAAATTAATTAAAAAAAGTCTCTATAAAAGGGGCACCTGGGTGGCTCAGTGGGTTAAGCCTCTGCCTTCGGCTCAGGTCATGATCCCAGGGTCCTGAGATCGAGTCCCGCATCGGGCTCTCTGCTTCGCAGGGAGCCTGCTTTCCCCTCTCCCTCTCTGCCTGCCTCTCTGCCTACTTGTGATCTCTGTCTGTCAAATAAATAAATAAAAATCTTTTTAAAAAAATCTCTATAAAATAAGATCTTTAATGAAACTGTTTGACCACCAGCTCATTTTGTTTCTCATGGAACATAATGTATGTGAGTAACTTTGTGGATTGGTTTATAATGGAATGGTAACATGTACCTATCTGCTTAACTAAGTAAAGCTTTTGAATAACAGGTTGGCCATTTTTGTCTTTACTCTGTGTTCGGCATTGAATCATTTTGTCCTGGAAAGCAATTTTTTGTACTTCTTCTGAAAAAGTGCCTTATCATCACCATCTTTTACTGTTGAAGAACTCAAAAACTTTGCTGGTCCCCTCTGACCAGGTTTTGTGACTTTACTGGGGAAGACCCAGGCAAGCAGAAGCTCCAATCTAATTAAATTCAGTTTCCAGATTTTCATTGTGGCATCTCCTATTAAGTTTCTAAGTAAGCTCTACATCCACTGTGGGGCTCAAACTCATGACGAGATGTATCTTTTATTAAGTTTTAATGTTCAACGGCTTTGTGTAAAATCACACCTGCAGATTTGCTTGACCCAATAAATCCTGACATTCTAAATCAATCTGGACTCATAGTTTCCTGGGATATTTGAAAGATTTTTCTGATCTGTAGGATATAAAATACTGTTTCCATCACTATTTCATGCTTCAGTGAACACTTTTGAGCCACTAATCCCTTTTTTTAAAAAAGTGAAATGGAATAAAATATAACCCAATAGCAATAATAAAGATAGCAAATTTGAGGGGCACCTGGGTGGCTTAGTCAGTTAATCACCTGCCTTCAGCTCAGGTCATGATCTCTGGTCTTGGGATCAAGCCCTGCATTGGGCTCCCTGCTCTGTGGGGAGCCTGCTTCTCCCTCTCCCACTCCCCCTGCTTGTGTTCCCTTTCTCTCTCTAATAAATAAATACAATCTTAAAAAAAAAAAATTGCAAATTTGATGCCAGCCAATGGTGTGAAAAATACATTAACCAGGATGAATCTTGTCAAATGAATGTTACTTAAGACAATCTGATTAACACTGTCCTTACGGACAATGTTCAACATTTAAATATGGAATTGTCATGGAGCACAAAATAGGGTTTTTGTGAAGTCACTAAGATCTCACATCTCCAATTCAAGATACACATGTGACTACTACTGTGTCATTGCATTTTCCTCTGAAAACTCCAGATGTCTGTGGCCCTCTGGAGAGATTATGGGGTTCCACACTTTGGAAATGCTGGTCTAAGTGAGAAGAGGACCACTTGGGAAGCAGGTGAAAGGCCACAGGGACCCAAGGATCCATCTGGACTTTACTAACTCTCGCATGATTTTCTCACCAAAATGTCCACTGGGCTTTCCTGGTGGATTTCCCTGGATTCCTCAGCCTTGGGATCTGACTGCCCATGTGATCACTTGCACAGCATGGTGGCTGGCACGGAGCAGGTACTCAGTTATCACAGGCCTTCTGCTGGGCTTGTCAGAGGAACTGCATATAACACAACTAATTATGGAATACAGCGTGCCATTATTGACTGTAACCAAACAGAACTGGAACTCTGGCTCCATCAGATTCAGCACCTCAGAGACAGAAAATGTCTGTGGCCCTGGCCAAGAGCAGATCAGTAGAGTGGCCTTGTTTACCAACATGTGGCAGGGGAGTAAGGTGAGGACAATGGCTCGGGGAGTACACTGTGGAAGGTGGCAGGCACCATCCCGCTGCGGCCCATGTGCCAAGAGAGCCTATCAGTCTTGGGCAGATTCCAGATGCAAAGACCAGAGTGCTTTCTGATATGTGGATTTTATGGCTGTACACAGCCAACTATTAAAAGTGACCTTTACTGGGACCGTTGGCTGGCTCAGTTGGAAGAGCGTGTGACTCCTGATCTCAGGGTTGTGAGTTCAAGCCCCACGTTGGATGTTAAAGACTAAAGTCAACTTAAAAAAATGACTTTATTATTTAAATTTTGGCAGGGAAAATGAATGAAACTCTCAATCCTTCCTTTGAAATGACTGCTTTCAAAATGCAATTTTCAAAAAGCTGAGTTTCTTAGGAATGTAATCTGATTATTTTGTTAAAAAAGATATCTTCTCTATTGCATCATTGTGTTGTACATCTGAAACTAGTATAACACTTCTGAGGGGCGCCTGGTCGGCTCAGTGGGTTTCGGCTCAGGTCATGATCTCAGCGTCATGAGATCAAGCCCCACGTCAGGCTTGGCCTTCAGCACGGAGTCTGCTTGTCCCTCTCCCTGTGCTTCTCCTACCACCCCCCTTCATAAATAAATAAAATCTTAAAAAAAAAAAAAGGAGGACTTCTGAATAATTCTTTGTTTTTTTAAAGAGCAGTTTCTGGTTTACAGAAAATTGTTTGAAAAGTATTCACCTTCCCCCCCCATCATAAACACAGCTTCCCCTACTAACATCTTGTATCAGTGCGATGCATTTATGAGAACTGATGGACCAGTATTATTATTATTTTTCAAATATTTACTTATTTGAGAGAGTGAGCACAAGCAGGGGAGGTAGGAGAGAGAGAGAATCTCTAGCAGATTCCTTGCTGAGCGTGGAGCGCGATGCAAGGTCTCATCTCATAACCCTGAGATCATGACCTGAGCTGTAATCAAGTCCGATGCCTGACTGACCAAGCCAGACCAATATTATTATTAAATCCTTAGTTTACCTTGGGGTTGACTTCGTGTTCTACATTTGTGGGTGTGGACAAACGTATCCACCGTTACACCTCATGGAACAGTTTCAGTGCTCGAGAAATCCTGTGCTCCAATGTCTTATTTTTTATAAGCCACTCTGGGTCAGCCCTTCCTGAAAGAATTCCGATCCAGACTTGCTCTCGCTCAAAAGCCTCAGTGGCCCACGCTGTGCAAGTGCATTCGCCTAGTGCTCAGGGCTTCTCAGCCCAGCCAGAAGCCGTGAGTGTTCCCAAGGCTTCCCTATCGGGCAGCTCTACTTCTGAGTGTCCGTGCCTGGATATCTGCTCCGCCTGGACAGAAGCCCCGGTGCCCTTCTCCTCACAGTGGCAGCCCACCTCTCTTCCCTCACGGAGTCCTCCCCTGCTTCTCTGAGCCTCCTCGACACTGTCCCTGCATCTCCTCAACGGCATCTATTGTTTTCCGTCTTGTTTATGGTTGTACTGGCTTTATCTTCCTCAGCTGAGCACAGTGGCTGAGACAATCAAGGTCCTTTTTGCTAGCCTTGAGCGCAGGACCCAGGACGCCCACATGTAAAATGGGCCTGGTGAGTACGGTGTCAACTCCCAAGAGCTGCGTGAGTTTTCAGCGCGCTGAGTCCTGCAGAGGGCCTGGAAGGCGGCCTGGCTCCCAGGACCTGTTCTACCAAGTGCTAGTGGCTTTATCACCGCCGCTGCCGCCACCAGCTGCTACCACTATGCTCTTCCTCCTCCTCCTACCTCTCCTCCTCCTGTGGGGTCGCCTCTGGGTGGGTGGGGGGACATCGCTGTGGACAGCCCAACACAAGGGCTCCATAAATACGTGCTGATGAAGCAGGGGGGCCGCGTGGTCCCACAGAGAAAGCCAGCCTCAACGCACAAAACGCAAGCCCAAACCAAACCAGACAGATCTGCGTGGGGACAGTGGCATTCCTCAGAGCCCTCTCCAAATGAGCCAGCCCCCAGCCTCCCCAAGCCAGGGACAAAGAAAGTGGTAATGAACATCTTGTGGCGATGTCAGCAGTTTGCTGTGTCACAGACTCTCAGTACAGGGGACGTGGGGGCAGCTCGGGGGCCTCAGGAGAGGACAATTTTTAAAAACGGGAATCAGTACCTGGTGTAGGCTCCAGGGAAGATCTCTGCTTGATTCTGGTTTGCTTGGTGGAAGCAGCAGCACCTGACCTATAGGATAGAACCCCAAAGAGGAGGAGCCGGACTCCCAAAGACAGAAACCGGAAAAGAGAGTGCACTGTTCTGCTCAGCATCCTACAGGAGGAACAGACGTCCTTGGGGTTTCCCGTGGGCAATGCCAACCGTGCCCAAACATCTCCACACCTACAACCACTTCCACTTCACTTCCTTTGATACCAATGGCAGCTGCGCAGCCGCAGTGGGGCTTACTTCCCACCGCTTCTCCAGGGAACTGGCTAAGGTACTGAGCAGGCTCCTAGGCCAGTCTGGAGGCACTGCCTGGGTGATCGGCCTTAGCTTTGTCTGCCGTCCACACCACCGCCGTGTGTTTACGGGCGCCCCTAGCACCTGAGACGTAAGGTAGCATGTATGGAAGGGGAGATGGAAGACAAGACCCTAGGTGGATCGCAGGTGGAGTAGGAAGTGGTGAGATGCATTGGAACAGTGTGATTCCATCCAAGGGATTGCCATGGACCGATCCTGTCCTCTGAGCTCTGTGAATGGTCCCCAGGGAATGATACCTGCTCAGTGACACTGGTTGGACTGACAGGTCTGCTTGGGCAGGGAGAGGAGGTAACGCCTGGCAGCTTTGGATGGAAGCCAGTTTGATGAGCTCATTTATTTCCACCATGCAGTTTGGGCCCAAGGGAAGCTGGGAGAGGGAGCTCTCTACTATCTTCTGATCTCCTCCTCTTTCAAACTGTTGCCTCTACCGAGGCCGTACACTCCCAGGGCTGGGTGTGAGGACAGGCTGAGTGAGAGGAGAGCCAAGTCAGGGTTCAGAGTCAGTGGGAACATGGTGGGTGGGGAAGGAAGGCACAGACATCCAGGAAGAGGGCAAGGCTGCTAAGTGATGGCCCCAAGGGAAGAGGGGGACTGGTGAGTTCAGTCATGACCAGCTGGGTCCAGCTTCCTGCTGACCTGCTGGAAGGAGGTCAGTTTCCCAACCCTGATTTGTAGATAACCCAGCTACCACCTCATCCCTCAGCACCAGCCTCTCCAGTCTCTCTCCACGTCCCACCTCACCCCTCCTCTCCTAGCCACGCCCAAGCTGGCTGAAATTCCCGTTTTCTCTTCTCTCATTATGCCCTTAGGGGTGGCACTTACCACTTGCTTTTTAATTATGTGGCCATCTTGTTCATGAACCGGCATGTCTGGGAGCAGGGCTGGGTCTCATTCATCTGATACCCCATTGGGCTAGCCTGGATCTGGCAATCCTAATGCTTAGTGTTGGTAAATAACTATGCATTGTGACATATGTACCTCCTCAAGGTCACATAAAGAGCTCATGACATGAAGGGTCATGGAACTATCTTCCTGTAGGAGGGTAATGGGTGGAATGTGGAGGATGGACATTTTAAAAAGTAGCTGATTAAGTAGTAAGTTAACTGAAAAAGTAGTAAATTAAATAGCTGAATTGTCAAGTTTTCCCTTCTATAGATATGGACAAGATGCAGAAGAGAAATCGAGGCAGTTACTGGGAGACAGACGGCTTTCTACCTCTGCCCACAAGGTCTGGCTAGAAGTGGATTGGGGCTGCGCTGGGAAGAAAAGGAGGGAGAAAAGATCTGTTGTAGCACCAAATTATGTCCCTGGACTTTGTTCCCTGACAAAAGTGAGGGTTATGCTATATATTTAACTTCGTTTTACCTGTTTCTCCCAAGTCCTCAGAAGGAATTTTGTCTGGGTCTGTTGAGTGCAGTCTTTTGATGCTTTTTCTCCTGTCTGATGCTTTTCTTAAACTGCCCTCAATTGTTCATAAACAACCATCAGCAGACACATCGTCGGTGGCCAGTCGGACTCCACCAGCATGGGTTAAAGCGCAACAGTATTAACTATGTAGGTCATGCCTCCTGCTGAAGAAGATTAAAACTGTATCCCTTGACCAGACACACGAGGACACACGCTGTGTGACTGCGGGGCTGAGGTGCCTAGACTGGACAAGTCCAGAGACAGGAGACTGGTGGTGGGTCGGAACAAACGGTTAGTGTTTAATGGGTACGGAGTTTCAGTTTCGGAAGATGAGAAAGTTCTATAGACGGATGGTGACGGTTGTGAAGGTACTTATGGCCAATGAACTGCACCATCTGAACTGGCTTAAATGGTAAATTCTGTTCTGTGCAGTTTACCACAAAACACATTTCCTGAGGAAAGGCAAGGCCCTGTGCCGCCACCTGTGGCCGCTCAGAGAAGGGCCGTGAAAGATTTCCCCTCCCTGAGATGTCAAACTTGGTCAATCTGAGGATTCTGGTTCCAGAGTATTAGGGTCAAAACAATTTATGGGCTGTCCAGGTCGCCTGGTTGTGCTGGGTAATACAGTGGGGACTGAGCTGGGCACCCAGCCACCAAGGAAGCTAAGTGGAAATGGGGCTGGACATCCTTGAGACATTAAGTATTTCACAACACTGAAAGGTATCAGACAGTGCTTATAGTGAAAACTGGCAGATAAGCAGTCTGAGTGTCCCGTCATCTCAAGGATGGCAACACAGCCACATCTCGGGCCGATCAGAAGCCCTGAACACCGTGATGGGTAGTCGGTAAAAACAAACACAAGTGCGACTTATCACTTAATACAAGCAGGTACTCTCTGGAGATAGTTTAAAACCTTCCTACTCAAACGTGGTCTGCAAAGCACGAGCATGGGCTTTACTTGGACCTTGGCTCAACGTGCAGAACCCCTAGACCTTTGGGATCAGGTCTGCACTGTTAGCAAGATCCTCAGATTCATTTATACCTTGAAGTCCAAGGATTGCTTGAAGACGTGGACTCTATGGAGAACAATAAACACGTAAAGTTATTATTTTAGTATTTCCTACAGCCAGTGTGGGGCTCCAACTCACGACCCTGAGATCGAGCGCGGCATGCTCTTCTGACTGAGCCAGTAAGGCACCCCTAAACGTGTACTTGAGAGTAAACAGGTGGGAATTACCCGTTCATGGAAGTAAACCTATGATGCAATCCACTAGGGCTATCAAAGACCTAGGGGAATTTTATGTTGGGGCGCTATCACTGGTACAGAGCCCTTGCCGTGGGGAAGATTATGTTCTGTCATTCATGAGAACCCTAGCCTTTACCAAAGGTTTTGGTGGAGAGCAAGGGAGGCAGTCGCTATCGCATATCCCACTGTGGCTCACTCCCAACACGGCTCCGCATCACAGAGGAACAGGGTAGGTGGATCCTCCAGCCCAAGGAGGGCGTTCAGCTACTTGGTTAAGACACATCTCTCTACACGGGCTTTTCTTTCATTTCTAAGATTTTATTTAAGGGGGTGGGAGAGCATGCACAAGCAGGGGGAGCTGCAGAGGCAGAGTGAGAAGCTGGCTTCCTGCCGAGCAGGGAGCTTGACATGGGGCTCAGTCCCAGGACCCCGGGATCATGACCTGAGCTGAAGGCAGACACTTAACTGACTGAACCTCTAAGGCCCCCTGACATGGGAATTCTCTTAACGGCTAATTAGCTACAAAGAGAAAAAAATTTCTCTGTATATTTGTGGTCACGTAAAGAAATAAGGAAATCTCCCCCAGATTTTAATATGGCGCAGTAACTCCCTAATTGAATGGAAATACTCCTTTCCCTAAACTCTGGCTTTGACTAATAACCACAAGTATAAAGGACTAAAACTACAAACTCTTTAACTCTAACGTGCATGCTGTTTACGTGTAATTAGCTCATCAAATTCCCCCAAATCCTGAGACTGTTCCACAGAAGGGGCAACAAGGCTCAGAGAAATCACCTAACCCATGCCAGGTTAAAAGGCTACAAAACGACAGAGCCCATAATTAGACATGGGCTCTGTCGTTTTGTAGCTTTTTAACCTGGCATGGGTTAGGTGATTTAAATCCAGGTGTTATCTCTCCCCAGACCTATAGGTTTGCAGCCGGCATCTCATGAACTGCCGAACTGAGCCCCCACATCAGGCTGGTTACATGTGTTCACCCTTGGGGTGATGAGATCTCGTGGCCCCCGGCACGTCTGCACTGAGGCACAAACTGGACGCCTGTAAAGAGCTCTGCAGGCTCCACAGGCCTCACCGCTGACGGCATGAAAATGACCAGGCGGCTTAACATCACAGACTTTTCGCATTTCCTGGTCTCAGACATCAAAACACGACAAGAAAGGCTGTTTTTTAGAGGTATTTCCTGATGAATGAAACCTAGGAAGTACTGGAAATCTTACGGATGTCTGATCTTTTGGGGATTTTTCCAAACGCCACCCCCTTCTTCCTCTTTGCCAAAGAGAAGATCATTCTCGTGGGGCAGAGGACAGAGAGACAGCAAGTTGCAGAAGAATGCTGTAGCCTCTGCCTCCTGAAATCCTTCCTGGGATAGTTCAGCCACTGGAGTGGGCTTCTAGTTTGCTCTTCTAACTAAAAAACCATCGGCCCTGTCTCTGTGTGACGCTCCCACCACAGCAGCTGATGTCCTCCATGTCACATGGGGGCACTATGAAGTGACCTCTCAGAGGGTCCACCCAGGGTCTGAAGAGGAGCTTGGCTGAAATGGGAAAGAACAGGATGTGGCTGTTGGAGTCTTTTTGTAAAAAATAATGACAACATGACTGTTGTTAAATGAACACCGAAGAAATGATTAAGCTCCGTATTCAAAAACCTTTTGATATTGTGCGAGACTAAAACAACAAAAATCCCCAGTAAAGTGTTGCTAGTGTGATTAGTCAGGGGCCACACCACCACAGCCCTGCTGAGCTTGGTCTGGTCAATGGAGTCTTGCCAACGGCCCGTCCAAAGCCTCTCACCGGTCTCCCCCTCAGGCCCCACTCGGGCTTCTGCAGTACCTCCTCCTGTCTTCCTCGCTGGCAAGCTTTCTCCATGCTCCACAGGCAGCCAGCTAGCCAGACACTTCTGAATGCAGATGCTTTCATGGCCCCCTTGTAATGACGGAGTGGTTCCCCGCCTGTACAGAAAGTGAAAGCCCCAATGTTCTCTGTCCTGTTGCCCTTCTGCTTCATATTCTTCGGAGAACTTAGCTTCCTGCATGCTTTCAATCCTCTTTAGTTTTGTCTGTTCTCTTCCCTCTTCCCCTAATCTCTCAGGGCTTTTTAAGCTTGGCCTAAGTGTCACGACCTCGAAGACAACTTCTTAGAAAGTGCAGCCATCTTGGTGCTAGAACATGCAGCATGGCCTGACTGCTGGGAGCACAGGCTGGTGCCTGATGATGTGGGCTGTCACTCTGACCTGGCCACTGACCGTGTTACTTAGGCCCACTATTTTGTTCACATCATGCTTCAATTTCTCATCTATGAAATGACAGGAGTCAGACGTACCTCACTGGCTTACTGTGAAGGTTGCATTCAAACAGCTCCTGGCATGGAGCAAGTATGCAATACATTTTACTAAGTATTACAACACTTAGAGCGTTCTCTTCATTGGTGTCTCATTTGCCAACCCTAAGATCTCGAGGTTGGGGAGTAGCTCCAGTCATCTGTGAAACCTCAGAGCAGGCAGAGAGCAGGTGCTTATAAACATGCCTGAGGTGAACATAAAGCCTGGAAGACAGATCTGGAAACAGCATTCCAGGGAGAGATTATGACACGAGAACATAAGAAGGAATCTGTGTGAGAGGACGGAGGAAGCAAAACAGGGAGAAGACAAGGCTGCAGAAGAAAGGGAATGCTGATGGTCTGGGGCCAAGAGAAATCCCAAATGGCTCTGTCAAAGGGCTGCATGGAGAACACAGCAGCAAGATGATGATGCAACAGAATCTGGCACAGAAAATGCCTGTTGGCGACAAGACTGGTTAGAGAAAACAGCCATTATTCATTAGTCGCTGGAAGAGCTACTATTCCCAAACCCTTCTTCATTATAAAGAAAAGGCAATTCTATGATCACAATGAGGCCATGTCCTTTTTTTATTGACAATTCAATCTCTACATACGTACAGTATTGCACAGATAATAAGTGGGCTGACAATCATTAACAATATGGACTCAGGAGCGCGTACATACAGTTACTGCTCTGGGCGATGGTGTACTCTGTGCCAGCTACTTCAGTAAACACGACGGACATAAATAGGACGGCTACTTCAATACAAAGTCAGCTTTCAAAAAAAAGCGTATGTGTTTTCTCATAGAACTCTTAGTATGTCAAACCCAGGAAAACCAGTAACTAAATGGCAAAAAGAATGCCATCAAAGAAAAGTTGGTGACGAAATGTTAGGTTAAGAATTTCAGTCATTGAACTTGAGATACAGGAAGTGTACACGTATTGGGAATTTTAAGAAAAGACCCTCATGTGCTGCTTCAAACTGACAACTATACTCGAAAGGATATTTCGGGGTTGCTACAAATGTCTTCTCTGCTAGCATAAACCACTGTTTGAAAGTTCTAAAGAAACAAGATGGTAATTCACATAAGTGGGTTTTAAAATAAGATTCTTCTCACTCAAAATAAAATAAACTAAGTATGAGCTTCATCAAATTACAAAGAAATCTTATCAAAATGCCAATCAGATAAAGAAGCCAGACCACACACTGATCTTCACTGACTGCAGAGCTAATGTCCCCTACACGGGCGGGAGGAGAGAGTTGTCCCAGCTCTGCGGCTACACAGCCCACAGAGTGACGGTGGACGAACTGGGGGTTGCTTCCCCAGGTATGGAATCGAGGGGGTATGCTGGATGGCTTTTAAGACACCAGCTTGAGATTCCACCTTTGAGGGGACGTTTTGGGTGGCAAAAGAAATGGATTAAAAACAGTGTGTGAAGTATTTCTTACCTTTTGATGCCAGCACTCAGAACTGTTCTGCACTGCAGTTCAAGGAAATCTCTGTTCGATACTTTCATCTACTGGCTGGTGCTGCTAAAGGGTAAAGCAAATGAGGCATCTGACAAAGACATTTTGGACACAACTGTAGAAATGCCGTCAAGTTTGGGGAGAAAACCAGTGCAGTTCCATGTCACGCCCGCTCTCAGGATCTTCTGCCTCTGAATTTTACGAGCCATTAATCTGGTCGGGAAATGCACGTTCATGCCACTCTCAACAGCAAGCTATGGCGTGCACGCGTATTAAAAATACATTTCCTGAAATCCTTCCAGGTAGACAGCGTTCGTGAAGCTGCTTCTAATGGAAAGGATGCAAGACAATTAAGTGCAGGGTAGGATTTTTTTTCTTTAAAAATCAGGAAAATGACCCAAAGAGAGGAATGGCTTCTCGTTTCCTGCCTCTAAAAAGAATACAAGTATCGCTTCTTCTGGAATCTAACACACTGGCTTCACTTTCAAAATGCATCATTTTATTTTCCTTGTAAGGCAGTCATACATTATAAACTTTAAGCACGTGACAGTCACATGATTTCTTTGGTAAGCCCTAGGACTTCCATGAGTGTTCCTGGAGCTTACAGCCAGAGTAGTCAAATATTAAAGCTTTCTCCACAGCCACACGTTCCTTTGATGTTTGGGTTATTGAAAACAAACTCACTGGATAATTTATCTTCAACATAGTCCATTTCTGTTCCTAAAAGTGTTAGCTGTGCTTTCTTTTCGATGAACACTCTGACTCCTTGGGGAGAAGAAAACACGTGTCACATAAAGCCTGCAGGTCTATGGAACCTGCTGATTCAAAGCACAAGTGAACTTTTAAAATAGTAACCACCGACAAAAGTCTAACAGGAAGCTTCTGAATCTATCTCATTATTTCCTTTAAGAGGTTTGGTGCTCAGTTTCCTGTCTGTCCCTTTTCCACCCAATGATCTAAGTCAAACACAGTATTAGGCCTGACAGGTGCAGAGAAACATACTCCATGACAGTTCCACGCAAAACCAGAATTTGCTTTTCACTGTACTTCACCCATTTTTCCCAATTTGCAACATGAAGGAAAGGCGTATGTTCTGAGACTTCTGTAAAAACAGAGTCAATAAATGTGTAAAAGCCTGCACGGACATCTGTACACATGACACACTGGCAAGCTGAGACACATACACAGGACTGTGATACACTGGGCTGGTGTCATGAGGCCCATCAGTGCAACGTGGCCATTTTGTTCTTCTGCTCACGGGCCGGAAAACTGGCAGTAACGTAACTCCCTGGAATTATGGTGGTAGAGGCTGGTATCTTCATAAATATAACTGGTCTAAGAAAGCTTTCTTCCTTATAAGAAACTGATTACTCAAATATAAACTGTATACAGTTATTAGAAATCATCTTCAGAAATATTTAATATTTAAAATTTAAAAATTTAATATTTAAGGTATTTTATGTAGCGATCTAAAAAACAACACAAAATGTCATCATTGGTCAGTAACTTCACTTTAAAACAACTTGTTAAAAACAACAACAACAAAAATGTCATCATTGGTAACTTCACTTTAATGAGATGAATTAGCTATGTAATAGCACAGCTCTGACGCAGAGCTGCCACTGAAATACCCGTGCTAGTGCTCGCTGAAGTTCCCCTGAGGCCGTGACATTATTTTGTTTTAAATAGGTTTTATTAGGTTACTGGGTAGGGCCAGGGGGCAAGAGAGAATTAGAGCACTGGCATTTTTAATAAAAATTAAAACACAGATTCTTCAAAAGCATGAGATGACATTACTTATTTACTTATTTGGTATAGACATCAAACTGCTGCTTCCCAAAAGATGGATGGTTTGGTCTGAAGTTTAGCATTTAAAATCCTTCTGCAATGATTATCTTTTGTAATTGAAATAAAACAAATGATAAGAGCATACCTTCTGGAGCCAACTTGAGTAGGTTCAACTTTTCCCCAGGCCACTGAACTAGCGGAGTGACCCTCAGACAAGCTACTTCACTTCCCCATGTCTCAGTTTCTTAATCAGCAAAAGGTGGGACGATACGGTACCATTCTCACTCAGCTGCCGTGTATCAATCATCTGATACATGAAAGTCCATCAAACCACCCTACCTCACAGCAAGCTCTATGTATGCTTGGAACTCACCATCTTGAACAACTTCTTCATCAGAATCTCCTTTTGTCTTTGTATATTCTAGAGTATAAGAAAGGCCATTACAACCCCTGGTTCGGACACCAACTTTCAGACCTACCTGAAAAAGCAGTGTAAATATAAACTTAGTTTTAAAGTAGTACATATTAAACATTCATAAAAACTCTGGCTATTTGTGCTATGGTGAGTGCTGTGAAGTGTGTAAACCTGGCGATTCACAGACCTGTACCCCTGGGGATAAAAATATATTATATGTTTATAAAAAATAAAAAAAATTTATATTAAAATTAAAAAAAAACCCCTCTGGCTATTTGACATTATTTGTTTCTTCATAAGCTTAAAGAGATATTAGATTTCTGGCTATGAAATGTGCCATCAAGAAGTATAAGTGGAAAGGGAAACAAGCATTTAAAAAATTTAGCTATTTAACAAACAGCACTGCAATACTAGTGGGGATCCTAAAATAAAAACAATTAAATGCAAAAAACCCAAAACCAGTCACTACCACTCTACGGAAAACATTTTTTTTTCCTTTTTAGTTCCGGTCCTTGTCATAGATACATATAATCTAAACACAGGCTTTATTATAACAGGAATAAGTCTTAATTCTCTGATTTGTTTTTGCCACTTAAGACATCATCCTTCCATGTGATTAACTGTCACAATTATCATCTGCATATAACGCCTTGGCAGTCCACTATACCAATGTATGTTAACTACTTAACCCTTGCTTTTGGCAGATTAGGCTGGGAATAACATTTTTAAAGGAAGAGGGGTTTTTTTTGCTTTTGTTTTTTAAAGTAAGTTCTGCCCAATGTGAGGCCTGAATTCACAACCCCCTGATCAAGAGTTACCTGCTCTACCAACTGAGTCAGCCAGGTGCCTGAAGAATTTTAATTCTAAACATGAAAAATCCCTTTTTTAAAGGAAAAAGAAAAGTACCTGATGGCACAGATGACTACCTAATAAAACATTTTTAAAATTTTTTTAGAATTAAAAAAATTTTTTTTAAACATTTTTAAAAAGATTTTATTTGTTTATTTGACAGAGATCACAAGTAGGCAGAAAGGCAGGCAGAGAGAGAGGGGAAAGCAGGCTCCCTGCTGAGCAGAGAGCCAGATGCAGGGCTCCATCCCAGGACCTGGGACCATGACCTGAGGCGAAGGAACCTAGCCACCCAGGAGCCCATACCTAACAAATTCTCAATTCCTCAAAAATATTTGTGCTCCACCTCATTGCAAGAGATGTTCTCAGGAAGCTTCCCTATGTTTAGGTTCAGTGAGGTCCCTAGGCCGTCCCCTGGAAACCATCCTGCCTCTACACAGGGCCTTAATTCTAACACTGAACTACGCAAACATTCTCAAGTACCAGAAATCAAAAGACTGCAGCCCACACAGACGTTAAGAAGTTAAAATGGGACCAAACTGCACTTTCAAAATACCAGCCTTCATCTAATGTCTATCTTAGTGTGATTTTCTAACAATATCTACCGAACTTCTAATCTTGGATCCTATCTGCTTTTTTGAAGTATACAGTGTAAGTATCATCACAAAAAGCAGGGTTTTGCCAAGCAGACCCCACTTCTCTTCACAGCAATGGTACATCTGCTTCAGGAGCAATCACGGAGCGGGAAGACACTTGGTGAGAGTGGGAGCGAGAATGCTAAGCCGCCCGGGAGTTCTGACTGTAGTCTCTTCTGTCTTTGACAAGGAGACAGAACTGTGGTCTTATTCACTCCCAGAGTGAGGGAAGAGAACGTGCGGGCCGATTCACACATTCAGCATCGCCAATAAGAAACCATCTAGCTGGAATTCTGGAGCACATGTCCTGAGTATTAACTTGACTTAGCTTTTATCTTTATAAACCAAAAGACTCAAGCAAAGCAGGAGGTCCAACGACTAGGAATGAATACAGACACTTACAGAAGACAGGAAAATGCAGCTTTAGGTACCTGGAGTTTGGAAAAGGGACTGCTCGCGCCAGCAGTGACACCCAATGAGGCGTGTGTGCTCCATCCTCTTCATGTCATTGTCATCCCTCAAACCTACATGCAGCTACACCAGGGTTTCATCTGGCCCGTGTATATATACTCTTTCCATCAGTCTATCCAAATGGGGTTGCCACATACATTTTAGCATTTAGTAATTCTTAGGAGGAATGTGCCAGAACTTCATTACACTGTAATGTAGGTTGTACAACAGAACCTAGACACCACTCCAAAGTCTAATTACTAAGTATCAGTAGTTTAGTACTTGGACGTAATTTACAGTATTCCACGGGCAACAATGCCCTAAGGTGAAGGCGATGCACGCTCCCCTTACTCAACAGTTCTGTGTCTAGGAGGACAGCCTACAGGGGTGCACTAAACCAGGCTCACAGGTTTAGTCCTCTAGAACAATGGGCCTGACACGCTACAGACACTAAATATTTGCTGAATAATATTGGTGGCAGCACTAGATGTAAACAACCCCAAAGACCTTAATATGGGGGACTGGCTAAATAAATAGAAGCTGTTCAATAAAATATACTAATATATCCAGTCATAAAAAAGGTGGGTCTTTCTGTAATGCTCTGGAAAGAACTTCAAGCTATATTATTAGGGGCAAAAAGCAAAGTGTAACCACAGCATGTATGGAATGCTTTCTCTAAGTAGGGAAGGAGATGGACACACAAACGTTCATCTCAGGAAGGACACTTAAGAGGTGGCCCCTTAGAAGGATGAAAGACAGCCAAGAGTTTGGGTCAGAAAACGACGTCCTTTTCACTCAATACCCTGTTATATTTTATTTGAGCCTCTAAAAATCATGAGCGTATTTTACTTTTTAAATAAAAATCCCTAACCAATGAAAACATACTGTGTATCACAAGATAATTCATTGTGAAAATGCTTCAATTTTTTTTACTGAATATTCATCTGATTGGTTTTACTTACGTGTTCGGGCTTATCTTTAAGAAGCTGTTTTATCTTGTTTACTGCTGAAGGTGTCTGAAAAAAGAACAAGTTATTAAGTTTTTAGCTACAAAACCTACTTTCTTTAAAGCCTTATAGTTCCCTAGTCTTTAAGACTATTCAAGTCTATTAGCACATTTGTCTGACAAATTTATATTCCATTCTTGTCTGAGTACCTTGTGGCTTTTGTACACAAACACACGGACTCTCCTCAACTCAAAACATTCTGTTTTTATTTTTAACATACCTTCTAGCAACATCCTTTGAATCTTGTTCCCCCCAGTCAAGATCGGCTCCCTGTCATCAGTTCTCTGGTTCTACTTACATCACAAACCTACGTCTGCTGGGCAGCCTCTCTTCTGTGCTCCTGCCGCATGCTCGGCAACAAGACAACAAGACACAGAGAAGGCACTCAGTAGCCAAGAATCAATCAAGGAATCGCTGGGGAAGCAAACCTTCAGGCAGTTTTCCTTTTGATTATTATTAACTCTATTGTTTGTTTTTTTGTGTACCCCAAATCTATTTCAAGCCCATTAAAATGCAGAGAGGAAATAAGGCAGCAGCATCAACCCAGAGGGTGCCTCTCTTACCAGTCCCACCACGTGTTCGCACAGCTACTAAATGTGGCTTAAAACATCATCTCAGGATATCCGGATGAACAGAATTAAGCTAGTCAAATACAGAAACAAGCACCGGGAGGCATTTTTCAGGAGCAATGCTGTTTAATTACCTGGCCCATTTGTCTTCAAAATGAGGAAAACACCACGATGTATTAGGTGTATCGATCAGCACCACCAAGCCCCTTTCCTGGGAAGAGCAATTTTCCCACATCTACTCTATTTCTATCTTGGGTCCTGTCTGCTCTTTCACGGTGCTGTCAGGGACAAAATCCGTTCCAGGGCATTTCTGCCCTACTTCCTAGCTGTGTCCAAGCCTGTTACTTGGCTTAAATGGGGAGAACAGACCCTCCTCCTCAGGATTCTTGGGAGGATTAAATAAATGAGTTCACGAAGTACATTTAGAACAGTGCCAGGCACAAAAGAGCTCAATATAAACCTGCTACTTTACAATGATGAGAGTATATTAACAAAGAGATCATGTCCTTCCTACTTCATTAGCAACTTAGCTGGCAATGCTGTGCTGGTCCTCCAGTTTTTTTATTGGCATTTTATTGGTTTGTGGAATCCCAGAGTGGACATTATGACCCATGACTTGGAAGTAACTGTAGCCAAATCCCAAGCCTGTGCTAAGAGGGCAGACCAAGAGGATGGCCTCCAAGCGTGCTCTTCGGGCCTGTCCAGTGGGGGTGCCGGCCAGATGAAGATGTGGAAGCAGAGTCTGGACGTAATTTAGAAAAGCCATGAAACCAATTTAGAAGGCTGACACTAGTATTTTTTAAAAACACAAACCAGAAAAGAAAACAACATATTACACTAAATAAAGATGAATGTTCAGTGAAACTATGACTTCAGTTATTAATATACAGTGGGTGTGCATATATATACTTATTCTGTGTAACTGTAAAAGAAAAAAAAGGTTAAAAAAATATCACCATCAGTAGTGATTTATAAAGGCCTTTTCCCACAATTCTACCAGAACAGGAGCCAACCAGTAGGACAATAGTGAAAATAGGGAACAGTATGCTGGGGAAAGAAAGAAATTGAGAAGAATAGAATTACGTTGTTTTTTTTTTTCCTTTTGAGATCACAGCATGTCAACCTCAAATAGTTACAGGAATATTCCTGAAGAAAAATGTTTAAAAATGCTCATTTACCCTTCTAAACAAATGCCAGTAAAAACTAGCTTCTGCTAGTCTCATGGCCTTATTTCCCACATTGAGTCCTGAAGAAATTAATCTAATTACTGTCAAAGAGCAAAGGATTTCCGATAAGCTTAAAAAAAAAGCACAACTGTGGGAAAATATTTATTGCAAGTACGAAAATGCCCTGTAATGCTGGGGAGTCAAAGGTGATGAGTGTTCACTGCTACAAGACCAAAACAAAGAAGATAGGGAGTACACACTACTCTGTCAACAGCCCCATGCGTTTCTATCTCCACATGATTATTAAATTACCAAATTTGATTTTACAAAATAATGTTTTTTCTTCTTTTCCCAATTCTTAGTAGAAAACACACAATAAACGAAAACAATTCACGGAGTGGTCCACCTATCCCAAAGTGGTTGACTTCACACCCCTCTACTGTCCAGGGAAAAGTAACCTGTGTGCCTGGGAAGTGTCATCATAGGAGCCAAAATGAGTCTTTCTTAATTTTCCTCTGTCAGGCCAAAACCAAGCATACTCCACTGGCAGAGTGTTACTGATGGAAACCCAGCAGAGTACGTACTTAAGGGGAAAGATACAGATCTTGTAACTTTCTAAGTGAGGGATTTGGTTTTCAGAACAAGTCAGAAGGACTAAAAGGGAACATGTGGCACTTGAAAAAAAAATGCTAGCTATAAAAAAATACTTTCTGTAGCTCAGGACCAGGCAGAAGCTGAGGATCTTCCTGGGCTCAGTCTTTGCAGGCTCTGGCAACTCCGCAGTAAGTACACTCAATCCGGCAAACAGTCCAAAAACTTCACAACAACATGCTGCAGACCTGGTAGCCTCCCGTTTCCACGCACTCCCCCAAACGACTAAGACACCTTCACTTTTCTAAGAAACGTATATATAATTAATGACTTATTCACCTGCAGTTTGGCCAATGAATTAAAGTTTAAGATTCCTGAAACTCAGTGAAATAGAATGATCGTTTTTAATCTACTCATAGGTAGATCACAGAACAAGACAAAAGGCCCTTAAAAAAGATCTTTAGTCTGTTTTGGTATCAGAAACTTTTCATCCTTAACACTGTATTTCCTTAAGTAATTCCCCAGGCAATTTTAATATTTTGCTGCTCAAGAAAACAAAACTAAAACCAAAGCTAACTCCATGATTATGTATACGAAACATGTGCCAACAACTACAACCTATTTTAATCTCATTATAAATGTGGCATTTTAATGTTTAAAAGATGGCAGATAAATAGCAGCCAATGAACAAGTTACAGTATCTTTCAACTCATTCTTTAACAGTTCCAGGTGGCATTATGATGTTTTCCCTTTTGTCTTTTCCTAGTCATCTGTGTGTGTGTGTATATTTTGTGGCCTTTCTCATGTTTCTCATAATACACACTAATAAACATATTAACCATTTACTGAGTACCTTCCAGGTGTTCAATGGTTTATATGCATCATCTCATTCTTGCAATTCTGTGATTTAAGTATTAAAGATTAAATAACTGATAAAGGGACAGTAAGTTAAGGAATGAAGAGTTATGACTCCCAAACTTAAAAAAAAAATTATTTACAGTGACTACATAATAGGTCACCAACTGGATCTACTCTAATTTATTTAACTATCCTCTCATTGTTATACATTTAGGCAACCTGCAATTGTTTCCTGGAGAATGCCCTGTAAATTGCCTGAATACACAAATTACTGCTTGGTCATTGCTCCAAAACACTTCTGGTACTTGTCCTTCCATGAATTAACTGGGGCTCAAGTAACATTGTTTCCTCTTCCTTCTCCACCAGGTGCCACTAGAAAGTTAAGTCTTAAAGCACTCACTGCACATAATGAATTAATTTCTCTCTGTGCATGAAGAATGATGCTGGCTATGTACCATCATTCTCTTACAACTTTGGTTGCACTTTATGGACAGGTGTCCATAATCTTAAATTATGGTTGCACTAACTCTGATCTGTAGAATGATGGAAATAAAAGCCTCTGCCAGCAGGGCAGTGTTAATCTTCAGGCTTTCATCATATTTTACTTTGGTTCCTAAAAATTCAATTTCTTTTGTCAATTCCTCTGCAGGTGTCCAAAAGTACTCACTTTGAAGTGGTGGGGTGGAGACTTAAAACATTCAATCAAGAAACCATCTCTGGTTGCAGAGAAGTGTTAAGGGCAGCTAGCTGGTCACCAAAGTAAGCCTTCCGTTCCAGCAAACCATGAGTCCTCTCCCGGATTAACATCAGTTAACATGGATACCTAGGCGCTACCGGCACGGAACCATGTTTTCATTTCATCAACTCCTTTTCCTTTTCCTAGCCTTTTGATGACCTCTGCTGGCCAGGTAGGTACAGCACTTAGACAAGTTTGCACCCTGTCAAATTACTGATGTCAAGTTTATGTATCTAGGTAACACTGATCTCTTCCTACCCATTTTACTGAATCATTTCTGGTTTCATTTGCTTTTATCTGTATTCACTCATTAGCCCTTTGATCACCTTCCTGCTTCTGCACTCCACAGAACATGCCAGGATTTACAATGCTCATGCCAGGGTTTTGGGACTAGGGAGCATATGCTGATTAAAATGACTGCAAGCCTGCTATGCGGGCCGTGGGTGGAAAGCAACCAGGACTTGCTTTTTCTCTGGCACCAGCTAAGACTACAGGGAAAGGAACTTCTAAAGCTAGCTAGACAGTTAAACAGGCTAAGTTCACACAATGGCCTCTGGTAAGTTCATCAAACACTTGATCAAAGGCAATACAAATACAAAGGCCCTTGTGAACTAAGAACTGACAAGATGAAGAACGGACACAATTCTGTTAGAATAAGCCCGGTAACAGGTTGTGAAGCAGGAGCAAGTGCAGAGAGCGCAGGTCTGAGAATGTAAGCTGTTATTATCCCTGGTAATTCCAGGGGTGGCAATATTGGGCCTGGCCCACAACTATGTCCCTGGAGAGTGGGAATTGGGTAACTCAATTTATTTCTTGTCCTTAAACACAGGAGGTCTTAAATGTCAGCTGAATGACAAGGAATGGGGAGGAAGGGAATGATTCAGAGATTTTGAATAAGCAGGTAATATGTTAAAGGATGGACAAAGAAAAGGCAAAAAAGCATCTCCTCTTTCTGGCTCTACCATTATCAGTGGCAGAATTCTTTTCAGTTCTCAGTATTTTTTAACTCCGTGAAAAAATACTCAGTTAACTTGTGAAAGACACAAAGTATGACCCAGGCCCTTCAGTTCTTGTGATTTCAAGACGGTGGGAGAATTCTCAGATCTGATAATGTTATCTTCTGGACATGAAAACAGGGTTGGTGGCACAGAAACAGGAATATAGAATAATCAGGATAACCTGTACCGGCTGAAAAACACTTATCCATTATAAAAATGAATCCTCCCACCTGATCACAACTTCCTTCTATTTTGTTTCAAAGGATTTTCTGACAACAGGCTTTCTTATAGCATTAGCTTGAATGGAATCCGTGATTCAATTCTACTTCCCACTCTCTAGGTGCTGAATGCTTGCACAAAGCCTTCTCCTTAACCAAGACTGGGGTGAGAAGAATGCCGAACTGATTCATAAGCTCTCCTATGAAATCCAACTCTTTCGAAACGGCAAACACAAGTGACTGTCTAACTGATACGGAGTTTTCCTGGGGTGAAATGTTTTGTAACTAGACAGAGGTGATGGTTGCACATTAAGAATGTACTAAATGCCACCGAATGGTACATTTTTTAAAGGGGTTAATTTTTTGGTATGTGAGTTTTCCCTCAGTTTAAAAACAACAACAACAAACAAACTGCACAGAGCACCAGGGATCGCGTCTGCGTGGTAAATCCTGCGGCGACCGTACGCGGTGTGGACTTTGGTGCCCTCCCAGGGTGTTCAACCTCTCACCCAGAAAACACCCAACGCTCACTCAGGGTAGAAATTTTTATCCTTCTTTGTCCTTTGTGAGAGCGGACCACGGCCGAGGCCTGCTGGAGGGACGGAGGGTGTTTCAAAAAGCCTCCCCGACGCCAGGAAGGAAGCCTTTGTGCACTACAGCCTTGATCTCAGTGAGGGGTGGGCTTTGTTGACGCCGTAGCTCTCACGTCGCTCGCCGCGCTCGCCCCGTCGTCCCCCGGCGAGCTTCCTCCCTCCCCGCGCACCTCGAGGGCAGAAGCCCGGGTTCCCTCCCCCGGGTTCCCTCACCCAGCTTCCCGCTCCTCGAGCTCCTAATGGCCCGCGACCCGAGCACAGTCGCGCCCCCGGCTCGCAGCGGGCCTCCCCGGGGGCCCGGGGCTTCGCGCACACTCGGCGTCCCCCACTGCCCCGCAGGCAGCGGCGCACGGCCTGCTGGGAAACGTAGTTCCCGGGGCGCCCGGCTCCCACGGAGCAGCCCCGCCCGGGCTTGTTTATCTCCCCAGCCAGGGCAAGGAGGGCAGGGCGGCGACGCGGCGGCCGCACAGCGGGCCGGGCGCCGCGCCGCCGTGACCTCCTCGCGGGGGCGGAGGTGAACCAATGTCACCCGTCCGACCGCGCGCCCCGGCCACTCACCAGGGTGAGGGCGGCCCGGGTGGGCTGCAGCTTCCTCTTGCTCACAGCCCGGACAGTGGCTCGGACTAAAGAAGCCGACATCCTCGCCGTCCCGGAGCCCCGGTGCCTCGGGCCGAAGATCGGCCACTTCACCCTCTCTCCATGGACACGGCGGCCGCATTGACGCCACAGGCTCCGGCGCACGGCGCCCCAGGCCCCACCCCGCGTGGGCCCGCCCCGCCGCCGTCATTGGGCAGCCGCATGAGTGACAGGCGGAGGGTGGGGCGCGGCGCTCGGGCTGTGGGCACGTGACGCGGGGGCACAGCCAGAGGCTGGGGTGCGTGGGGGTGTAAGGTCGTCTTCCGGGGACTGCTTAGGCGCGTCGTGGGGAGTGGGGTTTGGGCACGCGGAGTGACTGCTGGCTTGACTCTGGAGGCTTGTCGCTCCCCGACCTGTCCCTGGGAAAGGTGCGGCGTCACTGCTTAGGAACGCTGAACGCCAGAGCTGGTGTTCTCCAGAGCAGAAGGGTTCCGAGGCCTAGGCACACGTACTTGTCTTCCTTTCTGGTCGAGCTGGACCCTTCTTCAGAGCATAGACTTACCGCAGAGTAGTGAAATAAACCACCCAAACACACCCCTACTCGTCCTCCCCTCGCCGCGTGCTGACTTGAAGCGTTGTTGGAGGTTGGTGCTAATACAACTTTCGCTTTCAGGGACTGACACTGACTTTGGAATCCAACGCACTCCGAGGATGTGATTGGGCAGCTCCGTCAACACTCAGCGAGAACCACTGAACAGACTTGAATGAACACCTGTTGTCTGCCAGACCTTGCCGTGGCTGCTCAGGGGCCTCTGCCTTATAATTCTGCTTGTTAACTGAAATACACCTAAGCCTGGTAAATGGAGAGTCCAGGAAAGAATGAGCGATCCTGGGAGGACAGAAGTGCAGCGGGGTTAGCGCTGGGGAGGGCAACCTCCGGATAGGTGGCTTTTCTCATAGGTGGCATTTCTTTCTTTCTTTCTTTTTTTTTAAAGATTTTATTTATTTATCCGACAGAGAGATCACAAGTAGGCAGAGAGGCAGGCAGAGAGAGAGGAGGAAGCAGGCTCCCTGCTGAGCAGAGAGCCCGATGCGGGGCTCGATCCCAGGACCCTGAGATCATGACCTGAGCCGAAGGCAGCGGCCTAACCCACTGAGCCACCCAGGCACCCCATCATAGGTGGCATTTCTTGAGGCGGTGCTAGAGGTAAAGGAAAAAGGAGGGTCGGTGGGGAGGTCCTGGGGAGGATGGACTCTGCTCAGTGTTTCAGTGTGGAAAGAACTAATCAGCGAAGTGTGTTTTAGAGCCCAGTTTCTTTCATCCGCTGCTACAGGATTGGAGAGTTCAAAATTCCCCTAAGTAATGACAGTAAGAGAATGGTAGTTTTTGCCTCCAAACCCGGCTTAACACAAAAGAGACGGTGAAATTAGATGATGGTAGTATGGTGGGTTTGTCTTGGCTTCATCGGACTAGCTGGGTGATTTGGTACAAGGTGTCTTACTTCTGATGCCCTTCCTCCTACAGACACTGTGAAGATTAAATGGAAGGCCCTTGGAGGAGTGTATGGCACGTAGCTAAGTACCAGCAACTCAATAAACTGTTGCTAGTTATTCAGAACATATCACAAAAAGAATGAATCCTAATGTAAACAATGGACTTTGGGGATAATGTTCTGTCCACTTAGGTTCATCAGTTGAAAAAAAAAATACCCCACGCTGGTGCAGGATGTGGATAATGGAGGATTTGGGCTTGTGTTGGGACAAGAGTATACAGAAACTCTGCACTTTCCATTCAGTTCTGTTGTGAACCTGAAACTGTTCTAAGAAATAGTGTTAATAAAATGTTAAAAAAAAAAGATGCCACGTATGATTCTTAATTGTTGAAATATTGTTACGTAACTGTGTAGCACTTTATAGATTTCAAGAGCACCCTTTGGCACACTTTCTCATAGCCTCAATTTTAGAATAGGTAGAGCAGGAACATTGGGATGACTAGTTTAAAAGTGATGCATAAACTCTGGCCTTTTAGTATAGCGAATTAGAAAAGAAGTACATTTAAAAAATCTAATCCTAAATTTTCTGGTTCAGGATCCCCCCATGTATGCTTAATTCTTTCATCTATTTAATACACACTACTCAGTTTTTAACTTGGTTGGCTGTTTTGTGTGTGAGTGGTAAGTCACATAATCTACTTATTGGTGGGTCAGGCATACCTAATGTTATTTGAAACTGGTGCAGGCCCCTCAGATAAACTGGCCTTAAGAGGATTTTGTGACTATTTAAGAAATATGTGGGCTCCCTTATCTCAGGGCAGCAGCTGTCCTAGGGTGTCCTGAAGTGGGTGTGGTAACTGTTGAGGGAGCTGGCAAGCTGTGACCACATTTAGATTTCCACCAATAGATTAAAAACTTAAAATAGGGAAATGTTCAACATTGCACTTCGGGCCTTAGTTTCAGGGTTTTAGACATTTAAAAGTGTTTTTCCTAGTTAAGACCTCACTTGATCCTCGCTACTCTGTGAAAGGGCAGGTGTGACTTCCATTTTATAGGCACGGAAACTGAACTGCCATGAGGTTAGGAGGATTGCCACACTCTCAACTGGAAAACTGGCAGAGCCAGAGACCCTAATTAAGCCTAGAATTCCACCCAGGGAAGCGTGCTAAATTCTTGACTGCTGTTGTCTAAACAAGCCTACTTTCAAAGAAAAAAGTACTAAGTACATCTTTACAATTTTATGGGAGTTTGTTGAATTCTGTGAACATCTGAATCTGAACTTTTTTTTTTTTTCCTAACCTGTAACACCGTGAACCCTATTTACCCAGGATTTTTTCCCACTCAGTAAAGATTTTTTTTAAGTAGAATCATTTGTGAAACACATTTGAAAATGAAAAGTAAACTGAAGTTATGTCAGAACATTTTAGTGACATCTCTAAGTGTGCACTCTGCTGATTACTGTACACACTGAGCAAGGGATTAGAGTAGACAGGGCTGTAAGAATAGATTTCATTTTCTTATGTGTTCCTGGGAGAAAGAGGAAATGAAATTGTGCTAGTGGAGCATTTGTGGAGCTTGTGGAGGGACAGGCCAGCTGCATCTGAATGATAACTAGGAGCTGGCCTCAGCATGGAGCAGATGCACTTGTCCCCGGCTGGGGCCCTGAGAAGGGGCTGTGACCAGCGCCCAAGTCAAGGTTCATCCATTCTTCAGGTCTGGCAAACACTGGTCACTGTCCCATTGATCAGTGTGAGGAACTGAAATTTACCCAGGAACTAGAATAAAATGTAGGAAGCTTTTTAACATTCTTAAAAAGATATAAGGAAACGTGGTTTCCATGAAAAGGAAAATAGTAAGAATAAACTTGAATGAGAGGAAAAGGGAAGGTGGCTGAGGTACGTTGAGGATGATTAGAAGTGAAATGATGAAATTCATGTGAGACAGAAAACAGCAAAATGACATAAAAAATCCAGCCAGTCATGTGGAGATTAAATTTGAGTTCTCCTAGGATGAAGGAAAAAGATGATGGAGAAATAATGAAAAAAGACAAAAGTATTTTTGAGGGGGAAAAAAAAATAACATACTTTTCCAAGTTGAAAAAAAAACAACCAAAAAACCAAACCGGGCTAGGGAGATGCATGGGATTTGCTTCTGTTTTAGCGAAAAGTCACAGACAAAAAACTTACAGGGAAACCTCTGCTGAGGTATCCAAGCAGAAAAATAAAATCTACAAGGGAACAAAAATTAGACTGGCCTCCGATTTCTGCTATCATGACAGAAGACAGCATTAATAGCTTTTCAAAGAAAGTGTGACAAGAATTGTGTGCCCAGTCAAGCTCATTTTCATGCTGAAGGCAAGAGAAATCAGAAGAGCAGCTTCTGCCCTGGGTACCTAATTCATGCGGTTAATTCAGGTGTTTGGGTTTGTCCAAACTGAGTGAGGAACAATCACTAAACCCTTCTACCACAACTTCCCAAATTCTGTAGGTAATTTTGATAGGATTCTTCTTTAACTGGAGTATGTCTTCAAGTAGGTGAAAAGAAGGGCTCACAGGTGCTATTTTCTGAGCCCTCTCCTAGCCGGGAACGCTCGCCCAACAAACACTCTCCCCGTCCTTCTCTGTCTTCATCCACCAAGCCTGTGCCTCTCCTGTGGGCATTCCCAGTGCTTGGCACACAGTGGGGTCAATGAACAGTAAATTGCTCGAGCACGAGATAAAGTAGAGGGAGTATAAGATAAAGAGGAGCAGATTTATACTGCCCTCACTCCATCTGGTTTCCTCATGAAATTTAGGACTCTTGCTAGAAAGTAATGTGGATAAAATTACCGGTTGAAATTCTGGTTTTATTTCAAAATGATAAATAAACCGAGGCATTGTTCTGACCACATTCTACTTCTGGAGGGCTTGTGGAGTTAGAGAAACAGTTCCAGGGGGGCTCCAGTCAGACCCAGAATGACACCAACCAAACTTGTGATTGGCAGAGATGGCCTCTTTAATCCTCAGGGATATTTAAAAGTTCTCCACCCTAATTTCCGAGTATCATAAAAAGTAAAAAGCACTTCTGTTTTGTCATTTTTCCTTTGAAAATGTTTTTAGCAGCAAATAGGACTCCTTGTATTCCTTATTTCATTTTTTTTTTTTATGAGCACAGTAATTCTATGTCAACTTACTTAAAATTAGGGAAAAAACCCCAGAGCCTCTCAGTGGCGCTGCTTGACCCACGGAAGGCTTGCATAAATAGGTGCTCATGTTCACGTTGTCATTTCTACAAATATCAATAAAATATGGTTTGTAAATTGTAAATACAGTAGTAGCAGTTCACACATATTTGATATGCTTTCACACAAGGATTCAGTAAACAATAAATATAATTTCCCTTCTTCAAAACAAAAAAGGGATTTGTAGGTGGAAAAAAAGGGTTAATTTACTCTGGGTGTATCAGCACACCACTTTCAGTGTGCTTTGAAAGAATTAAAAACCATGAAATTGTATTCACTGAATACTGGCCCACAGTTATACTTTTTTTTTTTTTTTTTAAGCTTGGCCTAAAAAAACAACAACAACAACAACAAAAAAACCCCAAACCTGGCTTAAATACATACATCATGGCTTTCTCTTAAAATCCTTACATCTATGGGGATTCGTGGTACCTGGGACTGTACTAAATTTTTTTTCCTCATTAACAATTTCATTAAATTAAAAAAAATCTGACATTTCCCTTAAATGTTAAGTTGAAGCCTGATCTATGCTGCTATGTCCTGTGAAATGAACCTAATTTCAAAGTGAATGGGAACGCCTGAGTGGCCATTTAGAGTGCTGCATTTTTTCCTTCCCTCATGATTCCTGCTGGGTCCTCTTCGCTGAGGCTTTTCCCTGAGTCATATATTTACTGGAAAGGCTACCTAGAGGGGGGGAAAAAACAAAACCCAACATAAATAAAACAAGCCTCACTTTATCACAAAAGCCACAAAATTACTTCTTATTATTACTTATTTACAGAAACTTTTCACACTGGTACTGGTCACTTATTTTGAATTGAGTAAGCAAGGCTAGATATAAAAAAGGTATGTAAGGAACATGATCTATTAAACACAAACCTAGTCAAAATTCTTTCTAAATGCAGGAAGGTTGCTAGAGTGACATCATTCTCATCACTTGTTTCCATGTTGGTGCAGAGGGCCAGGTGGACTTTTTGAAACCTCTGCTTTGCATACATCAGTGTCTTCACTTACAACCACACAGGACAGATTGCAACAAATTCTTTGGCTAAAAATAAATATCTTGCATCATTACTTTGCAGATATGAACCTATGAATGGTGACATTCTAGCAATACCTTATTGATACAAAAGAAAAAAGGAAATTTATTATATTTACAGGTAAAGGACAGAAATGTGGATTACTAATTAAAGCCATACTACAGAAGACTTAATAAGTTTTGTTCTGGAGTATAAACAAATAGATCAATGAAAAGAAAACTGATAAATTCTTAATTATGTTTCAGAAAGTAGTATTAACAAAGGTTACATTTCTAACCAATGAGGTAAAGTGGATTGTTCAACAGCTGGTACTGTGTCAAATAAGTCATTTTGGGAGGGAGAGGAGCGTTAGTTTTCCTTCTTTTCTTTCAACATACCCTTCCTCTCCACCCAATTCCAAATGAATTACAGAATTAAACATAAAAGCGCCAAAGTATAAGAAGTAATGATTATTTATATAATCTTGGGGTGGGGAAATTTCCTAAGCACACCACCTTGCCCTATGAGAAAGACTTGCTGAGCTTAGTACTAAAGCAAGTCAATAGGGAAAAGATGAACACCGACATACAGCTGGGGAAAGAAAAACTGACATACGAAAGGGGATAAAAAAAGCATATTGAGTATATATAAAAAACATTTAGTATCAATGAGTAATCAAATGCAACTTAAAACAATTTTTGATCATCAAGTTGAAGGAAGGTCAGAAGGACAGAGAGGTGGGTTGGAGTTTTGCTAAATGAATAGTCATAGAAATCTTACCATAACTGAGGTATGCAAATAACTTAAATGTTCAAAATTTGTGATATGAATGACTAAGTATATAATAGACACAACAGAATACTAGATTTGCATAGAAGAATAATTACTAATACAAAAAGTAGGTTATAAAACCACATGAATAGTATTTTCATAGAAACTAAAAATTAAAGGGGCGCCTGGGTGGCTCAGTTGGTTAAGTGTCTGACTCTTGATTTCAGCTTAGGCCTTGACCTCAGGGTTGTGAGTTCAAGCCCTGTTTTAAAAAACAGTAAAAAAAAAAAAAAAACCACTAAAAATTAAAAACAAATGAAAAATCCTATCAATCCAATGTTTGGTGCCTCATTGTCCTTATCTGAAAAAATGTGAGCTATTACACCTGCCCCCTTGGAATTATTCTAAAGATTAAATAAACTGATACAGGTAAAGCAACTGAACAGTAGCTAGTACATAGAAAAGTACTCAATAAATGTTAGCCATTATTAGTACATTGATGTGAAAAGATGGGAAGACTTTATTTCCCAAACCTAAGTAGTAGTTATGCTCTAGAATGAAGTATAAGTGGCTTTTATTTTATTCATTTTTGCTTAACTATCTACATTTACTAAAGCAAACATATTAAATATGCAAAGAGAAACTTGTGCCTCCCCCAGAAGCAAACTTTTCAAAGCAGAGCATCCAGATAGTCAACGCACAGTGAAAAATGAGTGATACCAGGAAGGAGCACAGCACTCTCCCGTGGTATTTATACTCTAGAGCCTCCAATGGTCTATAGGCAACAAATCTTTGATATTCTGAACTGCCTGAAGTATTGAGGATAGACTTATCATTCCAGGGACAAAAAGTTTAGATCACTACACCTCATATTTCACACACAATTCATAGAGGTTCAAGATCTAACCAGAAAAAAACAAAAGTTTTAAAGCTGTTAGAAGAAACTATAGATGGATATCTTTATGAACTCAGGGAAGAATTTCTTAACGATGACCCTAAAATCACTGAGTGACACGACCATGAAAACTAACCATGGAAAATCCATCACCGATTACCTCAAAATTTAGAACTTTGGAGTGGCAACAGACACAAGTTGAAAGACAAGATATGCTGGAGGAAGATATCTGGAATGTATATAATAAAGGAGTAGTATTCAGAATAAATGAAGAATACTTACAAATTAATAAGGAAATAATAATGCAACAGGAAAATAGGCAAACAATAGGTATAGGGATTTTACAGAACTCCAACTGGTAACAAGCACAAAATAGGCAAATGATATGAACAGGGAATTCATGGAAGAGTAACTCCAATTGGAATAAACATATTAACAGTATCACCAGAGTCAAGAAAATATACATTAGAATAACACCAAAGTATTTTTCACCCATCAAATTTGCAAAAATAAACACTGCTGTTGGGAGTGGCAATTATTCCAACCAATCACTTGATAACCTAAGTTGAAAATGCACATACACTATGACTCAACAGAGTTTGACTTCAAGATACACAAATGATAAAACCTCTCATACATGCTCAAGGAGCTTCAGATGAGAAAGTTCAGTACAGCACTGTTTATAAGAGCAAAAAACCGAACGCAGTCTAAATGCTCATGTGCTACGTAATGGATAGTATGTTCTGTATTCATAGATAGAATACTGGAAAGAAATACAACTAAGTCTATATATAGTGATCTATATAAATTTCAAAATCACTTCATTAAATAGATATGAAAAAGCAGGGTGTAAAACATTCTTATTATACAGTACGATGCATCATTTAAATTACAAAATTCACCAATGGTATGTATGTTAAAGGGTACATATGTAAGTTTAAAAAAAAGAACTGGAAGAACATCTGAACTCCTAATAATAGATGCCTCTGGGGTGGAGGAGCGATGAAGGATGGAATGGGTCTGGGATGGTGGTCAAAGCCTGACTTCGACCATCTTAATGATCTTTTATTGAAAAAAAGAGAGAAGAAAGTAAGGAACAAAAAATAAGGTCAGTTCTCTAGTAGATGAGTTTTATATTTGTATATTCGTATTTTTCCCAACATGTTAGGAAACCACTCTTTTCGAAGAATAGTGCTTATAGTCTGATGACTACATAGCCTGTATAAAAAAATAAATCATACCTGAAGAAATTTCATATAAAAATGTGCATGTAAAAAAGTAAACCCACTAGAAATAAAACATGAACTTTTAGGTACTCTGAGGGAAGAACATGAAATTTATAAAACTCTGGAAGCATGACTTGAAATCACCTAAAAATTGGCTAGAGGAAACGACTACAACAAGCAAGCGACAAACTATATGGCAAAACAAATCATAAATGAGACTGAAAGATTAATAAACTGGAGTGGTGGCAGGGAAGGACAGAACATGTTTGCTAAAGGACAAATGGATTTCTATGCGGAAACTAAAGCTAAAAACAGAGATGATTACCCTAGTTAAAAAATACAAAGATAGAAGCATGAAGAAATACAGTGAAAACATGTGAAAAGCAGGAGACTTCAACAGAGAATACAAGCCGATGGGCAAAAGACTACTCCCGTAAAGTGAGGGTCTGGGAAACAGGCAGTCAGAGACTCTCTGGGGTGGCCAACAATCCCCTTTTGGCATTGCTGGCATCATTGTGAGAAGGTGTGCCCTTTTAAAATCTATCATTCTACTCACTAGGAATTTATCCTGAGGCAATAACTAGGCAAATATTGCCTGATGGTGTTTGATGTAAACAGTGGTCTTCAAACTTGGGTACATGTAATCCCTGAGCCAACTGAACACGATGAGTGGGCAGGGGGCTTTTCGGGACTTGACTGGGGTGCCTCATGTCTACTGGATTCTTTCTGAGAATGCCTCTGTGGCCAAGGTTTTGGGTTGGTTTTCAGAAGGCACACCAGTCTTCCTTTCACAGTCCTCCTATTTATAGAAGAAAGGCATGTCTCCTCCTCATCCAAATCTTAATGTGGTATATGGCCTTGGGAAAAAACCCAAGGAGGCAGGAAGGAAAAGAAACGCTGGTTATCTGTGGTAAGTGTGAATGCCTCTAACAAAAATTCCAAATTTTTAGCTTTTGTGAAATTACACTGATAGGTGATGTTCATCGCAAATAATTCTTAATGATACATTACTATGTGATTTTTGGTCACTTCGTTTAAAAAGGAATAGCAATAACTGAATGACACTGTTGTAATACATTTTCCATTCCCAAAGAAAGCATATCTATTACTTTTAATACTCTATCATAAAGACTACTGGGGTTTCTTGATGTTTACCAACTATAAAAACAAAAAAGATTTGGGATAGAAATGATGAGGAACACTGTTTAATTCCTGTAGTATTGATCCAAAAACACTTGATTGTATGGAGAAAAATCCCATCTATCTCATTAAATGGCAGTCACTTTCAGTATGTAAACATAAATAGAAAAATCTTTTTCATAATTTTTAATCAAAAATTGTAACATTTGTTTTGATCAATTATATATTCTAATGCAAAAACTCAATTTAGAAGAAATTTTTACATTTTGATAAAAAAGCTTAAAAAATCAAATTTCTATAAATATTATTGCAGATAAGAAGGATAGGCTGATATTTATTGCAGATAAATTGAATTTGAGTCTTCTTTTTCTTTAAGATTTTGTTAAGTAATCTCTACACCCAAAGTGGGTCTTGAACTTACAACCTTGATATCAAGAGTTGCACACTCTACCCATTGAGCCACCCAGGTGCCCCTAAAATGCTTGAAATATATATGCTAAAAAATATACTACCTTAAGATGGAAGTAAAACAAAGGAATTCAAGGAGGAAAGTAAAATTTCTGCCTGTTAAGGAGCTGTAAATGAATGGTAGCCTATATGAAAAAGCAGTGATATATTAATTTCATTTGATACATTTAAGGCTAATTGAAGTTTTATTTTAAAATTTCAATATTTATTTTTTAAAAAACCTCAGGAATTATATGCTTTGCAATTTTGATGAAAATTTCAGATATCAACTTAAAAATATATAAGATACATGGGCTTTCTACATTTTGAGGGAAGAATATGAGAGCAAAAAAAGTTTTGGAGGACACTGATGTACCAAATATTTGAAAGCAGCTAGTCCATTAATAAGGAATAATTAAATAAATAATGGGCATGTTCATATACTGGAATATCGAGAAGGGTATCAACAAGAATGATCTCTACTCACTGATAACAAGGTGTCCCTATATTGTTTACAAAGGTACTTCTGTTATTTTATTTTACTCAAGATTTTAAATAATCTCTATACTCAACACGAGGCTTGAACTCACAACCCTGAGATCAAGAGCTGCATGTTCTACCAACTGAGCCAACCGGGCGTCCCTGTTTCTGTTATTTTAAATTTACTATCATAAAGATCACTTTTTTAAAAAATTAGGCTTTTAAATTCTGGTCGAGGTAAAAAACTGTAATAGTATATACACATCATCATGAGGGAGTAAAGATACCATCAATCTCTTCCAACATCTTCAGTTTTTAGGATTTCAAACTGTGAGATTAAAATGGAATAAATGAAGAGTCAGATGTAGTTCTTTTGGAAATATAACCTTCTTTGCAAAAAGGGGGAGTTGTAAGGAATAGAGAAATCTTAGTTTTTTTGAGATTCTCATTCTGAATAAACGGTTATTATATAAACCAGAGTAATTCACTTATGCAGGAAAACCAGCTGACTACGGTTCTAATGTCCATGATGTATGTGTCCTATTAGAAGAGGGAAGTAACAGTGAGGCAGGAAACTGTTTACACCCGTAACAAGGCAGTGATAACTTGCTGAGGGATAATATTTGCCAGATGCTGTGAAAAAAGCTTTATGTATAGAAAATTAATCCTTACAACTGTCCTGTGAGGGGTCAGCCCCAATTTATTGATAAGAAAACTAAGGTACAAAGATGTCTGGTAACTTGACAGAGGCTGAAAAGCCAGCAGGTAGTTGAGCTGTATTTCAAACTCACATATGTCTGACTTGAAAGCTCTTATTCTTGGCCCTTCTCCTGCTCAGTCTATTTATTCTTTCAAAATGAATACTTCTCTATCAGTAAAACTCACTGAACATCTAAGGCACTGCGTCAGCAGTGTGTATAAGGGGGAGGGGAGTCACAATGGAAAACAAGGAAATTCATGGAATCTTCTATTCATTACTCTCCCATTTGGCAGTTAAGGACTATATGCAGCCCAGGAGAAAGGAATGGAGCAAGAAGTATCAGGAAAGAGAACTTGGCTTTTTAGGGGCTTGGTGCTTTAACCTCAGGATCTGGTAAGATAAAAATGGGGCTACAGCCCTTCTCTAGATGAGACATCTGGAGCTCAGAGAAAGCAGGTCTCTTGCCTGAGGTCAATATGGCTACTGGAGAGAACAGGGGCCGTCCTATCAACAGGAAACCACCTGTGTGTCACATATTTAGTACTGTGGGGAAAAAAGAGCTCTGGGGAAATTTAACACTACTGACAATTGAGATGTATTTCAGATTTATAATATAGACAATGGGTGAGTTTATTGTGGATAAATCTGACAAGTCTTAACAGTTGTTGACTGAGGAGTTTAACTAAGATAGATTCTAACCACCCATAAATGTTTTCTTTTTTTTTTTTCTGGTATAAAGTAGGTATGTTTATTGTAATAATTTTTCTTCTGTAGTCAATTCAACCTTTAAGTTTTACAGTTGCTGAAAATATTTGTAAATATGTAAGTCTCTGACGCGGAAGACAATTACAGAAATCTTTATAGCCAACTGGTCATGCCATGCCCAGGTATTATGTCCAGATGTCCAACATCTGTATTCTTCTCCCACTGACAAACAAATTCAGAAAATTATAATAAATTTCTACTTTCAAGACGTGTAAGCCTTTATCAGGAGCCACGCCGACGAACACTGTGCGGGAGCATCAGTGTGTCACCACTCCTACAAACCTCTGTTCGCGGCTACACGCAGGTGCTGTTCTAAGTGTTTTACATGGATTTCTCAACATCCCTGTAAGCCAGCTATTATCATCCCTTTGTAACAGATGAGGAAACTGAGTCAAGTGGAGTGTAAGCAGGTTTTTCAAGATCACAATGCTAGAAATCATATCCTGCAATCTGATGGCAGAGGGCATCCATGTTCTTCCACACCCTACCCTCGGCAAAAGCAACATCTCGACCAAGCAAGGATCCCTATTTTCCCTGTGTAATGCTCTGGAAATATCTGTTCAAGGCTGAGGCTTATAAAAACAACACTCTTTTGGCTTGTTTACATACGGTAACTCTGTGACCCTGAAACTCTCAGAGGATCCATGGGAAGCAACCGCACACACTGCCATGGAGAGTCCGTTTCCAGCACTTGGCTTTCAGAGGCAGAGGGTGTCAGCCTCCTCCTCTCGTCTCACAACAGGGCCCCAGGCCCACTTCACTTCTATTTGATTTGGGGTGTTTTCCCACTAGAATGTTTCTTGTTTTTACATCCGTCCATGCATTCTACTGAAAACAATGGCAAAATCTTCCCAGGAAACAGCTGCTCCTGCATTTTCTCACAGAGCCTCCTTTGTCTTTACCTTTATATCCGCTGTTCCCTTTTTAGGTAAGGGCGGTACTTTTCTGAAGATTTCTGGCTCTTTCTCCTTGAACCATCTGACCTCACTCTATACCAACCCAGTGCCCATTCTTCACAAATTGGAATTGTTACGCGATCTGATGCCACTTTAAATGTTTTCTCCAATCATTTAAAAAAAAAAAAATCCCTGGAATTCACATAGCTTAAAAATCAGTGACTATTCCTGTTTAGATTACTGTATATACTTGAGATACTTCATCCCCAGACGGGCAGAAACAGAAGTAGCTACATAATTTAACAAGTCCATTTATTTTTCTCTTGTGAACGACATTCAGAGTAGAGACAACCAAACATCCCTTGCTGGGAGCTCTCAGAGCTTTCCCAGGGTGAGACCACTGCACCCTGGCTTCTCTCAGACTGTGCTGGTGAAAGCAGGGAAGCCTCTCTCTCCCTCGGGGCCTACAAGGCTGCCCAGGGGCAGGGAGTGCTATCTCCCGGTAACGATGGCAGAGATAGCTTCTCCTCTTCACATTTTTAACGAACACAGCATCTCTCCAAGCTAAAAACAAATGGTGTTTGCATATCAGCAATAACATACAATAGGTAAAAGCTGATCATAAAATATGTGGGTTGTTTTACACTACATACAAAAATGTCAGGTTCTGTCAATGGAGTTTTAAAATTTCAGAAACTTTTCTCATAAACTGTACAATCAAGTTAAAAAGACTACACATGCTCTATTTGCTTATATAATTTCCTTTCTTTAACCCTACTTTATTGAATAAGGTGAGAGAGAGAGAGAGAGAGAGAGAGAGAGACTGACTAAGCAAAGTTACTAAGGGTGTTTACAGGCCAGAACTCAGAATATTTGTTATAGAGTTTATAGTTTCATCCTTTCTTACTAAAAAAAGCTGAAAAAGTTGCTCAGTTACTTTGTTTTTCCTCTTCCCTCTTAAGTTTCCCTTCCCCTTCCCAACTCACATTCTTGAAACACCGGAGAAAAGGAGAGCCTCCGGGTTTTGCCTCCCTCTGGGCATCTGTCCACAGGCTTGTGGGCCAGGCAGGGATGGTGTGAGGTTCAGTTGCCCACAGTTCCTCTTCCAACACTGATCACCAGAAACCCCTGCAGTCAGGTTTCTGTCCTCTTCACGCCAGAGGGATGGCTCTTTCCAGAGTCACTAATGACGTGAGCACTGCCCAATGAAATGCTTACAGCGCCACCCACACTGCACCTGAATTTGCAGCGGCGAGGACCAAGAATGGTCAAGCCCTCTCTGAGGGCCCTTGTCCTCCATACCAGCTCCTACTCCAGGAGCCGGCTCTCCTGCTGCTCTACTCCCTCACTGACCATCTTCTGTCTGTCTTCTTTATTTTGAGCCTTTAAATGTTCTCTTTTCTTTCTGCATTATTTTCTAGGTGATCTCATTCCTACCCAGGCCTTCAAACGCTATCTCTGCACTGAAAATACTCAAGTCTCGGTCTTCAGCCTGGCCCTCTGCTCTGAACACCTTGCTCATCCATCCCACTTGCGACCTGGCATCTGTACCCAGACATCTAGCAGTCTCTTAAATTGACATGGCTACAACTGGACTCTCTTTCTCCGTGAAATCTGTTCTTCCTGAGTCCTTCTCAGTACAGGAAATTCCACTTCCATCTTCCAGTTGCTCAGGCCTAAACTTGTAGTGTCATCTCGGGTCCACTTTTTGTCCTATGTCACCATCTAATCCAGTGACAACCCACGTTGGTGCCAAATATCCAGAACACGACCAGTCTTCACGTTGCCTTCTGCTCCCACCCGAGAGTAAGCCGGCACCATTTCTCCTCTGAGCTCTAGCAGAAGCCTCCTCGTGGGCCGGCTGTCACCCTCACCTCCTCACAGCAGCCATAAGGAACCTTCCACAACAGAATTCAGATTAAACTTCCTTTGTCCCAAGACCTCCAACAGCTGTCCATCTCACAGACAGAAAGAAATCCAATCTGGCCAGTGCTCAAGGCGCCTCATGATCCACACCCATCTACCCTGACCTGACCTCCTACCACCGCCCTCCCTGCACCTGCTACTCAGTGACACCGAGGGACAACGGTGGTTTTCAGTTCTATTGGAACGATCTACCTCCAACTTCCCCTGCCTGGCCCCTTCCTTCATTTGATTCTTTGCATAGATGCTACTTAACAGAATGGCCACCTCCCTGTCCAGCATTCCCTTTTCCTGCTTTGTATTTCTCAGCACCTGTTGCCATAAGAAATACTTACGTATCTCTTCTGACAAGAATACAGAGTGAACGAGAGCAAGGACTTTGCTGGTTCCCTGCTGTATTGTCCGTGTTAAGGCTCTTACCCTGCACTTGGGGCTGGGAAGTGGAGGGGGGAGAGGGAAAATGGCTTAATAAGTACTTGTTGAAGGAAGGATTAAAGACATAGTGAGAGAGCGAGAGAGTGGAGTTCAGGCCAACAGTTACTTTCTTTCCTTCCCCTGGTGCACAGCACATAGTCTCACGAGGAGAGTACACTGCTGACAAGACAGTGGCAATTTCAAAGCAGAAAGAAAAAGTGTGAAAGAAGAATAAAGAATTAAAGACTATGGTTCCTGCTCAGGGACGGTATAGGAATCACCTTAGAACACTTAAAAGCTAGGCAGGTCTAAGCCTACCCACTTGGAATCGGATTTAGGAGGTAAAGGTGGGGACAGGGCAACCGTATTTTCAAGAGTTCCCTGAGTGATTCTGATGTCCAGTCCCTGTTAAAACCACTTACTCAAAGGAAGCATCTCAAAAGGCATGTGGTAAGCTATGCAGTAAATAAAAGAACACACATTTGTTTTTTTTAAAACCCACATACCTGACTGGGGACTCAAAAATATAGTTGTTTTTTGTTTCTTTTTGTCTTCATGTAAAAGCACTGCCTAAAAAATGAAATAGACTGGTTTACAAAGTCGAAAGGAAGAGCATCTGAAAACACCCTTAAAACCGTAACCATTTCCAAGGAGGGCCGAAATTAGGCATGTGGAAGGCACAACTTTGCAAGTTAATTGAAAAGCAAGACAGAGACTCGGGAATCCTCAAAGCACGCCCCGCCATCCGGAGCCATCCGGAGCTCAGCAAGCCGCACCCCACGCTGCACCAGGGCCAGAGACAGGAGCCAGGAGGGTTAGCCAGCGGAAGGAGGGCAGGGCCAGCGGCTGCCCGGCACCTCGCTGAGGGCCTGGCACAGAGCTGCTCGTACTCAGTAAGTGTTCGCTCAACAGACAGGAGACCCAGAGGCTTCCTGCTCAGGCGTGAGCCAGGTTTACCTGAGCAAATGCGCCAGTTGGTCTCAGGGGGCTAGGTGAAGAAGGGGATCCGAATACACAATCTGATTTAGACACACCTGAGAAAAAAATTAGCATTTTGTTCTCACTTTAAAATGAAAGCAGCATCCCTGTTTTCAAACTTCCACAGAACGATTTTCTGTGGACAGGACAGAAGGTCCACTCAGCATCTTGTGTGAACAATAACATATTTGAAGACATGAGAGGGGGCGGCATAATTGTCCAATAGGAAGAAGCAACTTTGAGTAGCTATGGGAGGAAATGCCCCATACCCTAGCCCCACTCCTCCTTTCCTATCTTACTTCTAGAGTACAGTGACTACCTGATTTAGTGTGTAAACACTGCATTCTGAGGAATCCAAGATTCTGGAGCTTTTCCTTCGGTTGGATAATAACTAGCCTCCCACCCCACGATACCCTTGACTCTCCTTGATTTGCTGCTGCTCCTGAAGGCTTTCAGAAACACTGCTCTGTTTGGACAGTTTCACTAGTAGACAACTTAAACCTTGCTACCAGCTAGGAGGAAGAAATCCATCAAAGCTGGGGGAATGCTGGGGCTTCCCTTTACCACTGTGCTGTAGCCAAGAGGAACGCGATGGTAACGTGCTTTGTGCTACTTAGTAAACAGACCACCAGTTTCAGAAGGGTCTACAAAAATAACTTTGGTAGAACTTCATTATATCTGATCTATACTATTTCCAGTTTCCTCATCTGTCAACTGGGATTATTGATACCACCATCTCATGGGGTTGGGGAGAAAATGAGATGAGACTGCCCACGTAAAGTACTTAAAATAGTGCCTGACTCATAGGAAGCACTCCGTGAATGTTAGCTCTGGCTATTATTTTAATTTCTCTTAAATATATATTCCTCTTATAATCATTAAAGATCTGGTCTATGTCCCATGTCAGGGTAAAAAAAAGTTGGAGTTTACATTTGTCCGAGCTCCTTAGAAGTAGGACAAGTTGTATCTTCCATAAACACCAAAGTCCTGTTTTAAAACCAATAATTAAATAATTTAAAAAATATACTTCATTCCATATAAAGCTCGATTTAAAAAAAAGTAAGAATAAGTGCTCTAAAAATTTTGTCTTAAAAAAAAGAGACACATTATATTGCTGCTATGATAGAATAAAATGGAAGAGAGGTATTAGTGTTCCAGGAACGACGAACAGTAGAGAATTTTAAGGGAATTGTCATCAGTGCTGACTCTCTTACACCACCCATACACATACACAACTGGGGACAGGAACAGGAGAGGTTACTCCTTTAATCTAAAAAATGACTTCCCCAGGTTTCTTCTCTATGCCAATCAAATTCCATCCACTCTCACAGGTTTATTCTGAGAACCAAAATGAGAGTGTATAAACGGCTTTGTAAATTCTAACTTATACACACAGAAGGTACCTTCATGCTTAACAGTCTGTTAAAGAGGTGCCCGCAGTGGACACTTCACCCATTTAATAGAAAGGATCAATGCAGATCCAAGAACTCAAAGGGACGGGATGTATGGATGACATTCAACTATGGACTGATAGCGTGTTTTTCCTCATTGTAATAATAATCACGTTCGCTGCGGGAAACTAGTAATGTCCTATTACGTACTCCGTAATTCTCTGCTGCAGTTAGAACCACCATAACAGCTGTGTCGTGGAGTTCCTTCTGGTCCCTCTCCTAGGCATGTGCATGTACATATTTAAACGAAAGCACAAGTGGCTCACTATACACAGCCTGGTGTCCTGAGATTAACTTAGCTATGCCTCCCCGGTGGCCAGTCAGTGCTTTAGTTTCCAAAGTGCATGTACTGAGAAGCGAAGCTCCAGTGGCAGCTTGTTTTCTGGTCACACAGGCTACATTTTATAGGCACTGGGGATGACCGGATTTTCCATTCATGGATAATCTTAGAAAAAGTCAAACGAATGACTTCTATAAGCCTCTCAATGAAATTGCCACATAAGAGGGTCTGAATTTAAAGGGGGTGAGTTCACTTTCTTAAAAATCTTTTTCAGTAAGTTGATTTGTTAAAGAAATAAATATAACTAAAATAATAAAGAATTCTAAACTCTAAAAAAGAGATTTCCCTTGAGATGTGAGTGCAAACATTGAGGTATGACTGGGATCCATACCTGGAGAGCCTTTAAATTGTGGGCATTCCTTTTTAATGTGCCCTTCTCGTCCACAAATAAAACAACGTTTTTCTCTTAAGTCTTTGTCATCCTGTCTCTTCCATTTTTCCACTGGAGGCCTGAGTATTTTCTCTCTGCCCAGGTCGACAGCCGCCCTCACTGGCTTGGCTTTCTGAGGTGTGCACTGCATGGGCTTATCTTCTTTTGTCGACACCTCCCTCTCTGTGTACTTGTTCTGAATTTCTTTGTCCTCTTTGCTTCTCTTCTCTTTGTTCTCAGGGTATCTTTGGTTCTGGGTATCTTCCTGATCACGCCGTCGTCTCACTCTAGAAGATGATATAACACCGGTAGGAAAAATCTAAACAGAAACCTGACAAGATATTAAGGGTGCTCCAGGTTTGGGAGATAACCGGAGGCAGAAGGTATCAGGGGGAAAAAAAAGAATGTAACACATTTCAGTCCGTCTCCTCTTTCAGGAAGCAACCTCAGGGCGATGGTATAGTTTTTCTTTTTGATTTTCACAACTACTCTAGTGCCATAAAAACAGTGTTTGCAGTTAGCAGAACTCCTTGGTCCAGTACCTGCTAAGATATGGATGTAAAGAAACTCCAGTGATCTTTGGGGTGATTTCTTGTGACTCTGAGGCCCATTCTTTTATTAGGCGCTAGAAATTTGAGATGTGGAACTTTCAGTTCACAAGGGAACAAGGGTTGTAAGGTGATTTATATTCTTAAAATGTTAAAAATGTTTCTTTCTTGCTCTACATGAGCAGTGACTATTATTTGAATAGAAAACCAAAGTACTAAATAAGAGCCTCAAATTCCAGATGGTGCCTTAAGAGCATGTCTTTAAATGAGAGTATTATGGTCCAATTAAGACCAACACACCATCCAAAACAACAGTATGTCCCAAGCAAGCAATCAACACTACCCCACCTCCTGCAAACGTCACCAGAAGTATCCTGACCCACATGAGTGGGTCAGCACAGCAATCATTAAGGGTTGAACCACATACACGTGAAGGGTCCTAAATGGCAAAAAGCTGTACATGAATCTGGTACAGCCCTGTTACTGTACACTGGAAGTGTAACTGATGTACCAAAGAGCCCATTTTACTTTCCTCGTTTCTTCTGCCATCCCTGTTGGAGAGGCTGCCGACCAAATGGCTGAGTAGCGACTGGGGGCAGTGACCAAAATGAGGAAAGGGGAGCAGGCCTGGAAGACTGGTATCTGTACACCCAAGGGACATCTGGTCATCTGTGCTTAAATGCATGTTTTAAATCAGTTCATTTTCACTGTGAAAAATCATTTATCTGAGAACTGCTGGATTTAATACAAGTTTATTTTCTGTTACAATAGAACCTCATTTAAAAACTGGTACAATAGGAAAGTAAAAATGAAACCACCCCTTTTGAACACTGACTTACTTTCTCCTCATTGGACAGTCCTTCATGAAGTGTCCAATTTTCCCACAAATTCGGCAACATCTATCGTTTGGGGCCAGCTCTCCTTCAGTTAGCACTTCTGGATCAAAAAAGTACTCCTAACAGAACGTAAGTATAGAAAAGTGTGAACTATTAAAGTGAGATCAAAACATGAAAACTAACCAGATATCAATCAGAGACCCTCTTTTAATGATTATTATACTGTTTAATTCCAAAATTGAAGACCATTAAGAGGTTTACTTCAGGATAATTTTACCTAAATTCATGTTGGTTTATTCCTTTTCATCATGCAGACCATGGTTTAACCCTAACCACAAAGGCAGCCTGTTTTTCCAGGATATTTCTACACAAGAGCATCACACATACCCATGAGTCAGCTTTGCCAGGACTTGGGGGAGGCTGAGGTCAGGTACAAAGGCTTCGCTTTCTCATAAAATGAAAAGGCTACAATCCAATAAACTGAGGAATATTACACATACAGAGAAAAAGAAAGAAGCTATATGCTATTCTTTGTTTGTTGTGGCTTCTGGAGAAAAATATCAGAAGAAAGGAAAGAGAATGTCTGGACTGAAGCCTCCTTGCCAGTGAAATTTAGGTGAGGACCAGAAGTATCAGGATCACCTGGGAGTCTGTAAGAAATGCAAGTTTTGGTCCCCACCCTGATCTCCTAAATCAGAATCTGCATTTTAACAAAATCCCCAAGGTGCTCTGTAGGAATAAGCTTCAGAAGCCTTGGTGTAGAAGACAACTATAGCATATCCAGCAAAAAGGAGATGCACAGATGGGATCCAGTGCTGAATATACACAAATGCACTTAAGGTTCATTTAAAAAGTCTTTATTAAAAAAAAAAAAAAATTAGGGCGCCTGGGTGGCTCAGTTTGTTGAGGGTCTGCCTTCGGCTCAGGTCATGATCCCAGGGTCTCGGGATCAAGTCCCACATCGGGCTCCCCACTCAGCAGGGAGTCTGCTTCTCCCTTTACCCCTTCCCCCAGCTTGTGCTCGCTCTCCCTCTCTCTCTCATTCAAATTAAAAAAAAAAAAAAAATTAATGTTGGAAAAAAATAACTTGAACAGAAAATCCTCTAGTTCCTAACTTCCTTTTCTCTCACTGAAGGGAATTTTTACAGTGCGACTGTGTTTTGTTTTTAATGAGTCCAGTTCCATACAAATCTTGAGTATTAGGTTATAGGATACCAGTAAGCTTGCTAGCACAGAGAGCTTGGTCTCTCTCTTAGGCCCATTAAGAGATGTATTATTCTGCAATCCAAGTGAAAAATCCAGACTTCCTATGAGGTAAGTGGAGGACCCCTAGCCACATGGAGGCTGGCCTTGGCAGAAGCTGGCACGGAGCCAAATGCCCACAGAACAGCGATGCCATCTACATGTGTTACCAAGGCAAAGCAACAGCACCACAATGACTAATCTTCCTACCCAAACTCCACTTCTGGCTGTTTCTCCCTTTTCTCCTAATAAAAAATGGCCTCAGAACGGATATGTTTAAAAAAACGTTTTTGGAATTGCTTTGTATTGCAATTGTTTATCTTGGCTAGATTCACCAGACTTTGAGAGTATTTATTGCTGGTGTAATATGTACAGATTAATAAAGCACCTTTTTTGGTTTTTTGGTATTTCTTTTCTTTCCTTTTTTTTTTTTTTTTTTTAAGATTTTAATTATTTATTTGTCAGAGAGAGAGAGGGGGGAGGAAAACACAAGCAGGGAGAGGAGCAGGCTACCCGCTGAGCTAGGAGCCCGATGTGGGACTCGATCCCAGGACTCTGGGATCACAACCTGAGCCAACTGAGCCACCCAGGCATCCCAGTATTTTTGGTATTTCTAACGGACACTTACCATTTTTGAGGGGCAGTCCTTCGGAAATCCTTTGACTGGAATACCAAATACTCTTCTACCATTAATGAATGCTTTCATTATAAAATTTGTCACTAAGAAGAAAGAGTAAGTGCTCAATTAGATGGAGTAAAAGGAAAAGGGATCACAATAACTTTTATAAACAAAGCAACTTACTTTTCCTTGATAATCCAGCTCCAAGATTATGATTCAAATCAAAGGGATCTAAGCAAAGAAAATGAATGAGAACAAAAAGATAATGAAATAGGAAATGCCACCGTTCATACATTAAGTGACTATGTAAGAAGAAGGAAGTGTTATATACTTTATTATTTGTAAAAGTACAGTTGTCCTTTGAAAAATGTAGGGGATAGAAGCAACAACCCCCCACATAGTCAAAAATCCACGCATATCTTTTGAGTCCCCTGAAACTTAACTACTAACAGTCTACTATTGACCAGAAGCCTTACCTATAACATAGGTGATTAATAAATATTTTGTATATGTATTATATACTGCATTTTTACAATAAAGTGTAGGTTAATGAAAATGTTAAGAAAATCACAAGAGAGGGGCTGCCTGGGTGGCTCAGTGGGTTAAGCCTTTGCCTTCAGCTCAGGTCCTGATCTCAGGGTTCTGGGATCGAGTCCCACATCGGGCTCTCTGCTGGGCAGGGAGCCTGCCTCCTCCTCTCTCTCTCTCTCTCTACTTGTGATCTCTCTCTCTGTCAAATAAATAAAATCTTTAAAAAAAAAAAAGAAAATCACAAGAGAGAGTACATTTACTGTACTGTATTTATCGAAAAAAATTCACATTTAAGTGAACCTGTGCAGTTCGACCTCTTGCTGTTCAAGGGTTAACTTTATTGAATGACTGCCTTTTAATGAGTTTCCAATATGCAATACAGCTAAGTAATATCAATTCCTAAATATAAGTCAAGCGTTTTCTCCAAAGTGTCCATCAGAAGAGAGGGTGTTGCTTTATATTTGAATCTGTATAGACTCCTTCCTATTATGAGGAGCTGTTTCATTTTGAACAACAAAATATTGTTTGGAGACATATTAGGTGTGTATGATCTAATGATGCTAGTCTGGGAAGCATAAAGAGGTCACAAATATATTTAGAACATTTTAGTGCTGAATGTTCCTGCTAACTAACAAGTGTTTTAAGGATCACGTTAGTCATCTTGAAGATCATAAAACACAGTTACAAGACAAATTAAGACACATGCACCTGTCCCAATGGCATACCAATGGCTACCTGGACCTCAGTTTTTAGTGAAATCTTCATAAAGGACTCCTCTATGATGTTAAAGGTCTGCATTACAAAGTCTTAGATAGGTATGTATATGTTGTGCTCTGGAATATTATCTATTAGATGACCCAGAAAGTGGCAGGAATGATGAAAAAAAAATGCTGATGTAAGATTTATTCAAGATCTGAATAAAACTTATTCATGAAATAAATGGAGATAAAGTACTTTCTAAATTAATATATTTTATATATAATATACATATGTAATAATTCATACTTTGAATATTATGTGTAAATATTTATTTCCAATAAATGCCTAAAAACACTGAAGAAAAGCAAAGGAAAAAAACCCTCAAAACCCTTTTTAGGGATCAAGAATCGAAGACCGCTTGTATACAGTAGATACAAAAAGAATACAGAAGTGAAAAGGGGCATCCTAAAGTTGTCTGTTATGCTTCTAATGAACAATAACTGGGACACACCATTCTGGATTCAGACTCACTAACAGGTTCCCGGAGTAGAGGAGCCTTCGCTCAATTTGATCCTACACTAATAACTGCTATTAGAACATTACTTCCTAGTAGGGTTTTGGTGTTTTTTTTTTTTTTTTTTTTTTTTTTTTTTGAAGATTTTATTTATTTATCTGACAGACGGAGATCTCAAGTAGGAGGAGAGAGAAAGGAGGAAGCAGGCTCCCCGCTGAGTGGAGAATCCAATGCGGGGCTCGATCCCAGGACCCCAGGACCCCAGGACCCAGGACCATGACCTGAGCTGAGCTGAAGGCAGAGGCTTTAACCCACTGAGCTACCCACCCAGCTGTCCCTTCCTTCCTAGTAGGTTTGATCATGCTTCCTTCTGGTGACTTTCACATGTGTGTATGTGGAATTATTTTGGTTGTTTGCTTAATGTAGCAGCGACACTGTGATATTAAGCTACAGGACAGTTATAATCACTGCTGCTGTCGCCACCCCTGAAATTCCTCCATTCTAGAATAGCTGGTTAAAAGGCTTCTTTCTCACTTAGCCTATTATTAATGGTTCATCTGAAAGTAATGTAAAAATGAGAATAAAAGATAAAGAGACTTCAAAAATTAAAAACAAAATATGAACAACTGGAGACCATAAGAATCCACTGTGATAATGGAAAGGTTTAAGACAAAGTTCTATGTTTTTGACACATGAGATCCTAAAACGTTAAAACCCTATCTAAAGCCACAGTGATCTGAATTTAACTTTATAAATGTTCACAGTATTATTATACTGCCAACAGGCAGAAGTAATGATGGAAACAGAACGTAGAGTAACACGTTATTTAGCTAATCCGTATATTTTTTTAAAAATTAAAAAGATTAAAATCAATGAAATATTTCTTAGCCATTTCTCAGTTCAGTTTTAAGCATTTAAACTTCATTTTGTCCCTAAATTTAAAGTCACACAAATAAATAATCAACTACAAACATATATGGCCCATGGATCCTTGCATTCAGTGGAAGAAAAGGCTTCAGCGTGGGCAAAAGAAATGTTAAAATTTATATATAATTACTTATACGTAAACTCCTTAATGAACAAAGAGCAAGTGAGGATCCTGAAAATTCATTCTTAGTGCCCCGTCTTCAATTCGGAAGGTGTTAAAAGTCCTACTTTTTTGAAGCTGCCTTATCTCTATTGCAAACTTATTCTCCAGAAGATGTTCAACAAAAATCAAAGATGTGTCCTGGTCAAAAGACTTCTGAATTGGTGAGAGGGCCCATAGGAGGACCTGGGTCACTTAAAAATAAATCTTTATACTGGAAAGAGTCAAGTGTGCTGATGTGGACAGTAATAGGAAGGCTGTGCTGCCCATCCCAACCAGTGGCTCCCGGCCGTTCTGGAAGAGCTCTGCAGGGATGAAAAACAACGCCCTCACAGTTCCAACTCTATATTCTAAACCATTTTAAGTTTCATTTTATTTGTACCTTCAATAACAATGTATTTTGAGGTCCACTGTTTCTTAAAAGTTGTAAGCAGACTTTTTCTCCTGATGCTAATAACATGTTCTTTAAAATCAAATTCCTCTGTGTAGAATCGAAGAAGTCCCAACCATAGTTGCCCAACAGATTCTGTATTTTTCCCATATTCTGGCCAATAGGTGGGCTAGAAATAGAAGGGAACAAGAGATATCATGCTCTATAGTAAAGTGTTAATATCTATCTTCATTTGTATCTTAGGGAATAAGTTTGGATTTACTTTAATTAACTGGAATTTAAATACATAAAAACATAATTACATTACTTTCTTTCACATTTTTAAATATCATTTATGAGTTTATTAATCTCTACCCTGTGTCTCAGAGACAGGGAGAGCTCAGGGTTTTAAATGTCAAACCCCAGAACGCATGTTTGTAGAAGCATCTGGAAATAAATTTTAAGAGCCTTGATGATGCCTGGGTTATTAGATCTTTGAACTCAAAGAAAGTCTTTTCAAACTCCAAAAACCACTTGGCAAATATTCACTTGGAATAAAGTTACATAACCATTTGGAATTGACAGGCATTAAAGGAATCCTAGATACAGTCCCTTGAAACTCACCTGGCTTAATAAAAATGTTTTCAACTTCAAAGGAAACATCTGTATATGCTAGTTTTTCACTATCATAATATAGATAAATATAACAAGTGATAATATAGTTGTTGACATGATACCACAGCATAGTATAGCTAACTTTTAGTCAAGGATGTAAAAAAATCTTTACTCTTAAAATACGTACCAGTTCATCTATTTGATCAAAAAAATAAATATTCCAGCCATCAACAAATATTTCAGGTTTCTTTTCACCTTTGTATATCTGAAATTAATTTTTAAACTATTAGTATGGATTACAAATTTAATGCATTGATACAAAAACTTGTAGGAAAATAGTTAAATATTTAACTACAGAACCACAGAATACTAGAGAAGGAAGAGGGCTCAAAGGCAACCCAGCTTTACAGGTGAGAAACACAATTTCTTTTACTAATACCTCTTGAAGGACAGGAATGACTGGTGGATTCCTCTGCTGGAGAAAATATAGCACCATAAGCGTGTATGCATATGACGATAAGCTGCCTCTAGATGCATCACCAATATCACACATCTAGAGGGAAGGAAAGCGAGGAACAAAGAAAACATCACCAATGTTTTCTGCTAAATTTGCAGCTATCCTATTATCACTAAAAGTAAGGTGCTTCTATAGGGCAGTAATATGAAAATTACATCTTCAAATGCTAAAGTATGTCACCAAAACCAAACAAGACCACCGAAAAGGATGTAAAAAACAAACAAAAGAAAAACCCCAACCAACAGCCACAAGCAAGATCAGATTATCATATATGAAATTTAAGATGATAAAATTGTAGCTTGCTATGGCAGGCTTCCCAAAGTAGTTAAAGGAAACATTTAATACAGCCATGGGTCCTTAAAAAATATAGACTTATGTTTTCACCTAGGTTTGAAGATGCAGTGAAATTTCCTGATGAATCCCAACAGGAAGGATACTCACCTTTGTAAAGACTTTCATGGTGTAGCATAAATATTTAACTCTGGGATCAATGGCTGAATAAGCAGATAAGAGCCTTGTGTTATGAAGGGCCTGTTAAAAGGAAAATTACACCATAAGGGATTAATTAGAAGAAAAAATTTTAGGCTGGAATATTCTGAAAAGGTTTACACTGTAATTCACTTCAGACTGAAGACCTTTAGACTGAAACCAATATATTTTCCCCCAAAACAGAGCTTCATTAACTTACTAATAATAAGAATTATAAATGATATCTGAGCTCACGACTTCCATTATGTTAATATGTCCTTAGTCTGAACATTCCTAGAAGTAAGGGCTATTAAGGTAATTCTGTCTAAGTAGATGTTAGGAGTCCCCCACATCACCCTGGCATTATTTAAACTGAATGCCCCTAGGATCCAGAGAAGGTCCATAAAGCTCCAAAACAAACCAGCTATGGGACCAAAGACAGACATACACTACAAAATTAAACAAACTTCAAGCCAAACTAAAAGCACCTGCCACTCTGACCTCACTTTAAATAAATATGAGCAACTCTCTGTTACATCCCTCTAGAACACTGCTAGGCACACAGCAAGCACTCCTAAATAGTGATTAAAAGAATGAGGGGTGCCTGGGTGGCTCAGTGGGTTAAAGCCTCTGCCTTTGGCTTAGATCATGATCCCAGGGTCTTGGGATTGAGCCCTGCATCGGGCTCTCTGCTCAGCGGGGAGCCTGCTTCCTCCTCTCTCTCTGCCTCCCTCTCTGGCTACTTGTGATCTGTCTGTCAAATAAATAAATAAAATCTTTAAAAAAAATGAATAAGATTAAAAAAAAGGCTTAATTTTACTTGAGATTTTGTAAATTAAGAGAGATTTGTTCCCCTTGATCTCCCTAAAGAAAAAGCTTAGAGAAAATCTTACCAGTGTGTTATACAAACTGATGTCCACTTCCAGACCACTTCTCAAATGGAAGAACTTTACAATTGGCACCTTTGCTGTTGTAATAGGCAAAATGTTTCTCAGACCTAGGTTGGGAATAAGATAGTATTGTGAAATACAGCAGCTGGGCCATAAGCTACTCTTGTTAATGTTCGAACATAAAATGATATAAATCTAACTGGTCTGTTTCACTGCAGTCGCTGGAACTACTCAATTCTGTTATTCAACGTCTGGGAAGACTTTTCTGGCAAAGTCTGTATTAGTGAAACACATCGATATCTGAAGTACAAGGATGAACAAGGCAGCCAGTGCCCTCCAGGAACTCACTGGGTCACAAGCATGTGTATAGGGCTGTCAGTCTCATAAACACCAGAACAGAAGAGACTACTAGAGAGTCTTGGCTATGTGGGCCCTCCCTATTCTTCTCACCTGACTACATCTAATATAGAGAAAAGCCTTTGGGGCAATCATCCAAATCCTCAAAACAAAAATTACTCATCACAGAGCTAGAAGTTAAGACGATAAAAAAAAGGAATCAACTTCAACAGGAGAGGAAATTGCCTGAACTAGGCTTTGAAAAAGGAGAGGGACAGGTAAAGATAGAGGCAACTGAGGGGATTTACAAGGAAATATACACAGGCACAAAGCAGACCCCTAAAAGGGAAGTTCGAGAACTTCCATGGAATTATAAAGGCTATAGAGTAGACTTTAGGGAAAAGAACAATGAGTGATAGGAGGTGGGAGAGAAACCAGGAAGAGCCTATAGAGAACATATATATTCTGCTAAGAATTATCCTTACAGGCAAGGAGACACCAATGAACTGTGTAAGTTGGGGAGAAACACTGACCTCATCTATCTGCACAACACCCTGGCAATGGAGACTGGAGACACCAACTAGAGGGGCACGGTGACCATTATGAAAAATGATCTATCTGGAACTCAACTATCTTGGTGGCATGCGGTGCGGAGAAGCAGCAAGACATGCTTTGGAGAATATACACCTGGACTAGCTAGGGAAGTGGAGATAAGGGGAGCGGACATGGAAGTAGGGGGGATAAGGGAGAAGAAGGAGGGCTGTAACAGTAAGCACCACCAGTTCCTGCAGACCCACAATCCTTCACAAGCACCACCTCCTAAGAATGTTCACCCTCATCCAACAGATGAGAGTACAAAGCCTTAGAAATATTAATTTGCTCAGGAACATGGAGCTAGTAAGTTGCAGAGCTGAAATTTGCATGTAGGTGTGACCAACTCCAAATTTCTACTGAACCTATTCTAAGATGAATTAGTCATTGCTTCACCCATTTTGGTGATTCCAAGAATGTCAGTGTCAATGATGGAGAAAGTAGATTCAGAGGAAAGGGCAGGTAGTGGAAGCTGTAGCAGCAGGAAGGCAGTAAAGAGAAAGAGGAGTTCATTCTGAGATGGAGTTGGAGTTTTTTCTCAAACAGGTAAGTGGTGGTATCCGGAGGGCAGATACATAGTGATCCAAAGTTCAGGTGGAAAGTATGTAGATGATAGAAATTACAATACAAAAAGTCTGTGTGGGAGACAGAGGAGGTCTAACTTTTCCTGATGGGGAGGTGGGGCAAGGTATCCCTGGCATATGCTAGACCCCGTACTTTAACGTACCACCTTTCTTAACCTTGAACGCTATTATTGTTATTCTACTTTGTAGATGAGGAACCAAGTACTTAAAATGAGGTTGAGTGTCTTTCTGGGAACACACAACCAGACTATATCCAATATAGAGATTATAAATATCTCCACACAAGTGGAGAGCCAAAATTTAAAACCAGAGAGTCTGACTCCAGAACCCCCACTAACTACTCTGCTATACCACAACTAAATTAGAGAGCTCTATGCTCCATCTCCTTCCCATTCTAGAATTTGACACGGTTGCCCATTACCAGCCTATCCGCTATGGTCTATTCCCAGCACATCATTCCGGTTCTTGTCATTCCAATGGTGCCTTTTTCAGTGTCCTTTCTTAATTTCTACTCACAGGAATTGTCCTTAACTTCTCTCAAAGGATCCCTAAGAATTCTGTTTTATTCTTGGTCTCTCTCTCTTTCTCTTCAAGGATTTCAATGAAAAATTTTTTCTTTTGTTCTTTAATCCTGACCAACAACTCTATATTTCTAATTGCTTGCTGGACTTTTAACTCCTGGAGATTATACCTCCATGGCAAACTATACACCTCCACGTGGTGCCCTCTTACAAACACTCGTTTCTCAAGTACCTAACATCAGTCCAAACCCTTCTTTCTTTCTTGCAGGTACCACATCCCCTTGGGAATCTCTCCTGTCCTTTTCCCTTTTAGGATCATTAGCACCTGGTTAAGGTCCTTTGGCCCTGAATTCACTTAGAGTATACCTTTTCTGAGAGACTCTACCAGCTGACGAAAAAGCTTAAGTTTTGCTTTTATCGGGTTGCTCCTCTCTTGGAAGAAACTTCACTGGTTTCCAAGCATCTGCAGACTTTACCTTAACGAGTAGTAAGAACCACCTGAAACTCTCTAGATGTCCTGATCTTCCCACTGTCCTCCCAGATATACTGCAGTAACTCTCATGCTCACACACGTGCACTCTCAGGAATGACTTCTCTTCTGGGAAAAGATCCTTCTCAAATCATATTCAGCATCACCTGAGATCAGCATAAACCCATCTCTTCCATGAATCTCTCCTATGTAACTCCTTCTCAGAACCTCTCTCTCCTCAGAACTTACTGAATACTTATAGTAGCTTCCGACTTGTTCTGAAAAATGAACACTGCCTTACATCATTACATAGTCTATGAGGTTACCTTCCCTTGTTTTAAATCTGAAAGTTGCCCAAGGAAAAGGCTTGTATAGACTTTTTATTTCTCCACCATCCCTAAGTGCTCAATATAGTGCTGAGCACATAGTAGGCACCCAATAAGATAGCTGGGGACTGTTTTAATGATATTAGGTTTCAATCATAGCCCTTTAGCTATTATTTACAATTCTTGTTCCATGTAATCTGTGTTCCATTACCATCTGTGTGTATAAGTCGTTTCAGTCTAAAAATGACCTGTTTTTAACATAGTTCATGCTTAAGATAGATACATTGCTGTATTTAGGGGAAAGGAACATGTCTGCAGTTTAATCTCACATGATACAGAAAAAAATTGTGATCAAGCAAGAAGACAATGATAAATCGAAGGTAGTAAAATGTCAACAGCTGGTGGCTCTGAATGAAGGACACACACAGTTCATTATACAATGTTTGCTGCTTTCCTCTAAAAGAAAGCATCTCATGGACAGACCATGGAGTTTTACTTTTGTGGGGGTCACAGACCATATTGTGTTCACCTTCATTCCCAGCTCCTAGCACAGAAATTTGCTGAACCACATTTAAAAAGAAAATACCCACTGTTAACAGCATCCATAGCTGTCCCTGACAGCAAAAGGATACATTAACGGCATGGCATCAGTGGTCACGATTTACAGCTATAAAAATTTAGTAGCGACCCAGTTCAGTTTTCTCAGTTTATTGGTGAGAGAAAAAGAGAGCATAAAGTTAAATGACTTGTTCAGGGTCCCATGTAATTGTCAAGCAGCACAAAGACAGTCCAGAACCCCCCAGTGCTTTCCACTACACTTCACACCACAGCCAGCAACACTTGGACTTATACAAGGTCAATACGGCGAAATGGATTTCCAAAATTTCTTGCCTGTATGGTATATGCTTTGTTCTGAAATAAAACTCAGCTAGGCAACAAAACGCACACAAATGATTACCGATTCTTTCCTACTTCATCACACAAAATTGTTGAAAGACACTGACTCTCCAAATGTACCCTACGTGCCCAACTTTACTTGTTGCATTGGCATGGATAAATTTTAAGTATGCAGAACACCGATAAAAAAGACAAAAATATTTTTAGACAAAGTTTGCTGAGGTACCTGAATGTTTTTTGAGGACTCTTGCCAGTTCTTCAATAGTTCTTACACAGTCCAACCCCTGCAACAAAAAGTGCATGTGCTGAATCACAAAGGGAAGACAGGTTCCTAACCTGGTTACAGAGAGTTTCCATTACCTTCGGAAATAATGATATTAATTTCAACTCATTCTATATACATTTTTCCCTCCTAGGCAAGCCTTGGTCAGTATTCATAGGAAAAAGCCTAAGGATACAAAAACTCCCACAGACCCTATTTACTAAAATTGTTTTTGGAGGTATAAGAGAGACTGAAATCAGATGTCCCAGAAAACTCTGAACCATTGTCCAAATGAGGACCTTCATTTGCCCCCTCCATGTAACTCTGCTACTCAGAAGTGCCCTCTGTGCCAGAATAAAGAAGACAGAGCTTCTGTGCCCTGTTTTGTTCATTCTGGGTGGACTTTCATTATATTTCAGTTAAGAGCTGATGAACAGCTGTGGAAAGTGATTAAGCTCAGATAATCCCTCCGCAGGACTGTGTATAATGCACAAATGAAAGTCATACAGCAAATCCAAATGTTCCAAATAAATCATACTTAAAAACATTGGGCTCACCTTTTACAACATAAACCCTTTTGATGGCTACACACATCCCAAATGTACTGGAAATTTTCCTTCAGAAATGCCCATAAAACTCGTTTCTAAGCTATGTAAAAATTCAATATTGATGATGTACAATGAGGTAATTCCATCTATTGGACCCAATCCTGCTTATCCCCTTTACTCACCAAACTCAGGGTGGCTAACTTTTGGCTATTCTCCCAAAACAGATACATCCTCAAAAGACAAAGACTTGAAAGTAAGCAAAGACATAAAAAGACCTTGAGTGACAGCAATGTTACTCATTTTTGGCTATACAGCGTTTGGGCTGTCGTTAAAAATAAAAAAGGGACTTCGCACTTCTCAGACTTTATATCTTTATGCAGTATTTTATATTTTATAAAGGCCTTAAATTTGTTAGGGGCTAGAAAACCTCTTCCGCTCTGTAGGCCGTATGACTCTGTTGTAACTACTCAACTCTGTCATTATCGAACGAACGCAGAGGCCATCAACACTTCACAAATGGGGGCGCCTGGGTGGCTCAGTGGGTTAAAGCCTCTGCCTTCGGCTCAGGTTGTGATTCCAGGGTCCTGGGATAGAGCCCCGCATCGGGCTCTCTGCTCAGCGGGGAGCCTGCTTCCTCCTCTCTCTCTGCGGGCTTCTCTGCCTACTTGTGATCTCTGTCTGTCAAATAAATAAATAAAATCTTAAAACAAAACCAAAACACTTCACAAATGGAGGCATGTGACTGTGCTCTGTTTCTGACAGAACAGGCAATAGGCTGGCTTTAGCCTGTGGGCTGTAGTCTGCTGACTCCTGACATACATGATCCAAGCTGAGGTGCAGGGCAAATCTCCTGAGGCACGAGGAGCAGAGGGCACGCTTTCCTTTTACAGATTACCAACCAAAAACCATGTGGTTAGGGACGTATGAAACAAGCCTGTCTTGAATCTGGGTCTCTGAACTGTATGGTTAGCGTTCTTATCATGGTACATTTGCCTGCTAAACAAGTCTCAGAAGACCACACTGCCTGCTTCCTAAAACACTTTTCAAAAAGCCTCCTGTGGGTGTGTGCATCAACGTCTGCCCACTGGCCATGCCAATGGGACACCGGAGGAGCTGGTTTGGCCTGGTAGTGTTCCCACAGGCCGCTTTCAAATCCTCTCTGTACTGTATGTTGAAAATACACACCCTGGTACCTCCTCACATTTACCTCTAAGCTTCTTAAGTATCTGACCAGAGAGACTGTGCCAAATGGCGTACTCCATGTGGTATTGCTGATAGATTTGGAAAACACCAAGCTGTACTGCCAGTCAAGATTGTCAAATCACACTGCCACGGCAAATTCAATTTTTAGGTGGTCACTGTACCTCTGCAGTTTCAAGTCCATTAATTGTCATACAGACGTCAAGGTCACTCTGTTTGAACCCAAATCCATTTTTGGAGGAGCCAAACAAGCTCAATTTAGTTCCTGTTAGGGATATATGAAAAGTAATAACTAATTACCTGAATACATTTAATCCTCTGATCAAAATGGCCCTCTCATGAATCAAAAATACCCAGTTGTTAACTATCCTATATGAATCTCATTATAATTATGTTCTTTTATTAACCAGTTCATTTCTTACAAACTTTTTCCTCTCAAAATTTTTTTTCAAAATTTACTTTAAATAAATACAATCTACATATAGTGTGAAAGATTACCAAGTGCCAAACTTTATTCTTAAATGAAAGGACAGTTCAAGGAAAATGTGGATCACATCAGTATATTTAATAATGTAATTTTACTGCTTTCTAAATATTCATTTTTTAGAGATGTGAACTTTGACTTTGAAAAGAACACAAAAAATGAAACGTCTGGGTGGCTCAGTGGGTTAAGCCTCTGCCTTCGGCTCAGGTCGTGATCTCAGGGTCCTGGGCTTGAGCCCCGCATTGGGCTCTCTGCTCAGCAGGGAGCCTGCTTCCCCCCACCCTTTCTCTGCCTGCCTCTCTGCCTACTTGCGATCTCTCTGTCAAATAAATGAATAAAATCTTTAAAAAAAAAATAAAAAGAACACAAAATGAGATTTCAATTGTGGGGTCTGTTAACAGAAATCCCATACCGCTACTGTCTTCACTGTTGGTAAAGTAGGATGGGGCAGACCAAATACCATCCTCAGCGTATCATAAAGTAACTGAAGCCCTGTCCCCACCATCACCATTCTTTCTCATTCTCCAAGTTAATGTGCTTGTAACACATGTACTCATTTTGAAGGAAGGTCATGCTACTTTTCTTTTAAATGTAAAAAGTTATTTACCTGGAAACTCCTGTCTTATGAAACTTTCTAGGTTTTGCCGAATATGCTCACGAGCTTGATCTTCTAAAATAGTTGGAGAAAAATCCTCTGTTTAAAAAAAAAAAAAAATTTAGAAACAAAGATTGTTCATGTGCTCTGGAGAAAAAAAATCATTTTATAAAACAAAATCTAACAACTTAAAAAGAAAACTAAATTCCATGTGTCTTCTTGGTAGATAGCATTAGTAATATAAAATAGAGAATGTCTTTCTTTGAAAATAGTCTGTCCCCACCATTTACACTGTTGGTGGGAACGCAAGCTGGTGCAGCCACTCTGGAAAACAGTATGGAGGGTCCTCAAAACACTGAAAATAGAGCTACCCTAGGACCCAGTAATCGCACTACTGGGTATTTACCCCAAAGATACAAATGTAGTGATCCAAACGGGGACGTGCACCTGGATGTTTATAGCAGCAATGTCCACAATAGCCAAACTATGGAAAGAACCCAGATGTCCATCAACAGATGAATGGATCAAGAAGCTGTGGTACATATATATGATGGAATACTATGCAGTCTCAAAAAATGAAATTTTGCCATGTGCAATGACGTGGATGGAACTAGAGGCTATGAAGCTAAGTGAAGTAAGTCAATCAGAGAAAGATAATTATCATATGATCTCACTCATATGTGGAATTTAAGAAACAAAACAGGATCAGAGGGGAAGGAAGGAAAAAAATCAAACAAAGACAAAATCAGGGAGGGAGACAAACCATAAGAGACTCTAAATCATAGGAAACAAACTGAGGCTTGCCGGAGGGGAAAGGTGTGGGAGGGATGGGGTAACTGGGTGATGGACATTAGGGAGGGCACATGATGTAACGAGCACTGAGTACATATGCAACTATTAATCACTGATTTCTATCTCTGAAACTAATAATACATTATATGTTAACTGACTTTTTAAAATTAAAAGGAAAAAATTAAAAAATTAATAATGTATTATACCCCAAAATAAAAAATAATTAAAAGAAATAAAGAAAGAATGAATGAATCTGTTCCCAGGAATCTGAACAGAGGTTCTGCTATGAGGTTTCAGAAAGCCAGGGTTCTATAAAGGTGGCCCTCAGGGACAGAAGTTTGTGAGCATGTGCATATATAGTTTTCTAAGGGGAATCTAGTTTCCTTTTATAGCTTATAAACTCCTAAAAGGTTTAAAAACGACTCAGTCACTGGTTAATAAGTGCCTTCCAGCACAGCTCCCTCAGGAGGTAGCACAGTGATGCATCAAGTTCATCTGAAGAGAGGCCTGCTTCTCCTTTCAGTGTTTTTCCTTTAAATCTAACCATCTGCTTCCCCAAATTGGTATTCCTCAAAGGGCTGTTAGGGGGCCATTAATAAGTGTTAATTAAAGTATTTTATGCTTAGATTTTGGAAATGCTGGGATGAAGAGTTAAATAAGTTTATCACGACAACGTTTCTCAGAGGCCATTTATTATGCTAATTTGCCCCACAACTCTCCCCCAGTGGGAGCAGCAAGCACACTCCTTCCCTACTTGACCTGTGCAGCACTCCTTGCCAAGAGATACTATTAACTGCACTTAGGAAAACAGTTCAAGGAAAACCAGCTGGGAATGCTAGTATTCCAACAGTTAGAATTAAAAGATCCTCCCTCCCATCCTGTCTTTCCTTCAACAATTGTTTACTGTGAGTCTCAACTGGCACAGGCATTACAGAGAGCTCCATGGACACAGTGGAGAATGGAACAGACCCGGTCTCGGTGATGGAGCTAACAGGTCAGTGATTCTGCGGACTCTTGAGCCAATGTCAATGCAATATTTTGACAAATGAAAAGAAATATTAATAACTTACTATAACATTGGATGCAAACTTGATCTAAGATATTTGAAAATTTGGGTGTCAGTGGTGGCAAAGGTTCTAGCTGAATTCTTTTGAAGTCTTCGGGACAGTCCTTCTTGAGATGACCTTCTCGTTTGCATAAGCTGCACACGACCATAGGAGACTGCAGGAAGGTGGCAAAGCAAAACAAGACGTAAGATACAAATCTGCCAAATAAAGGGGCCCTGAATAATTTTTTGAGAAGTCCACAGTCTACTCTCACTTGCCAAAGGAATAAAAATAATGTGCAGCCAAACGGGGACATCTTATGGGATACTCAGGAGTAAAAGGTAGTAATTTCCACTACCAAGAGCATTCCCTTTCTCCAATGCAAATTTGCACGGGTCTAAGGAGGGAAGGAGATCGAGTGGTTGTATTGGACTGCACCAACTCCTCACTACCACGAGACATGGGAAAGCTCTGTTCTACTACACGAAAATTAAAATTACATGCATTAAAACGGTTTAATGTCTCGGGGCGCCTGGGTGGCTCAGTGGGTTAAAGCTTCTGCCTTCGGTTCAGGTCATGATCCCAGGGTCCTGGGATCGAGCCCCACATCGGGCTCTCTGCTCAGCAGGGAGCCTGCTTCCTCCTCTCTGCCTACTTGTGATCTCTGTCAAATAAATAAATAAAATATTAAAAAAAAAACTGTTTAATGTCTCTTAGTTCTGTGGCACTAAGTGGCACTGAGTGGCACTGATTACCTTGCCTTTGGTGAAGGTGAGTTTACTAAATTCATAGAAGAAATCAGACTGATCCACAGTTGAGCCTTCCTCACATGTATTTTCTTCTTTAAGACAGATTTTATTAAATTCTGTTAGTAGAGCCCCAGCCGCAGGTTTTCCACCTTCTTTCGAGTCTTTACACTTAGCAGACTCCCCTAATTCATCCTCCTCCTCAGACAGGGCATCCTCGTCCCCTGATCCCGTGTATGTATTTTCTAACTCATCTTCATTAGCCAAGTCATCCTCATCTTCCCTTTGGGTAATGGACAGCCTGGGCTCTTCATCGTCATCCTCTTCCTCTTCTTCCTCCTCCTCTTCATCGGAATGAATGATTCCTGACGTATGGCCCTGTCTTGAGGGGGTGAAGTGGCTTAGAGCATCTTCGAGATCATCTGTACCTTCTATGCCTTCTTCATCAACATCAGCCTTGTCTTCCGAAGTAGTGAATCCATCACACTCTTTGGCTGCGGGATTTTGGAAGCCTTCTAAATGCAAAGTGCTCTCTGTCTCATTATTTTGCGTGCTGCCACAGATGACAAACTCTCCACGTCTGCTACTCCTTAAACCTTGATCATCGGTAGTCAAAGGATGCTTGCCCTCTCTCCCAGTTTCACTTCCTGTTTCTTGATGGTGTCCTTTAATATCCCCTTGCTCATCACAACTGGCACCTGCCTTGATACGGTCTGGGTTTTCCAGGCAGACACTGACATGCCCATTTCCCAGTTCCTCTGATGGGGGGCTTCCAAAGCTTTCAGCCGTCTCTTTAACAAGAGTCAGTGGCTGTACCGTGCAGGTGTCTGTAGTTGAAATGGCAGCACCTGGCTCTCGAGCCAAAACTGAGTTTTTCAGTTTATCCTCTTTTGCTTGTGTACCCGGGTCATGCTCGGCTACTTCTTTAGAATGTTTGGAAAGACATGTGACAGTAGTCAGAGGCTTTGGAAGGCTGGATTTTGTAATTTTGTGTGGAAGGGCAAAATACTTATACGTTGTCCTTAAACAATGAAGTATATATTCAAACACTGGTTGATTATTTAGAGTCCTTGCCACATTTCTTTTAACAGAGTAGGGATCTGTAACGAAAAAAAAAGAAAGAAAAATCCACCACTTCATACCTTTCTATCTCATGTTTTAAAAATTAGCCTGCTGTAGATAAAAATAGACAACAAACGATACTAAAGTTTAGCATGAATCTTGTATGCTTTTTTAAAAACTGGGGATGGGAAATAAGAAAGAGGTAGTTTAAGAACAAAAAGAAATGTTTCCTTAAACATCTGTTCTATGAAGAGTACCCATTCTGTTCTGAACCAATACCCCTTCCCTATTTTGTTCTGTGACTGTGGAGGTAAAAAAGGTGTCATCTGTGTGGCTCTTGTGCCTTGGGGAAGTGAGGGCTTCCCACCAGGCTCTGCTGAGTGCTCTGCCTCCCCACTCAGCCAGGCCCTGTGGTGTGTAGAGCTTACCTCCACTCTTCTGCCCTGGGAAGCCCCATCACTGAACTGGCTGGACTGAATTCAGGGGCGAGAGGGAGGCACCAGGAGGAGACACCACTTCTCTCAATCTTTTCTCCTCCCCTAGAACTCCAGCAGGTTAGGCAATTGGCCAGAAGAGCTGAGCCAGAGAAACTGCAGGGGAGGGTTTAAAAATGTGAGATCCCCATGACTGCACACAGAATTTATGCAAAATGCAAAATGCAAAAAAAACCAAAAAACAAAAAACAAAAAAACAAAAAAACCACCAAAAACCCTCTTATGCAATATAAAGCTTGAAAAAAATCAAGCAAAAATATGAGAATTCCATTTAGGAGGTTCTTTAAGTTGTCTGAAGGAGGAGAATTAAGATTTCTTGAGGGGTTTCAACCTCCTGACTCTGCAAAGCTGAGAAGAGCTAGTCCATTTAATGTAGTCTACAGGGCACATCAGCGAGTCTTTCATACAATGGTTTTAGTTAAATGAGCCTTTGCTAGAAAAAATGTTTTCATGAATCAGTTCCAAATGCTACTGTAGATATTCCAAAAATAACAAGCCCCTCTCTCTATGAAAAGGAATCCAATGAACAATTATTTTTCACAAGAAAAAGTATTTTCTCACCTTCATAAAACTAAATGAACACAACAATCCAGGAAAGGACTGAATCTAAAAAAATCCAACAATGAGAACAGTAAAGAGGAAAGGGGGATTCATACATCAGGGTGGGCGGCGGGGAAGGAGCGGTTAAGTTGTTAAGCAATTTACAAAGAAAGCAAGGACTGGGCCAGCCACTGTTTTAGCTGTTTTTTAACTAAGACATTTTACTGCAGTGCTTAAAAAACCTAGGATGAACAAACAGCTTGATCCCTTGGAATGACCACAGTAACACATGCAAGATTCTAACTATTTCACTTTTGGGATCAGGCCTATATTACACGTGGAGGCTGAAAGGAGAATGAAGTAAAAAGCACGAGGTTAGCCTGGTACCTTAAAAAGACAAGGAATTAAAAATAAATGTTCTGAGATACCTTCAATGGCAATGCGCTTTTTGGGCCAATCCTTTGATTCCCGAGATACAGATTCTTTAACACGAATACTGATCACTAAGTCAGCCAAATTGAATTCTAAAGCATAGAATCGAAGCATTTCCACCCAGAGCTGCCCAACTGGCACTGACGGCAGGTGCTTGAAATCAAATATTAATGATACCTATTAACAGCAAAGAGAAAACACACAGGTGAGTTCAGGTGTCAGCACAATCTGAAAAACTAGAGATCATTCAAGCAAATTACAAAAAACCTGAAAAACCTTAGCAAAGATAGGAATTTGACAATCCATCTAGGTAAATCACATCTAGGTTATATTCTGTTTGTGGGAAAATGGCATTTCTACCCTGTACTCCTGGGATGAGGGCATGTTAAAATCTAACCATCATCATAGGAGCAGACGGGCAATTTTAGGCAACCAGGGGGCACTCCTTATTTTGAAGCCTTAATGACAGGTGGAGAGAAACGTGCCCGGATTGCTACTCAGCACAGAACTCTCCCTGGAGCTGCCTGCCGCTGGAGGGCACCTCTACGCTCACACACTCAAAAATGGGCGGCTTCTACAGGCAGAGAGCAAAAGGCAAAACACTCCTTTCATTTGTTCTGAGACGTTACATAAGCTCACTGAATCTGCCAGGGACAACTGATTTTAAAGTCAATTTTTTTTTTTTTCTAGAGGTTTATTTATTTAAGTAATCTCTATGCCCAACATGGGGCTTGAACTCATGATCCCGAGATCAAGAGTCTCATGCTGTTACAACTGAGCCAGCCAGGTGCTCCAAAGTCAAGTAACTCTTGATATCAGAAATTGATGCCAGTTTTACATTCGCTGACTCTCAACAAACTGGAACATACAGTGACAGAATATACTGGAAGGTGCGTAGGACCTAGAATAGAAACAAAAGAGTCCAAATACTGACTCTGCCATTTCATAGATCCTAACTGCTCTTGCCTTAGCCTCTTCACTCTCAGTCAGCATGACAGCATAGTGGCTCATGGAACTGGCTTTGCAATGGGACACTTGAGGCTTGAAATCTAACTCTGCCATGTATTAGCCATGTAGGATTCTGGCCAAGCTCTATGCTGTCTAAGGCTCAGTTTCCTCATCTGAACAATGGGGATTACAGTACCCACCTCAGAGGGTTGTTGGGAGGACTGAGTGAGAGAATGTCTGTAAAGAGCTTAGCACAGTGCCTGGCACACATGTTCAAAAAATGGTCGCTATCATTATCTGCAGAGTAGGGACGGAACCACCTATAACACAGGATAGTTATGAGGATTAAGTGAGAAACAAGGGAAAGCATCTGGCAGATTTGGTTGCTCTCTGTATTCTTTCACTTATAGTCTTTTTAGTACAAGAAATCCATTTATCATTGAAACATAACGTCACAACTGTAAGATGGCTCTTTGAGGTAATCCAGTTCAACTCCCATTAAGTTACAAGAGAAAACTAAAGCCCGAAGAGTTGACGTGACTCGCCAAAGGTCCCACTGCTTGTCAGCGGCAGAACGAGAACAATGGGTCTCGATCCTAGTACAGTGCTCTCTCACCACACAACGCAATCACTCTCGACCCTGCCTAGGTCTTCATTTCTGATGCGGTAGCAGGACTAATCTCTCCAAATAACACGAAAATGTTAACATCAAGTATTTGCTTGGGCTTACAGCAACAGCTTTTCCTTCTCAGGGATACAAATCTGTTGCCCATCACACTTTATTATACTGAACTTCAAAACAAGTGGTATAGTATTTTATTAACCACTAAATCCTGACCACAAATATTCTTGTCAAGTAGGATAATGCCATTAGATAGATTTACGAAGCAGAACTGCCTGAAATCCGAAGTTATCTAGGTCCCAAACACTGTAGTTGAGGACACAAAGAAAACCCCCAGAGATTGAAAGCCTCATTAAATTTCACCTCTTTATCCATAACCCTTATTCAGCATCGCTAAGGGCTCGTAAGCATTTCACTGAGATGACTTGATAATACCACCACGTGGAACTTACGAAAACGTGGACTTATCCACACTAGTGGTACTTAAGCTGTTTCTCGTTATTGTTTTTCTTCTTTTAAAGTAGGAAATGCTTTCTTTTCCAAAAGACAAAAACAACCCTCCCCCCCAAAAATGACAAGTAACATTTACTGAGTGCTTACCACTTGCTTGGCACTGAGTTAAGCATTCTAGAAGTCAATGACTCTATCAGAGGGTACCAGTATCATCTCCATTTTTAGATGAGGAAACTTGGGCCCAGGAAGATTAAGTCACTTGCCCAAGGACACACAGCCAGGAAGTGGGACAGCTGGGATATGAATTCAAAGATTCTGGCTCCACAGCCTGTACTCTTCTCCACTACTGGAACCCCAAGAAGAAAACAGAAAAAAAGTGGTGGTGTTCTGGTGGCATCGGGTTGAGTGGCACCACCTCCCTTCTCTCTCCAGCGCTCAAGGATTCAAGAAAACACAACTGGAGAATCTATGACTCGCCACCACTTCCCCATTTTAGGCATGGACCAGAGGAGTGGCAGGACTTGTTTGAGTACAGCGAGGATTAGGATCCTGGTCTCAGAAGTCCGTTGTGGGTATTGCTGCCACTGCAAACCAGAGAGTTACAGGGAAGGTCGTGGGGTCAGGGCCCATATCTGCCCCAAATCTTCCCCAATTTGAGGCAGATTCCTATTCTTATTTCTAGTATAATGACATTGCTCAGATTTCTGTTTAAATTTCAGCAGCAATTCTTTCCTTGTGCATAAATTTCCCTGCCTACCCCTAATGGTGAGGATGAGGACACTGAAATGCATTATACCGAGTACTTCTTCACTGTGGATTCAGTGATCTGAATTTTACCTTTTCTCATTACTTGTCTATTCCAAGGACTGAACAGACTAGGAAATGAAAACATCCATGGAAGAGTTAAGATAGCTGACAGATGAGAGGAGGACTGATAACTCACAGACTCCACAATTAACAGTGAAATCAAATATAAACGGCAAAATTAAAAATGAGAGAGAACAGACCTGTCCCCTTTTAACAGGCATTTCTTTTGGGGCCCCTTCTTTTGCTATGTCTGCATCGCCAGCAGCACTCTCAGTGTATTCCCAGAACACAGCGTCGTTTTGAACATCTTTAAGGCTGAAGTTCCCTAGTTTGTTTAATGAGAATCCTTCAATCTAGGAAAAATTAGACATATCCTATTACAATGAGATAGAAAGGATTTTATATCAACCACAGTGTATTTATTTAGAAGAAATGAAAACATAACTCACTGAAAATAGAAAAGGTTATCATATCAGTTTATGAACCGAGACATCTGTTCATTTAAAAATATTCTTTCAAGTAAAAAACAAGTTTTCACTTGCAAAAGAAGTGGTGATTTTGTGAAGTATTTCTTTAGTAAACAGTCTATGAGAAGGTAACACAGCCTGGGCTCAAGGCCACAGGTTCTGGAGTTAAACTGCACAGGTCCCAACCTCGGCTCCCTGGAGGAACTGTGAGGTCTCAGGTTTCTGTAGAAACGGGCTACACTATAACTTCCTCCGTGATACTTGTGACATGAAATAATGGACAAAATCCACCGACACAGCATAGGGCACACAGTGAATGCTCAATGTAAGAAACTGTTTCTACTGATGTTCCTGAGATGTCAATTGCTAAAGAACACAGCCTGGGCTCAAAAGGTCTAAGAAATGTGGAACAAAGTTGAACAGGTTTTTTGTTTTGTTTTGTTTTGTTTTTACTGTGCCGTGGGATTGATCACAGGCTTTAAACTGGTTAAGGTACCCGAGTCATGGTACGGATGTGGTACCCTGTTTCTCAAATATATTTCTACAACAAGTGGGACTACTTTTTTGGTTTAGTACACAGAGTAATCCCAAAACATAAGCCGTCCTGTCATTTCTCCTCACAGTAGTTTCCTTCGAACTCAGGATAAAATTCAGGGCTTAGAAAGAAGGTAGGTAATCTGTCCCTTTGCCACTGCTCAGTCCCATCTTCCCCATACACGCCCGCCCGCCCCGGCTCACAGCGCTACTCCCTCTGCTTTGAAGGCTCCTCCCGTAACAATCACTGAGCCACGCTCCCAGGGGGGGCTGTGCTTTTAGGGCTCTAGCTAAGAAATTCTTGCCCACCCTCAGGCTGCAAAGATTTTTTCCTGTTTTCTTCTAGGTATTTGATTATTTCAGAGCGAGTGAGCCAGAGCATGAGTTGAGGGAGAGGCAGACGAAGGAGCGTTAGACTCTCCACCGACCAGGGATCCCAATAAGAGGCTCCGTCCCAGGAGCCTGGGATCATGACCTGAGCTGAACGCAGAGGCTTAACGGACTGAGCCATCCAGGTGCCCAGGAAATTTGATAATTTTAACTTCCACATTTAAGTCTTTGATCTATTTTGAGTTAATTTGGGGGTAATTTGGGAGGTAAAGGGTTGATGTTTATATATTTTTCCCCCTTATTATCTAGTTTTTCCATGATCAACTGCTGAACAAGACTTTCCCCCAATGAAATGCGTAGGCACTTTTGTTGAAAAACAGTTATCAATGCTTCCAATCTACAGACTTGGTATGTCTCTACATTTATGTATATTCTTATTTAACTTTCACAGTAATATTCTAGTTTTCAAGTTGAAAGTCTTATGGATCTTTTGTTAAATTTATTCTTCATTAGTGTGTTTTCAAGAAGCATTGTTAATGGAATTTTTCAAAACCTTTTTAAATGTTGCTAATATATAAAAGTACAATTTTTTTTTGTATATCATCTTTGTATTCTATGTTCAAACTAAATATACTAGTAAGCTCTAGAGGTGGATTTGTAGTTTTCTAGGATTTTCTATGTAAACCATCACATTACCCGAAATAGAGAAACTTCTACTTCTTCCTTTCAGGTTTTTGATTTTATTTTCTTTCCTTATTGTAATGACGAGAACTTCCTTTAAATATTTAGATAGAAATAGTGTGTGGGGGGTGGTGGGATGGGGAAGGACACATCCTTTTTTGTTCACAGTGCTACAGGTAAAATATCCGGAATCCAATATTAGGTAGGACATTACTGACAGGTGTTTTTCATAAATGCCCATTTTCAGGCTGAGAAAGTTCCCTTCTGTTCCCAGTTTGTAGAGAGGTTTTGTTTTTATTTTCTTTTAATCATAAATGAATGTTGAATTTTATTGGTTTTTTTTTTTTCTGCATCTCTTGAGGATCACATGGCTTTTTCTCCTTTATTATTTTTGTATATTTCTCAGTTGATTTGTTAATATTTTGCTCAGGGTTTCAGTGTCCATGCTCATGAGGGATACTGGTATATAACAGCTTTCTTTTGTGTGTCTGGTTTTTATATCAGGGTAATTCTGGCCTCTTTCTCCTATCTTTTGAAAGAGCTTATGTAGTTGATATTATTTCTTCCTTAAATGTTTGGCAGAATTCACAAGTAAAGCCATTTGGGCCTGGAGTTTTCTTCATGGGAAGGTCTTTAATTACAAATTCATTTTCTTTAGTGAATAAAGGGAGTAAATAAAAATAAAGCAAAGAGAGTAAATAAAAAAAATAAAGTCAGAGACATGCTGAGTTTACACAGGCTATTTTTTTTCTTGAACGCTCTTTTTGTGAGTCTTACAAGGACAGGTCTCCTTGATCTAAGTTTTCTAATTTTTTGGTATAAAATTGTTTATAGGGGCGCCTGGGTGGCTCAGTGGGTTGGGCCTCTGCCTTCGGCTCAGGTCATGGTTTCAGAGTCCTGGGATCGAGCCCCTCGTTGGGCTCTCCACTCAGCGGGGAGCCTGGTTCCCCTTCCCTCTCTCTGCCTGCTTCTCTGCCTACTTGTGATCTCTTGTCTGTCAAATAAATAAAATCTTTAAAAATTATTTATAATATTCTTTTATCCATTTATGTCTGTAAGATCTGGAGAGATAAACCCCCCTTCATTCCTGATACTGTGTTCTCTTCCTTTCAGATGAATCTATGGGGGGCTTATCAGTATTACTTATTGAACAGTTGGCCTTGTTTTCTCTATTGTTACTCTATTTTCTCTTTGTTGATTTTGTCCGTATCTTTATTTATTATTTCCTTTCTTCAAGAACTTATTATGGGTTGCAACACCTGGATGGCTCAGTCAGTTGAGCATCCCACTCTTGATTTCAGCTCAGGTCATACATATCTCAGGGTTGTGAGATGTGAGCCCTGCCTCAGGCTCCCCCTAGGTCCCATTTTCCTTGCTCTTTGTATATTGAGTAATTTTAGACTGCATTCTGGATACTATAATGCTATACTGTATTGTGAAAATTCTGGATTCTTTATGTTGCTCCAGAACATGTGGCTACTTTTATAGGTAATTAACTTGGCTACACCAACTGCAGACTGGTGGACAGCAATTCTGATCTCAGTTCATTTTTTTAAGGAAATGAGGCAGAAAGGCCTTTAGTGTGAAGTTTAATTTTGCTAGGAGTTAGGCTATGTTTACTGATTGCTGTAGCTGTAGATGTCAAGAGGTTCAAAGTTTCTCTGGACTTCTTGTTTTTGTCTTCCCTATTGTTTTTGGGTTTCCCAAGAGATTTCTTCTGAATTGAGGTCTTGCCATTATAATCCCATTTTATGCAGGAGCCCTAACAATGTGGTAAGGTCTGGGGGAGGGGAAGCATTCTATAGTCCTATGATCGGGTGTCAGTCTTTTAGCAGAGCCTGTGGTCCTGGACTGTGACCTTGACAAAGTGCTTTTCAATCCTCCCCACCTGAAGTAAGACAGGAAGGCTCAGGAAAGGGGCTACTGGAATTGGGTATTTTTCTTTTCCCTACGCCGGTTAGGCCCTGGTAAAAAAAGTTTCACTTGAAGGCAGGCTTTTGTTTAGGAGAATAGCGTGCTCTGGGCATACTTCAAAATGGTGACTTCTTTTCTCATCCTGCCAAAAGCACAAGGGGATTTTTCTTGGATCTCCACCCTGAGAACCTGGTGGGGGTTCTTGGAGTAGAACCTGTGAAATCACTGGGAGGTTCCCAAAGACTGGGGGCCCTGCTATTTTTCACTCTTAGACTTGTGCAGACTGAGCTTCCAGAACCCCAGTCTAAGCCCTCTTACCCTGGTATTGGCTCTGCTCCTGGGCTTCTGCTCTAACAAGTTATAATTTGCTATATTTGCCTGTCTCTCCAGTTCTAGGGGCATTGGCTTTCCTTGACCTCAAATCTCTGACAGATCTAAGAGCTGTTGATTCTCAGTTTATTCAGTTTTTTGTTTTTGTTTTTTTTTTTTTTTTTTTCCCTTTTTGTGAAGACAGAGTGATGACTTCCAAGCTCCTTACAGGACAGACTAGACTGGTTCAGGAGTTGGTCAGAGACATGCTGAGTTTACACAGAGAATTAAGGGTTCCATTTTCAGTATCTTTCCCTCCATATTTTTCCCTTCTATCTGGTGGCACTCGTTCCTCTGGCCAGAGAGAGGGCTGGTTTTGCTGCCAGAGCGCGTGCCTTCAGGATAAAGCCACAAAAGAAGGACAGAAACTCGCTATGTGTTGGCCACTTGCTCCAAAGTCTGACTCTGTCCGAAGTCTGCTTGTGCTTGTTCAGTCTCCAGAGCCTTCACGTTGTTGTCTTCTGTGTTTTGCTGAGAATTTATAGCTGTTATTTATATAAGGATCATTTGGTCAGGAGGTTGTGCCCCCCCCCCCCATCATAAGTAGAACTTGACTTTCTGTTGAGGGGAAAGAACTACATTTGTTCTCCTGCCTTGGGTTAGGAGCTTTACATTCATGATCTCATTTCAGAATTTCTCAGTGAGGACCTCAGTGAGGCTCCAAGAAAATAAATAACTTGCTGAAGGTCCTAAGGACATGTGTGACAAGATCTGGAGGAATCGTAGGGCTAGCAAACTTGAGACTACTCTTTTTTCTATTATATTACCTGCCATCTTTCATGGGTAAATAACTGCTAAAAGCTACATCTATACAGATTTAGGTAGATTCCAAAGAACAACTACTAGAAGACTAGTTGTTGGGGATAAAAGATGCTGAGAAGACAGGGTTAAACCTGCTCATCAGTCACAACTCACTATGATTAATTTTAGCCAAATCAAAGTCCAATAACGATACATGGGAGTAATAGGTCTGCGAGGACAGCCTCCGACATGGAAGAGGTCGGCGTAGGGTGGGAGGGAACGGTTCAACAATCTCTGAAGAGATAGATGAGGGCACAGAGGCACGATACCTAAAGTTCTTGACCGGGAATTTCATCTTCGTTATCTGTATATTCCCTTTGGGGCCAAGTAAAATGACAAACGTACATAGAGCTTTAAAGATTTTAAGGAATTAACAGTTTAGAAACTTCTATAAACATAACTGAAATCTTCAAAGCATTTTGTCCAGGAATAACAATGTAAAATTTCTGACACCAATAAGGAGCTGAATTTAATTTCTTTCCCGTACTTGCTTTATATTTCTATGACCCTAGCAGAAGCTTCTAGTATCGGTTAAGACTATAGCAATGATGCCTGATGAGTTTAAAATACTGAAAACTGTAGATCATTTCGGTTCAGGCAGTAGAGTGTACCTTATTTGATCACAGAATTCAATCCATTTTTGGCCACCACATACCTGTTTCTGTGATTAAATCTTAAATAAACAAATGGTATAATCAAAAGCAAATTCAATGTCACTTTAGAGGATGTCCAGTACCACTGCCTAGAATACACTAGCCACTGAACAAGGTACTCATACTACTGTGTTCTTAAGCAAATCCTGAGGAGAATCACATCACCAGAACAGACACATCCCTTTTCCTGCATCCTCACATCAGTGACAGAGGACTACTCAGAGGTGACCAGGACACCAGAAAAAGTAGATCTCACTAAGAACAAAAGTAAGTATGGGAACACATACAATGTGTTCTAACGGCCCTCTCAGGCACAGGAATCTAACTGGTTTGGTTTTATTCTAAACTCCTGTCTCTATGGATTAAAGTGAAAGAAAAAACTTAAAGACCTTCACAGGCCCTTTTGGGTCTTATGGAAATAGTTACTTATCAGCTAAGGGTTGTCTGTTCTCTCTTCTTTCCACCAGGACAGCTATCTGGCAGACACCCACTGGTCCTGTGCATTCTCTCGTTTCAGTACCACAAGCACAAAGAAAGTACCCTTCAGGCCAGTGGGACACACAGTGGTCTGTGATCCCTCCTCCATGACAGAGTTTACGAGGGGCTCATTCTGCTTTGGTCTTTGGTCTTTGTTCCTAGGACCCAGCAGATAAAGGTCCTTGCTCAATACTCACTATATAAGTACAAAGAAAAAGCTTTTCCCTATAATCATATATTTTTCGTATATATTCATAGTTAAGCTACTGCTGCAGAACAGATCCTCCTTAAATGATGAGAATTCTGTGTACTTAAGAAGAAAGGTGGTTACGGTACCATATGTGCCGAAATAAGCTTTTTACCAAGTTTGACTTTTTACATAGTAAGTATACATATAAGATTTTATCAAGATAAACACCTAGGATTTAAAAGAAAAGTTCCCAAAAGGATGAAAAGAGTATTATTTTAACTTTGAGATGGAGACTACTTCGATCCTATTTGAATAAATCAACTTTAATTTATATAGAAAAAGAGTGGTCACATTACTGAATTCTAACTCATCTTGAACAACAAAATACTATTCAAGAGGTGACGACAACATTCTGCATCTTGCAGTCTCCATACTTCTATTTTTATTCGTTTCCCAGAGAATGGGGAATGCAGAGAGCTATTTAGACGTTCTAGAACAGAAAGTAAGTTACAGCAATCGAATGCTTCGTACAGTTTGTCTGGAAGTGACTTGTAAATTTAAGTATCTAGTTATACCCAAAGGAAGTATGTACCAAAGGATAAATTTAATTTGGGTTCACAATGTCTTGTTTAAAATCCTCAGGACCCTACGTGTTTCTCAAATTAAAACACCAGCATCTTATAGTCAAATACACTAAGATTTCAGCAGTGAGAGGCATGAATATTCACACTAGCATGATAAATAAATTCATGTCCGTTCTGGTTAAGTTTAGATTTTGAAATTATGTGTAGGCAATTCTGGCCCTGTAATAAAATCAGTATCAGATATATAAGCAAAAAAAGTTTTATACCCATGATCCTAGATAAACAGGCAGAAGAGGTTCTTTCCTCTGTTGAAGAAAGAAAATGGCCATCAGGGCAAACACATAAGGTGGCAAGCCTCCTTCTTCAGGGCGATCTATACTGCAAAGCTACAAATAAGAGAAAAAAGGATAAGCATTCTTTTGTACCAGTCTATGATTTATATAATTTGGTCTAAAACCCAAAACACCACAGTGACAAAAAATAAAACTTCCTGAAACTTTTGGAGCAACCACATGTTGTGATGTTGAGGGGCAACTTCCATTTCAAATTTTTAATCTAATTTTTCTTTTTTTTTTGACACCAGCGGCAAATCCACTCGACTTGGTTAACACACTTGTTAGTGAAATCAAAATGATGGTTCAATCCTAAGTGCAAGCCAACTGGCTCTGCTCAGTTTAATGGTCCCCTCATCTGAACCTATTGCCTTAAAAATTCATGCTTTGCTCAGAAAGGTGACTGGGAAGAGAATGTAGGCAAACTCATTAGCACCAATAGGAATAACCATTTAAAAAGCACAGACTACTCAGTGACGAAGCGGGAAGCAGCTTTCAAAGGATGGCATGTTGTAATTACCAATTCACCCGGTTAAGACTGGTGTAATCCTTGGCTTATCCTGAACCACAGCAATAGGCACTATACATTGTTACTGCTATATCTTTTCTTTCTTTTTTTTTTTTTTAAGATTTTATTTATTTGTCAGAGAGAAAGAGAGAGAGAACGCATTAAAATGCTCAGGCAGGGGGAGTGGCAGGCAGAGAGAGAAGCAGGTTCCCCACTGAGCAAGGATTCCGATGCAGGCTTGATCCCAGAACCCTGGGATCATGACCTGAGCCAAAGGCAAACGCTTAACCCACTGAGCCACCTAGGTGTCCCTGTTACTGCCAAATCTTAATCAGTAAAGCTCTAGCTTTTCTCTATAAAGTACCTACACAGAATCTCAATTTTATAATCATCATGGGGCCTTCAATTTTAAGGAAATACTAAAAGCTCTAATAAATATCGAAATATCACACTTAAAACATTATAGAAATGTAAGCATGAGCAGAGAATGGCTTCAATTTTTTGGAGTTTCTGCGTACATGATTATAAATGGTATCACTCAAACCTTTCTGTGCCTAAGAATCGTGTTGAGAAACTAGTCAGAATGTAAATTCTTGGGTCATATTCTATATTTGACCCACAAATCTGATTTTTAATAAGCACTATAAGTCATTTTGATCTTTTCAGCAATGTTACAGTGAAATAGACACACTAAATTTTCCTTTCTGCAGACATTAAAATTTCTGTTCCAATGCTCAGATGCTTACTCTCTTCATGTCTATAAATATGCATCCAAACGTTTCAGATTAACCAGGCAAAAATCAAAGCAGACTGTTTATGCATACATAGAAAGTGCTCACACATTTAAAGAACTCAAACCTACCTTTGCCCAGTGCCGAAAGGCAATCACCAAAGGAATCAGCTTCGATTCAAGTTTTCCAAGGGCAGTTAAATGGTTTGTTGTCAAACAAGCATTTTCATTTCCTGCACTCACTTTACAAAGAAGACCACTGGGGGTAGGGGGAAAGAAAAAGAAAGATAAAAAGCATTACACAGGTATCAGGTATTATTTACACTGACAATAACTAATTTGCACTGATAACAAATATCTTCAAAATGAAAATTAAAAACTCACAAAATCTTTATGGGTCATTTAGGTCACTGCATTAAGAAAAAGACAGGGCAGCTATTCTCTGAGTGAACTTTATTTTTCAGAACTAAAACTCTGTATTTTCATACATTAAAACTATTTCTGGGGGGAAATAAAAATCAGGAAAATATAGTAAAATGGTTCAAATGGGAGTAGGAATTCATCTTTGTAAAAGAGTGTTTTCCCAAGAGTTGGGGGAATCTGCCTAATGAAGAATCATTACAGCCTACAAACCACCCATGTACTGTGGTGATGGTAATGCTTCCAGATGGAGGAAGAGACACATGGGGGAAGTCACGCTAATTGTTATTCAGCACTGCTAAAAATGCTGCTAAAAAGGATGACAAAGTAAGGTGGCTACAGAAAGTAGCCCATCGATAAAGTTGTTTTTTACTCAAATGAAATGGGTCAAAATACCTCCTTCCTCTGCTGTTGCCTTTCAAATAATTTTATTCTTTTTAAAATAAAACACCTTCTCCTCTTGCATCAAATGCCAACATATAGAAAGAATGCTAATAGTGAGCCTGTGAAATTAACTACATAAGGAGCTTGTTATTCTAGAAATTGGACATTAAGATATAATAAAGTACACGTGCTCCTGGCAAGTTTCTATTTAATATATAAACAGCTTAAAGAAACGGAGACCTTTGCTTTTCTCTGCACACCACCACTGGCACCCTAGCATGGAAGTCTGCATCAACATCAATAAAAGAGTCTGAGGAAAGAAGAAAAAATATTAAGTAGGTTAATTAAACCTCTGTTTAAAAGCAGAACTAGATGAAGTACAAGTTGTGACTTAATCCGTTTGGCCTTCTGAAAGAGGATTACGAAATAAAGCTCTGAGATGACTTGAAAAGGGAAACAGTATTATGTATAATAGCCAAGTAATCACTTTAATTTAAAACCCTTATTTTGTAAGACTCACATTTGATTAGAGCTGACTCATTATTGAATCAGAATATTTAAGTGTTGTTATGTGGATAAGATAATTAGAAATGTGGATAGGATATATTCAAAAACAAAACTGCTGCAAAAGCTATCTGGGCTCAAAATACACACTGACTGAAGTAAGAAGAAATGTTTCAATGTTTCATCCAACCCAAACAAGAAGGACAGGAAAGACTAATTCATGGGATGAGACAGTTTAATGAGTCATCAAGTCCTAAGCCAGACATTACTTTGGACACTGATAACCCTAACCAGGAGCAAGTATTTGGGTTGGGTCACACCTATTTATCATCTGTGAGGTATTAATTTAAATCACAGAATAGTTTTCTGTTTGGATATTAACCACAGAAATAATTAAAAGATGCATGACTTCCTATTCTCAACGTTTGACAAATAAGATATATTCAAATTATGACAAAAGAAAGAAAATTTAGAGCAAAACGTGTAAAGAATTTGGCCTTACCACTGTTCTTTAAACATTCTTGAACAAGTAAGAGAACATCTGGCTGAGACATCTAGGAAACAATTCAATGAATACATTACTAATCCATACGTAGGAAACAAATCAATGAATACAATAATCCATAAGTACTGTTGTTTCACTGAGATAATGCACAGTCATTGGAAGTTATCCAAACTCCTTTCCAAATTAGAAAGCACGCTGCTACCCCAGTAAATTAATTAATCATTATGCTACGTGTACACATCAGTCAGAGACAGAGACGAACGCCAAATGAGGGCAAGTGATCTGTGGCACAGTCAACTCCTGCATAATGAATTCCTGACATAATCAGCCTCTCCGCAAACCTCCAAGACGTGAGACTGTTCACTTCGCTGATCCCTATAAGATTACTTCAACAGATTGCTTGCTGGTCTCCACTTCAGCCTTGCCCTCTCCAGTCCTTGCTCCACGTAGGAATCACAACCACTTAACGTCATAAATCAGACCTAGTCCTCCCCCTCCTTAAAACTCTCAATAGCTTCCTACTGCCCTTCGGTCACAGTGAAACTCTTTACCAAGGCCCACAGATGCTGCATGTTGGGCCCTCCGTCCTAACATTACGGATGCTTCTTTCTCTTAGTCCTTCCACCATGGCTTCCGTTCCACCTTCCGTTCAGCTCCCTGACTAGGCTAAGCTCTGTAGGGATTTAGGGTGCTTGCACACACTGCTCTCTCTGCCTGAAACACTCACCCTTTGACTTCCTTATTCCTTTTCATTGTTTTGAGCCTAGAGTCAAAGCCATTGCTTCAAAGGGGACTTCATGATGGCTGGATCTACACATCTCCTGTTCTTTTCTGTCACAGGACCTTGTTTCCCAACATAGCTCTCATTCTAATTAATCATATATATGTAATTACTTATTTCCTCCACTAGGCAGGAGTTCCACGAGGGAGGAATCCTAACTGTTTTGTTCTCTGGGATCTAGGACAGTGCCTGGCATACAACACGGACTCAGTGAGTATTTGCTAAATGCTATGCTGGTAAATTACTTTGATTGAATTTTAATTCAAGTTTAAATTTAATTCAATTTTGACTGAAGGTTAAAAGATGAGTAAAATCTATTGGTCAGCTGACCATGTAGCTGTAGCAGTCAGGGATGGCAATGAATGAGAAGCTGTATGACAGAACATCTGAGGATGGTGCTCAGGAATCTTCTTCATTATTTTTAACTAACAAACCAGGTAAATGGGCATAAACCATCTGCAAACTGGCCTGGAGAACCAGCAGTGGATAAACAGATGATCTATTAGAGTGCCTTCCAGATTCAAAATTCTGACTCATATCTTTTTCAATCACATCTGAACCAGAAATCCGGGCTAGGTGTGAGTCTTCAAAAGCCCAATTATTTTAACAAAGTAGGTGTAGAGAAGTAGCAACTTAGGAGCGAATGGAGTTTTCAGGTCACAAATGTTGCCACATCCACACTGTTTAAAATCTGAAATTCTTCTCTGACATTGGAAAGTTGACTTTACCAAGATAATTTAATCTTCTCAAGTTAACAGAACCTAAAAAGCCCCATTAGAGTTACATAGTTAGAAAACCAGCATTTGAAGTATACATGAAAGATCTATAAAGAAGTACAGAAATCTGTACAGTATTAAAAGAAATGCGCTAAAATTGAAGGTTGGCAGAAGAGCATGGAACTGGAAGTTTTAGGGGGGAAAGCTGCCACTTATATTATCTTCAAGTATCTAAATATACTCTTATATAGCTCACATTTGAAAAAAAAGAATTTCCAGACCATTCTGTGAAAATTTCAACATTTTATTTTGTACTTACAATGGCTGGAAATTGAATGTCGATATTTACATCTGAATTTTTGAAACCCAATCTGCTACAGGATGACCCATATAATCTCAGAGAACAATCTGAAAAAAAAAAAAAAAAAGTGAGTCATATATAAGGTGAAATTTCTCAGAATTCATAACAAAACACTGCTGTTTAAGACATGGAACCATCAATTAAGACTATGCATGAATGTAAGACAGTATTCAAATCTGGTATAAATAAACAGGAACAGCTGGCTCTTTGCTTGTATTCATTTTGTTTTATGTAACCGGGGAAGGCTGTATTATCTGCAGTTTAGGTTAACAGCTACTCTTTTATGCCAATTGTAAAACATGTTTAAAAAATTCTAACTTATTTTATATTTTGTGCAGAAAATATTATTTGCCAGGATTTTTACAATCTGAAAGTCAAAAACAATGCTTAACTTTGTCTCATATTTATAAACCTGATAGTATACTCAAGAGTTAGTACAAACATTTAATCTTTTAGAAAACACACACACACAGGTATAATTTACTGTAAAGATTATGTTTCAACAGAATACTCATAAAAATCAGCATAAAGTTACTTTTCAGTATAATTATGAACAAAAAGACCCTTAATACAGTATGTTCTCTTAGGAAAAACTTTTGAAAAATAATTATAAAATCACTGATATAACTTAAAATGTTAGGCAACAAGCAATTCACTCTTAAAAGGATTTTAAGACAGGTGTGTGTGTGTGTGTGTGTGTGTGTGTGTGTGTGTGTGTTTGCTGCCTATATTTATTTATGGCATTTTTCCCCAATGTTTAACATTACTGTGCCAAAAAATCATCTCCTTTCCACCAGGGGTTTTTGTGGGGTTTTCTAGGTTTGTTAAGTCAAGTGGTTTCTTTGAGTTTTAACAGTTTTCCATGACAAAGTACATCAAATTTTATAATGGAAATCTACAGCAAAAATCATTGACATTACAAATCCCTTTCTTGGAACTTGTCTATAACACAAAGGATGAGATACAGATATAATGAAATGAACAGATCCTTGCCCTTTATTTTTATGAAGGTATACACAAGTATGAATGATAGGCCCTCTGAATGCTTTTTCAATAGAACGAACGGTTCTATGGGGGATGTGGTGATAACCTCTGAATAGTGATTCCAATCCTAACTGTGGGTTAGAATCACTTGTGGAGCTTTCTAAAAAATAGTTTTCTGTGGCTCCACAGACATAGCCTGGAAAATTTAATCAACAGTACACAAAATCTATTACAAAATAGGTTCAGAGCTCAGTTTAGATGTTGCAATTCTTTTAAAAAGTGGTTAAACAGAACCTTTTTGGGACACAGATAACCTGAGAATGACTCAAATATACTTTTATTTTAACTCAAAATGTTGCGTCAATTTGAATAGGTAGGAAGGTAAACAGGTAGATACACAAGAGTCCCACAGTGCCCCCATAATCTGGAGCATTTAACTTAAAGTACATGTGTACAAGAAAATTCATAATGAAGACAGGTTTAATGACAGTGCACATAAAAGTCTTTGTTACCTTGGGGGAAAGCCAGAAGAAACAAAAACAAACAAAAATTAAGAGCTTCAGGACATGGTAACTCAGTTTCTATTAGATGAAAATTACTATGGGTTGGAAAAATGCATGAGGCACTTTTACGTAGCTAAATAGAAAAACAAATCTAGAAAATACCTGGTAACTTGTGTTGGAACACATTTCCCATGATACGTTTAATTTCTAGTCTCTGTTCCAAGTTCTCATTGTGTAAGCCAAACTCCTGTACCACTTTGTCAATGGCAATACCAATTGCATTAATCTGGGAGGGTGTAGGCGGGGGTAACGTAGTGAGCAACTCTTCCTCTTGTTTCTCCTTTTAAGATCAATATTGAGATTAAAAATGACTCACACAGTTTTTTACCTTCTACCATTCACTGAGATAACACCCTGTAGAATATTCTGGAATATTTTTCTTAGCTCTCCCTCTCACCTTAGCTGTGTTAGTCTTCAGTTCATCAAACACATATACTTCTTTATGCACATAAAGTGATAATAGAAGGCAGGCAAAAATAAGGAAAAAGTGCAGGGAAAAAAACATTAAAAGCAGCAATGACAAATTATTTGCTTTATTATTACGGGCATAAGGGCATATACCAAGGTCTATCAATGACTTTACTCATCCTGATACTGTTCTTAATGAAATTCACAAGACTGCCCAGCAAAACGTATCTCACCAATGTATTTTGTCTAAAATAAATTCAGTAACATATATAAGTAGTGAAGTTATTAATATCATACCCTTAAAGACAGAAAATCACAAAGATGACAAGTAAAAACAGCTAACAAATAAACATTTGTTTGGGTTACATTAAACTTACCTTAATGTTTTTCTTGTGCCTCTTCTCTTTGATGTGCTTATGGGCAAATGCAATGGATTCAATTAAAACATCACAAAGTTTGCAGGTGTACTTAGCTGTAGGGTAGTTTCTTGGTCGCTATAATTTGGAGAGATTTAGAGATATATATATATATATATATATATATACAGTATCTTCCAAAACAGAGGCAAACAAAAGTTAGCCAGAAATGATTTCCCCATCACTTTAAAAACTGCTAATACATTATTGTCACTCTTAACCACTATCCTAATGGCCATTTTTTGGAAGTGATTCAATTAAATCAAAATGAGTATCACTTTTAACTCACAGTGCTTAAATGCTAATAACTGTAGTAGGATGCCTAACTCATCAAAGCATACGTTCCATTTACTAGCACAGCTTAAACCAAGACAAGGACTTTAAGTAACAAATACAAGACATTACCCTTTTTAGCCTGTCAATGAAGTCTCTTTTTAATCGCTCCTCTGCCTGCTGTAAGCCCAGGAGCTCCTTCGTTGAAAGCACAGACTCGTCAATTACCGGGCCTTCCAAGTCTCCGTCCTGCTCATTTTCCTCATTTCTAGTCCTACGTGGCTTCCGAGGTCTGGACCTCTGCTTCTTGTTTTCTTAAGTTAGGGGGAAAATATTATTGGTAATCTTGAGTAATACCACTCTGACAAAAAAGCAGACCGTACATATTTATTCATACATATTTATTAACTAAATAATGTGGTTATCTGAACGACATCTGAACACAGCAAAAGGAAAGCTCTTCCATGGATAAAATGTGTGAATACTCATTGGCCACCTCATCTAGATACACCAACCCATAGAAATCCTCTTTCGGAAACACTGGAAAAGAATTCGCTTCAACCATACAATGTGATTTTATCATTTCTTCCAAGTATACTCCTGAACATATTCAGCAATAGTAAAAATTGTCCTCTGAAGGTAAGTATACTTGTAATTCTAATACACCTAATACGTTATGATATACAATATAAATGTATCAAATAAATTCTGGTATACCTGTTATTCTACTGAAAACTATCCACATTTGCTTTCATTTGTTTTGTAAACAACCTCAACAGAGCAAAGACTGACAATATGATCTCCAAAGAACTCAGAAATTAACTATATTCTCACGTGGAATGAAAATCCATCATTTAGTTGTAAATTCAGTTTTCATGTAATTGGGCCCTCTCCCCACATGGATATAAGCAGTTCAAGCCAAAATTTTATTTACAGAGGACAACTAGTTCCCATCTTATCTTTACTTTCATTTTAGCTTCTTTGGACAGCCTGTACAATAAGCACATTTCAAAGAAAAAAAGGCTGTTAGTTGAAATAAAAGTTTTCTACAAGTATAGACTAATTCACTTAAACTCTGCTGTTAGTTCTACAATCTTTGTAACTAATAAGTCAATCTGTTGCTTTTTTAAAATTTACAACTTTTCTACCTGTGGAACTGAAGATGACTATGGGATTAGTCTATTAAAAAATTGTTTTAAATAGCTCTGATAACCTCTATCAAGCTCTGAAAATTTATCAGTATTACATACAATTAAAATAAAACTCATTTCCCCAATTAAAATTGTGATAAATGTTTTGAATAATGTTTAAATGGCTGGTCAAAAATTACTCTTTCAAAATATAAAGCTACTGAAAAGCCCTGCAATGAGGCAATTCCTATGTCAAGTTTTCAGTGGAACGCATTTCTTGTACAGCAGTTACAATAAACCAGTTGTCTGAAAAAACTTGTGAGTCAGAAATGGGAAATATAGGATCTCTAATTTGCAAAAAGCTGTTGCCAATAACTCTAAAGGAAAAGTAGCAAGCACTGTGCTCAAAGTACCATAAGATGACTATACAATGAAATTCCATAAATAGCTTCTCAAAGTGGCAATTGAAAGAAATTAAAGTATTAGGACAAACAGTTTCTTTTTTTTTTTAAAGCCATCAAAAGGGGCCAAACAAATAAAATACTACAAGGTAAGTAGTCATTTGCGGAGAAAAACCAGTCTACTTTTAATACTTGCTTTTTAACGCTCCTCTACTCCCAATTAAATTATCACCATCTTTTAAGGACTATGCTCTCCATCTGCATCAACTTCTGAGATAAGCACTTCTTTTAACTTAGAGGTGTGTCTGTTCTCATTTAATTTGTGTATCTTCCAAGCTCTACTCTAAATAATTATATCTGATTTCAGTGTTCACAAGTTTCCTACTTTGACAAACACTCATTAGAGATTTACACAAATATGTGCAATACCATTAGCAAAGTCCATATCAGAGGCACCTGGGTGGCTCAGTCAGTTAAATGTCTGCCATTGGCTCAGGTCGTGATCCCCGGGTTGTGGGATCCAGTCCCTCATCAGGCTCCCTGCTCAGTGGGGAGCCTGCTTCTCCCTCTCCTTCTGCCATTCCCTGTTTGTGCACCTGCTCTATCTCCTGTCAAATAAATAAATAAAATCTTAAAAAAAAAATACAGATGAATCCCTACTTAAAAAAAAAACAACAAAGAAAAAAGTCCATATTAGTTATACTACAGTAATTGATATGGCACCAGATCCCATTTTTAACTCCTCCTCTCGAATCACAAAGGCTTTTCATGTAACTATATTTGCTGTCATCTTCTGGGATGACAACTTCCCTTCAAAGAGCACGATTAACTCCTTTTTTCCTTTTAAAGATTTTAATTTAAGTAATCTCTACATCAAATGTGGGGCTCAAAGTCACAACCCCAATATCAAGGGTTGCATGCTCCAACTGAGCCAGCCAGGTGCCCCACTCCTTATTGTCTTTATACAGAGAAGGGATGGCTGCAGAAATTCTGTTTGATGACGATGACGACGGCAGCTGTCATTATGGAGTATTTTTTATGCGACAGATGCAATGCAAGTACTTGATGTGCACTGCCTTGTTTCATCCCCGTAGTGATCCTGTCATAGATGCTGATACTGCTCCCATCATCCAGATGGGGAAAATGCTAGCCCAAGAAAATAACTTACTCGGGGACTAATGACTAAGTGAAAGTAATGGGATTTAAAATAAAGATTAAACCATGGATGGAATTCTGACATTCAGCCTTTTATCTAACAATATAAGAACTGGAAAGAAATTACTGAAATCCCCCCTTGTATCCATTCACATCTAGAGTAGACCATAACTGACAAGACAGCATCACCTTCCGAACTGAGATTCACAGGACTGCATGGTAAAAACGGTCAAATAAAGTCTCATGGAAGGGAATCTTGAAAGACAAAACTGGATATTGCTAAAAAGTTCCCACAATTACATAGAGGAAGACTGCCGGGCTCTTGCAGGTGTCTTGTAACATGAATTCTCTGTATACAGTATTCCAAGTCTCCCGTATTTTATTTGCATATGGCCCATGATACCATTCACAAAGGACATGTGTATATGAGTAGATATTTTCCAGCTAAGATCACTAATGGCATTGTCCCAAATACATTAAATTGGCAATCTAGGATATTTGAGGGATGAAGTACAGGGTGGTAACACAGAACTGGAAAATAGAAAAGTGTTAAAAAACAAAGCAACTCTAAGATAATTTTCACTGGCTTCTCACATCATTTAATGAGACCCTTCCTTAAGAGAGAATTCTGATTCAAGGAAAATTTCAGTCCCTTTAATGAGATCCTTTTTGGGATCCTGAGTGCAGTGCAAGGTTTATACTTCAAATTGAATTTCTCTCTACAGTAAGTTATTTTATACCAAAGCTTAGTATTTCCCTTATGAATGTTCAAGGTCTAGAAGCTCAACAGTTCTTCATCTCGCAGTTGGGAAAGCACATACGTATTTTTCATTTACAGAGAACATAGGGGTTTGGGCACTGTCTTCAATTAAAAGGACAGTAAAAATGTATGTACTTCCTGTTCAAAAACCACTTAAAGGTAACTTTCTTAGCTGCTTTTCAGACTAAACAAGAATACATACACAAGAAGTTTTTAGTCTGTTAATAGTCTCTATTAATGTCTATCTCGTTGCAAACTTTTATTCTATAAATCTTTATTTTTCTAATGCTACTCGAGACCAACTTTTTCCTGTAAAAGACTATTGGTAACTGCGTTAAGATGTCCATGTCCTACCTGGACACAATAATATAGAAATACTTAAATATATGAAGACTTTAAAAAAGATAAACACCAATCAAAAGCCGAGAAATTATCAGTGTTCGGTTTCCCTCTGTCAGATTCAAGGTCTAGTGAGGCTGAGTTAACGGCCAAAGCAGCACAGCACTCAATTTCAGTTCCACTTCCTCAGCCACTACCCCAGTAAATAAATTTAACCTCGCCAGACCACAGCAGCCTGCTTTTTTGAAAAGTTGTGACTGTACCCTGATGTATCACAACAGAGCACTAGATCAGACAATTCTTTCCATTTCTTTCTAGCTTAAAGATTCATGCATCCAAGCTTTTTCTCTCCTGGGATTCCTTTATAACACCTCATTCTATTTCTACTATACAAGGCATATTCTCTTGCTTTTCCTACCTTAAGAAATCTAAAACGGCACCTCTTCTCTCATTTAAGACTATCTTAAGACTCCCTAAAGATAACAAATGACATTTTCTGTTAAGTATTCCAAATGTCCAGATCACAAATTCAAATGCCTTACCAGTAACATGCATAAATGTAACTGGCCGCTGTGAGATAACACGTAAGAAAAGAAAAGGGCTTCTGAATACCGAGGAGAGGGCCAACATTGCCTAGATTCATTTAAATTAAAAAAAAAAACAAACCAAAAAACTTTAAAATGCTGGCCAATTTGCCACCCATTCCATATGGTCACTAAAAAAAGGCTTACGGCCCGGCAACTGGGTGGCTCAGTTAGGAGTCTGCCTTTGGCTCAGGTCATGATCCCAGGACTCTGGGATGAAGTCCTGCATAGAGCTTCTTGCTCAGCGGGGAGCCTACTTCTGTCTCTCCCTCTCTGTCTTTGTGTGCTCAGGCATGCTCTCTCTTTCTCACTCTCACTCTCTCAATAAATAAAATCTTTTTTAAAAAAGGCCTACAGCCAATATATTTAAAAGCCCATTTTCCCAAGCATAATTTACATTTTCAGACTAAATACTGTTACTTTTTCCTTCAGATTTATTAGTTTCTTTCATTTCAGTAACTACTGTCCATTAGCTAATTTTCCTGTTTATAAAAATCACTGCTACATGGACAAAATCTATTCACCTTTTAGAAAAACTTATACTCACTTTGAGGCAATTATTATCAAACACAGAGGGCACTTAGAAATGGGTTTTGGTGTTACAGAAACTAAAAGGCAAAACTTTCATCTGTATTTCCTGACTTCCAAAACTTAATGTGTTCCAGCCTATTTGCCATGGTCACTTTTGAGAGGAAAAAAAAAAAAAAATCGTGGACTACCCCCCTGTGGAGATCGATACTCCATCCAAAAGACAGATAACCCTCTGTGATAGGAAATACATACAGTCTATATTGCGTACTTAAACTGAATATGATTTTTTTTAGCTTTATATTCTGTCATTTATATTATGGACGCATTCGCTATTGAAATACAAAATTACAATACATAATTTTAGAAAACACATATACACCACTCAGAAAATATGATATAGTCCCCAGGGCGATAGAGTAAAAGGCACCAATGGGAAATATGTTTACTGAAGTAAAATGGGCCTCACAGCCAAGTGAACTTTTGAAGGGATCAGTACATGCAATGTTTTTAAGTTGACCAAATAGCATGATTACAATTTTTAAAGTATTCACATTAAATAAGCAGGAACTATGAAAAATCAGAACTACATTGCTGAAAATAATAAACATCATTTGGATGAAAAAGACATTGCGACTTTGGAGTTGTAACTTGACAAGTTGGAACACATTACCAGGGCTTCCCGCTTCCATTTCTGACATGGCTTCTAGGCTTGTCAAGTCTTTGTGAAGTAGTCGTCTGACAGTTCTGCAGCCTCTTGTGTCCTGCCACCTATATCCATCCTCACTTTCTTGAAAGGAGTCTTTTCTTGGTCGGTTTGTAACAGGAATTCTAGGTCCAGGTTTATATTCCCTCCGACTGTCTGAATTACCAGCAAGTTCATCAGAGAGCCACCTCTTACTCTGATCTTTGTGGTTGTCATTTATCCAAGCAGGTTGACTGTAAATTGGGTTTTTAAATGCATAGGGATTGCTGGAAACAGCATACGGTCCTTTTCTGGGGGTACTCCCATAGTTCCCTGGTGTTATTTTTTTTTTTGGAAGGCCTTTTTCCATTTTACTGCTATGGCCTTTAGCATAATCATCCATTATCAAATAATCTTGCTGGGGGTGACCCCTTCTGAAATCCTCATCATCTATAGTCCCTCGGTCCTTAGCACGTTTCACAAAATACGGTTTTGCTGCATCTCCCATGGTCTTTGACTTCAATTTTCTTACCCCGCACCTGAAAGAAGGCATTTTGGGAATCATCAAACTGTAACAAGATATTGAAATACAACACATTTATTGCACAGATGCTCAAAAGCCTATACAAACTCTTGTTTTCCTAATTTCCATCTCATTCTAATAATCAGCGCATCACACTGAAAGTTGGGAGGCTTGAATCCTGTAATATTCTTCACGAAAATTAGTACTTACTATTTAACATGAAGATTATATATGTGACTAAGGGAAGCTCCCTACAGTCTCGAAAACTGGAGTATTAAAAAATGTTACTCATATCAAGTTGGGTGGCTTCACCAATAAAACAAAAGTTCTCCAGAAAACAAAACAAAACCCTCATTCCCAAACCTCTGTTGTTAGAAAACTCCGGAAACGGACTTAAAAAAAAAAAAAAAAGTTGGCAATTACTTTTAAGTGTTATACAAAGTAACCGAAACTTTCTGTGAACGTAGCTCATCTCCACTTTCCTGTCCCTTCTCCGTCCTTTAGGGAAGGGCATCGGCTCCCCATCGCCACCACTATCCATAATCGGGGGCTTCGATTGCTTGGCCTGGGGAGGGGCTCGCTCCCCACCAAGGCTTCCCTCGTCAAGGGGGCTAGATTTCAGATTAAGAGACAACTCCAGCTAACCTCCCCAGCCTTCATTCTCTAACCCCAAACAAGTTTGGTTTTGTCACGGACAGTTCTCCCTCTTCGACCCCGTTTGATCGCCCCACCCCGATCTGCCTCAGTTTACACCCTTCGGGGCAGGAGGCAGAGGAAGGGGAGGCGTCCTCGCACTCCTGGCCACGAAGCCACCTCGGGGACCAGGAAGCAGGAAGTGACCTGCCTCCTCGATGGGGTTCCGGGGTCCCCCCGTCCGTCCAGGGGGCCGGGGCCGAGTGCCTCCACCCAAGTCCCTGCTTCTCCGGCGCCGGCAGGGTCTGACACAAAGTGAAGATGCGGACTCGAATCCGAGGAGCTCAGTCCCCGCCGGCCTGAGGGCTCCCAGGTCCTCGCAACTGGGGCGAGGAGGCCGGCGGGGGATGGAGCCAACGTTTCTCTCCGGCCGGGCCCGCCCTCTACTCCGGAGACCAAGGAACCCACCGGAGACCCACCCGGGAGGCTGGTCTGGGAGGGACGCGGGGAGAAGGCTCCCCGGAGCACTCACCACCTCCGCCGCGGTCCCCCGCCTCTTCCTGTCCCGGCCGGGCTCCCTCTCCGTGTTTTCCTTCGGCCCCACTTCCGGCGCTCAGCGCTGTCTCATTGTGCGCTGTTCGGAGCCGGCGGTGCCCCCACCCGAGCGCTCCGCCGCTCACGCCGGAAACGCGCGCCGCGCCCGGAGGCGCCCGCCGCCCAGCCCCGCCCAGCCCCGCCCCCGCCCCGCCCCCGTCCCGCCCGCTTCCGCCGCGGCCGTAAGGCGCGCGCTCCAGGGCTCCGGACCAGGGCCAGGCAGCAGTATTCTAGCTCCGTCCCTCCTCTTCTCGCCCGGGCCGGCTTCACCCGGGCCGCAGGTCTCTCGAGGCCTTGAAAGCACCGCGGAAGCGCGGGGAGCAGGCCTCTGGTTCTCCGCGGGAGGCGCGGGGCTCGCTCGGCTCGGACGCCCGGCGGCTCGGCTTTGCCCCTGGATGCTCTCGTTTGCGTCCAGGGCGAGTGCAGCCTGACGCTGAGGCCTCGTGGCGCTCTTGCTGTTTTTCTGACAAGTCCGAGTGATAGAAGGACTCAGGGAGGTCTTAATTGCCGACGTTTAGAAATGTCAGTGTCTAATAATCCGTCGTTCACCCAGATCTCAGTGTGGTCAGGAGAGATGCTCCGCTTTTTTCTTAGGTTGTCTACGGATTGGTTTTACTTAACGAAACAAAACCTTGTATTCAAGAATGTGTGTAATCACAAAGATGATCTGGGAGTCATGGTCGAGTTTTTGAACGAAGAAGACACGCCTGGAACTCGCGAACAAATAACTCGGCGTTCCCTATCTTTTCTTCTTTTGACCTTCTTTGCTGTCCGTCATGTTCTAAATGCTTTGAAACGAATAAAATCAGAGAGCGTTGAAAAAGTGTGGCAGTTTTGGTTTCTCTCCTTTTTAAGAGCATTAAATTTAAATCCCTGAGATGCCGGGGAGCATTGGTCCTTAATAATGGACACATACAGGGTATTGCCAGGCACTGTTCAGAGGGCTTTACAAATATTAACTCTGATCCTCACAACAAATCCTCTAAAAATATCATTCTGCCCGTTTTAGAGGTGGGGAAGTAGCATTTACGGTAGAGTAAATGGCACTGCTGGAAACCAAACTTCAATGGGGCAGAGTCCATTATTAACTACTATCTATACTTAGGTGATTTAAAACACATTAATACAACTTTTGTATAATGCCTCATCTAGATGCTTTGGTTCTGAACAGACATGAGAATCAAGCCAATAATCTGTCCGACAGGCAGAGAATGGCTTTTAAAGAGGCTCCAAAAGGAGTGTGGTGATACATGAATACATTTATTATGGGACAGGAGCGTCACCACACCCAGCTGAGTAATTCTTATACAGAAGAACTGGTTGAGGAAAAGTCTGCCTCAAATATCCAGAGTTCTATAGGATCAGTGGAGGATACACCTTTTTGAGTTTAAAATATTTTTTATTTGCATTTTCTTCAATGTATTTGTTCCCCAATGTCTATTCCATTCTAAATTTGCCTTAAAGATTCACGTTGAGGGTAGATGAGGCTCTCTCAAACGAGATGCAATACTAATCAAAAGATACTGACAGATAGTACAGCTCTTTTTGTCTATATAATACTACAATGGGAATTTAAGTTGATCCTTATAATCTGGTTGTAAAAGTTTGTTTGTTTGTTTTGTTTTGTTTTGGCTGTTCCTGGAGGGAATGCTGAGTTTCTCAGAACCTTTGTGATGATTGTTTCATGGTCTAGACATATTTCTTTCTTTTTAAGATTTTATTTATTTATTCGACAGACAGATCACAAGTAGGCAGAGAGGCAGGCAGGCAGAGAGAGACAGTAGAGGAAGCAGGCTCCCTGCTGAGCATAGAGGCTGATGTAGGACTGCATCTCAGGACCCTGAGATCATGACCTGAGCTGAAGGCAGAGGCTTAATCCACTGAGCCACCCAGGCGCCCCTAGACATATTTCTTAACAACATGAAGCAGAAATTTGGCCCCTGTCTGCTTCAAGGAACATTAACCCTGCTTCATGTGTTACACTGTATCTTCTATCTTCAACCACACTTTGACATTGTGATACATCTTGACAAGTCAACCTTTCACAAACCCAGTGCCACTGTTCTTGTTCTTTGTAGGGCCATGGAGTCAGAAGCTGAGGAGTTGTATTCACAGCTTTGTCAGCACATGTTTTTTCTTCATGTATTTTATCTACTTGGTTAAGGGAATTGTGTTGGGTCCTTCAAATATGTCTGGAATCCAAGGTTATCTCACCATCTCTGCTACTTCCAACCTGCTAGTTACCACCACTGCTTCACTGTATTGCTGTGATCATCAGCTTTCATTTATGTTCTCCTTTATCTGTACATGATAGCCAGGAAAGTCATGGTAAAATCTGAGCCAGATTATGATTCCCCCCTCAAGATCCCTCAGTGACTCCCCATTCCTGTGGAAGTAAAAGCCAAAGTCCATACAATGACTACAAAGCCCTTCCCTTTACTTCTGATCTCACTCCTAATTCCTCTTACCCCTTCATTCATTCCACCCTAGCCACACTACCTTCTTGCCGTTCCTGCATCATACCAGGAAAGCTCTTGCCTCAGGACTTTGCACTGGCTGTTCCCTCTATCTAGAATGCTTTTCTTCTCTTTGGTGTCTGTATTGCTAACACCCTCTAATATCTTCTCTCAAAGATCATTTCTCAATTAGGCCTACTCTGACTGCCTATTTAAGCTGCTATTCACCACCCTCTCCTCTGCCTTCCCAACTCCCCTCACCTCATCTATTACTTTTTAAAAATTTTTAAATTTATTTTTTATTTTTAGGTAGGCTCCATGCCCAGTGTGGGGCCTGAACTCACCACCCTGAGATCAAGACCTGAGCTGAGATCAAGAGTCAGATGCCTTAAAAAAAGAAAGCAAGAAAGCAAGAAAGCAAGAGAAAGAAAGAAAGAAAAGAAAAGAAAGGAAAAGAAAAGAAAAGAAAGAAAGAAAGAAAGAAAGAAAGAAAGAAAGAAAGAAAGAAAGAAAGAAAGAGGGACACATGGGTGGCTCCAGCAGTTAAGCATCTGCCCTCCACTCGGGTCAGGATCCCAGGGTCTCCCAGGGCCTCCCAGGGCCTTGGGATCAAGTTCTGGATCAGGATCCTTGCTCAGCGGGGAGCTTGCTTGTCCCTCTACCTGCAGCTCACCCTGCTTGTGCTCTCTTCTCTCCCCAAATAAATAAATAAAATCTTAAAAAAAAAAAAAAAAAAAAGGTCCGATGCTTAACCAGGGAGTCACCCAGGGGCTTCTCTATTGTTTTTTCTTGTAACACTACATACACCTTGTCACCTGCCTTGCCATTTAGTTATTTATCATGGTTATTTGTTTCTTGTCTGTCTCCCTCTGCTAGACTGTAAGTTCGACAAAGGCAATGACCTGACTGTTCCCGACTGTTCTACCAGTCCTCTAGAGCTTAGACCATTACCTGACTCATAGCAGACTCTCCAAAACTATTTGTGGAATGAATGAAAGGTACAGGACCAGCCAGGCTCTACAACAATGCTTCTTCTTGAACATTCGATTCCCCTCTCTTCTTGAGGTTTATCAATTCTCTTACAAATGTCTCATATTACAGTGGGATTGACAATGAACTCAGAAACTTTAAAATATTCTATCCCTCCCTCACTGTCTGTCTAAAGTCTTTAATATTCTTGTATGGCTTTCTTTCTTTTCCTTTTCTTTGTTTTTTTCCCCAGATTTCTCAGAAAATTATGTTAGAATACTTCTTTAATCAGTTAGGATGCAGGCAGCTTTGAGTTTGGTGTAAAACTGAATTTAAACTATAACTGGGACACAGAAGAGTAAGAGCACCTGGCTCCAGGGTCCCAAGCAGACCAGGTTTGGCCACTGGCCACTGACCAAATCTGAAGGCAGAGAGATAAGTCGTGGTGAAACAGGAAAGGAATTTATTTCAGTGAGGCCAGCACTAGGAATAAGGCAGGCTAGTGTCTCAAAGACTGTCTCCAAAGTGCTGAAAATACTTCTAGGTTTATATAAGGAGAATGTGGGACAAAGGTGAGTGGGTACGTGCAGGTAGGCAGTAAAGGTCAGGTAGATCATTGTCTTGGGGTCAATCACACAAGTCTTGCTGGCTTAGGGCACTAGTTACTGCTTGAGAGGGTAGTTTTGGTTCCCGTCATGGGATGCTTTCTGTAGGGTCTTTTGTTTGAGTTAAGAGATAAAACAGAAAGAATTTAATTAGGAAGTACAGAGAGAGGTCAAAATGGAGGTAGGCGATGTCTTCTCTCAAAACTGGCTTACACAGGGGTGCCTGGGTGGCTCAGTGGGTTAATTCTCTGCCTTTGGCCCAGATCATGATCTCAGAGTCCTGGGATCAAGCCCTGCATCAGGAGCAGGGAAACTGCTTCCCCCTCTCTCTGCCTGCCTCTGCCTACTTGTGATCTCTATCAAATAAAGAAATAAAATCTTAAAAAAACCACAAACAAACCTGGCTTACACAATGAAGATACTTATTGGCTCACAAAACTGGGAGTTCAGAGGGGCGGCGTAAGCTTCAATGTCAGCCTTAATGAAGCAGTTGTGCCCTCCTGTGTGTTTGGACCTGTAACAATGGCATTGGCAGATCCTGACATCACATCTGTCCACCACCGTATCCAGCAGGAGAGAAGGCAGCCTCCGGAAGCCAGGACCAACCTACCAAGAAAGTTGCCAACTTAAATCAATTGCTGGTAAGGAGGATGCCATGACCCTTAGACCAAGGTTTCTCTACCAGTGGACTATTGGCATTTTGGGTTGAACAGTTCTCTGTTGTGGAAGGCTGTCCTGGGTGTGGCAGGCTGTTTTGCAATGTTCTTGACCTCTACCTAGTAGATGACTTCCCCCTTTTTGTGACAAGCCAAAATTATCCCCAGGCATTGCCAGACATCCTTGGGGTACAATATTACCTTCAGTTAAGAACCATGTTATAGAGCCTCAGGCTCCCCCTTAGAGTGAGGGGGAGGGGCCAACTTGCTTTGGGGGAGGCTGGGATAATGGATAAAATCGGGGTCCTGTTAGGAAGGAGAGAGAGCGCTGACTCCTAACCACTAGACCACCAGGGAGCATCTGATAGGAAGGAGAAAGGTGAGCATGGATGGCAGCCACCTCTATTAAACAGATTCACCTCCAGACGTTGCAACAAACTTTGGCTTTCCTGAAAATTACAGTATGAATGGGGAAATTTAAAAAATATGTTTAGAATTTTGATGTTTGGTCAGAGAAGAGCTTCCAGTCCGATATAGACCTTTTTAGAATTTCAGAGGAGACAGATACTCCTTCCGCTGCTCCATGGAAGGCAGAGGACAGAAGAGAATTACAGGGGACAACATTCAGGGGGTCTCTGGGGGGCTGTCCTTGTACGGTCTTTTCGAAGACCTTCCTCTAAGTCTGGCTTAGACTGGACATTTCTAATTTCTGTGGCTTGAGAAATTGCCAAGGGCTAACAGAATCTCCTGCTTCTGCCTGTCAAAGAGTCTTAGTTGAAATTACTCCAGGACCTTATATTTACAACCTAAGATGTGTTTTGTAAAGTAAAAGAAGTTTATTTCCAGTGCATGTTTTTAAACCTCAGGAAAATCAGGAAGCCAGTGAACTCTAATTAAAACCTAGACCTTGTTGTTCCAGAATTAGCCATATATTTATGGTCCTTCCTTCATTACATTTTTTTAAGAAATGTCGAGTACCTGATTTGTGTCTGATGAGTGAGAGAAAACAAACATAGTCCCAGATCTTGTTGTGTTCAAATATATGGTAATGGTGACAAATGTCCTGAAATGGAAAAGTTAAGGCTTGACTTTGAAAGTACTCCCCCCACCCCCGCCCCAACTTGGTCTAATCTTACTCTGGGGCTCTACTCTCCTAGGAACGATGGAGGAAAAAAGTTAAACTTGCCAGTAAATGTATCTCAGTCTTTGGATTTAAATCGTATCTTTGATGGTTTGGCCCCTTGGATATGTCCCCCATTGTTCAGATTTCCTTCTCCACTTTCTTTGGATGTCATCTGGGGAAGTGATGCTCTGTAATCATAGAACTGGAAAGAAGTGCCCTCTGGATACACAACCACAGGCTCTATAAGCAGACCTGTTGCTTCTCTGGTATCTTTACAGTCTCTCCTCTTTGCCTTGTTGCTGGACATCTAATGCTGAGTCTCAAGCTCAGGGACTCACAATTGGTTCTCTCAAGGCAGTCCGTTCCAGTGGTTTGCCTTCGCTGACCTGGACTTGCCCTGTACTTGATGGTGTCGCGTATCACTCTTAACTTCCAGCTGCAACTCCCAGGTGATTTTCTGCATGGCTACTCCACTGACACACCCCCCCCCCTTTTCCCCCAGTTCTAGCAATCTCTAGACTACTTTGCCATCTGTCTTCCTTGGCACCAAGAATCCAGAAACACCTGGATACTTTCAAAGGACACATAGAATCTCAAGGATGCCTGAAGTGCCAATTTCAGCTTCCTCTGCTTGGCTGTGCCCTGCTGTTAGTTTCATACTTCTGAAATCATCCCATGTTTCTCCTGGGTGGGGTGGTCTACTTCCCTCTGGTTCTAAGCTGGGGATGGGTCACGTGCTTGAAACTTTTCCCTCAAGTAATCTCGCCCTCTGATTGATGGAAAGTTCTGCTTCCCCTTCCTGTTGCCATGGAGACCAGCCACCTTATCTTTCCCTCCTCCCCCCACTTCCAAGTCACAGCTGTCTCTTTTTCCCATGGAAACTGAATATCCAGCTCGGGAATGTTCCTTAGATCCCACTGCATGCCTCTCCAACTGTCACAGTGGAGGAAGAACCTCTCATCTCCATACACATCAAATGCTTTACTCTAGACTTCTCTAGGCTCCCAAAGGCCTTCCACGCCCAGGGCTTTCCTGGGGTCAGACTTCCCAGTAGGCTTCTAAGCATTCACTGGATCTGGAGCCTGAGAATATTTCTGGGCTCACAGGCTATACCCCAGAGCCTGCAGGCCTCCCTCGGCTCCCCAGAGATGGGACTATCTGAGCCCATCAGAACTCATCACTAGGCCATCTTTGGCTTTCAAGACCCAGCCCCCCTGGACGTTGCTCCCTTTCTCCTCACCAATCCACTCTGCCCAGAAGTCATCCCTTCTCCTGGCTCCGGACACAGGGCAGCGATGGAGAGAAATCAGGGCTGGATTACTCAAAAGAAGACAAACCCAAACAAAACTTTCTTTCAAAAGGAGACATAGCTGGTGGTGGGTGGGTCTGTGGCAGAAGGAAGGAAAAATCTCCTGATGGAATGAGCACTGAGCTGAGTATTCGGGACATGGGTCTGACTGTCCTCTCGGAATTTTACAATTCAAAGTGTTATGGTATAAAACAGAGGCTCAGGGGCGCCTGGGTGGCTCAGTCGGTTAAGTGACCAACTCTTATCTTGCATCACATCATGATTTCTCAGGGTCGTGAGATCAAGCTCCCAGGCGGGCTGCGTGCTGGGTGTAGAGACTGCTTAGGATTCTCTCTGTCCCTCTGCCCCGCCCCGCTCACGCGTGTGTGCTCTCTCTCTCATTCTCTCAAAGAAACCAAAAAACAAACCAAAAAAACCCCCAGAGGCTCAGAGTGAAATAACGGGGGTGGGTGGGTGGGAAAGAAATGACAACATAGTTTGAGTGGCCTAGTCTAGTCAAGACCTGACCAGAGTCTTTCTGACTCCATCGTTTTTGTTATTTTTACTCTATCATGCACCAAGGTCCTGTCCTCTGATGAAGCCTTCACACCCCAGAGAAGCACTGTGCCTTTCTGAATGCTCCCATTCTGAGATCACACTCTGAAGCTGGGACTCACCAGCCTCTGGCTATCAATTAAGCTCTCTCTCTTTTTTGCTTTGATCTTGGAAAACTAACTTATCTTCCTTCCTGAGCCTCAGTTTCCCTAAACTGTAAGCCAGAGACAAGGAACATGAAGCCAAATCGCCTCTATTCCTGTCTGACCACAAATCGTTCAATTCTTTTCTGTAACTTATTTTGGGGTGTGCATTTTATAAGTTTATAAATTTTTAAAGACTTGCCTTTATTGGTTATTTTAAACCCAAGTTAAAAATTAAATTTTATGTAGTTGGGGTTTTTAAATTTTTAGATTTATCTTCTGACATACTAAATTTCCATTTAGAGTTGTGAAGTAAAATTTTCTTTTAAACATCTAAATTAAAATGATCAAATCCATTTGAAGAAAAAATACTGATAATTATGCAGAGATGTCCAAAATCATAAAGATGATCTACTCATGATTGAACTTTGGTAAGCACTAGACCTAAAGGAGAGAAAAGAATATATCCAGGATTAAAAACTGAGGCTGACTAACCTTTAGAACTAAGAAAAATAAGAGAAACTGATAAAGAAGACCAAAAAAGGAGGGGCTTCACTGAATTTAAGAAAGTGTAGTGTATAAATATTTTGTCTTAGTTACCCTGGCCTCAAGGAGGCCAAATGTACTAAAAATGCAGGAAAAGACATCCAGGGATTACTTTGGGAGGGGAGAGTCTCCTAACTGGCTTAGGTCAAGGCATTTAACTAATGGCATTGGGTGGGGTTACATCGTGACTCAAATTCCTGGAAGCAATTCTTACGAACTATCATCTGTTGCTTTGGAGCTATTCGTGCCTGGGCCAAAGAGATGGAAGTTGAGATGGGAAAATGGTAGACTAAGGGGTGGGAAAAGTGAAGTATTTAGAAATCAAAGCTGGGTGGAGCTGGGAGAAAACTTTGAAAGGCAGTGAGAGAAAACTGAGTCTAAATGAGGGTTGTACCAATAATATGTAAGGAGAAAATATGACTTGAGGAATTCTTCATTAAAGAAGAGCTGAGTTTGATTAAAGAAAAGTAGTAATAACAAATATAATACGTTCCTAACCTTGAACTGTCCTGGTCTTCCTGAAACTGGCAAGCTTTATCCCCTGGGCACAGAAGAGGTCAAAGTGCCTCTCAGGGCGGGGCTGCCAGATAAAATATAGTGTGACCCAGGCAATATTTGGGGCATACTTATACTAAAAAATTGTTGATTGTTTATCTGAAATTCAAATATAACAGGGCGTCCTGTATTTAATTATTTGATTAAATAATTTTGTTGTTGCTAAATTCATCTTCATCCCAATGTCCCCAGGGCTTTCTGCTGGGGCTTGCATTCTCTCTCTTTTTTTTTTTTTTTTAAGATTTGATTTGTTTTTTTGACCAACAGAGATCACAAGTAGGCAGAGAGGGAAGGGGGAAGCAGGCTCTCCGTTGAGCAGAGAGCCGGATGCGGGACTGGATCCTAGTACCTGAAATCATGACCTGAGCTGAAGGCAGAGGCTTAACCCACTGAGCCAACCAGGCATGGGGCTTGCATTCTTTTTTCTTTCTTTTTTTTTTTTTTAATTTATTTGACAGACAGAGATCACAGGTAGGCAGAGATGTAGGCCAAGAGAGAGGAGGGGAAGCAGGCTCCCCGCTGAGCAGAGAGCCCAATGTGGGTCTTGATCCCAGGACCCTGGGACCATGACCTGAGCTGAAGGCAGAGGCTTTAACCCACTGAGCCACCCAGGCACCCCAAGGGGCTTGCATTCTTGATAAGGATTCATTCAGCTGGTGAATTGTTCACTCCTCAGATTTTCCCATTCTGCTGTCTTCTCATAGTGCCCATATAAAAAGTCCCCACCCCATGCTGTATTTTGAAAAATGTCAAACCTATAGAAAATTTGCCAGAAATGTACAATGAACATCCATTTGCTATGTATGTAACTCACGAATTTTAGCAGTTTTCCTCCTTCTTTCTCTCCCTCCCTCTTCTCTTCCCTTCGTGCACATGTGTGTACCTAGCTGAACCATTCGAGGGTTAGATGCAGACATCTGGACACCTAAGCTCCCAGACCCTCAGTACGGATCTTCCAAAAATGAGGATATTTTCCATTATAACCACGATGCAATTCTCACACTCAGGACATTAATATTGACATGACACTATTTTCTAACATGAAGTTCATATCTTAATTCTGCAACCGTCCCAATAAGGGGACATTTGTCATTTAAAGCTGTTTTACTTTTTTTTTTTTTTAAAGATTTTATTTATTTATTTGACAGACAGAGATCACAAGTAGGCAGAGAGGCAGGCAGAGAGAAAGAGGAAGAAGCAGGCTCCCCGCTGAGCAGAGAGCCCGATTCAGGGCTCGATCCCAGGACGCTGGGATCATGACTTGAACCTAAGGCAGAGGCTTTAACCCACTGAGCCTTCTAGGCACCCCAAAGCTGTTTTACTTTTTTCTTTTCCCAATCTGAGCAAGAATCACATACTGCATTTATTTTCACATCTCTGTAGTGGTAGCGTTTTTCATTTATTTATTTATTTTAAAAAATTTTAATATTTATTATTATTTTAAAGATTTTATTTATTTATTTGACACAGAGAGAGAGAGAGAGAGAGAGAGCATGAGCAAGGGGAGCAGCAGAGGGAGAGGGAGAAGCAGGATCCCCGCTGAGCAAGCAGCCTGATGGGGACTCAATCCCAGGACTCTGGGATCACAACCTGAGCCAAAGGCAGACGGTTATAATCCATTCCTATCATTATCCATTTTAATGCTCAAATTGTCCTTAATCTGGCAAGTGACAGCACCTTATGCTGGTTCTTGTATCTCTTCAACATATCTTCCTCAGTTTCCTTAATTTCTGGAATAAGGTGTTTTGGGCTCACCTTGAAATTAGGCATTTTCCCAAAGGGTCTTAGGAATGGTGTTCACAAAGCAAGACCTGTAGTTTCTTATCACTCTAGAGTGAAGTTGCTTTTAGTTTTTCTCAGTGGACAGAGCTAGGAAATGCTTTTGAAAAATCATGAGTTCATCATGACACTTCTGATTGATACCCAAGCCAACTGTACATGATTCTTCTTTTCCCTCCTCAATTCCATATTGGTATCTTTGTTCTCCCACAGTGAACTCCTGCTTGCTTGCTTTCTTTTTTTTTTTCTTTTGTTCTTTTGGAAAGATTTTATCTATTCATTTGAGAGAGAGAAAGAGAACGTGGGCATGCGTGAGAAAGCACAGGCAGAGGTAACAGCAGAGGGAGAGGGAGAAGCAGACTCTTGGGTGAGCAGGGACCCCAATGTGGGGCTCGATCCCAGGATCCTGGGATCATGACCTGAGCTGAAGGCAGATGCCCAACCGACTCAGCCACCCAGGCGCCCTGAACTGCTTTCTTAAAACATCAAAATATTTACTCATTTGCTCAATCCTGCAAAATACACAAAGCACTTTCTGAATTGCCTCACCAATATCACTGCTCAAACAAGCCTGCCAAGTAAAGTGCAAGATTTCTTTTGTCCTTAGAATATATATCCCACTGAAAGCGTCAGAACACCTTGTTATTATGCTCAAAAGCTTATCAGATACACTGTTTTTCTTTACAGTTGGGTTATCAGCTTGGTTATAATCAAATACATTCATTTCTTTCACTTTCAGGTTCTGCTACCCAACCTCCTCCCCACCCCCATTCTTGTTGATTTACTTCTATTTTCTGAATACGTAAAATGTTAACCTTGTTCAAAATCTGAAACTATATAAAAAGTTATATTCAGACGCATCCTCTTTTCCTCTTCCATCCCATTCCCCCTAACACCATAGATAATCAAATTCATTTGTTTATCTTTTCTGTGTTTCTGTTTTCTTTCAAAGATTTTATTTATGTATTTGAGCAAGAGAGTGAGAGACAGAGCATGAGCAGGGGGAGGGGCAGAGGTAGAGGGAGAAGCAGGATCCTCACTGAGCAGGGAGCCCAATGCAGGGCTCGATTCCAAGACTCTGAGATCATGACCTCAGCTGAAGGCAGATGCTTAACCAACTGAGTCTCCCAGGCACCCTGGAAATGCATTTTAAAAATATTGGTTATTAAAAAAAATACTGGTTATTTAAGAAAAATTACTAAGATGACAATGTTAAATATTTTCTTTTCTGATTTTGGGCATGTTCAGTTGTTCAGGTAAAGCCAGACTGATAGTCAATGGAGATGCCAAGGAAAGTGGGGATAACATATAAACAGGGTGTCTTGCCATTTTCAGACTTTCCTGGGGGTTTCTGTCAATTTCCTTTCAATGACCTCCCACTGCTCTTGAGATATAGAGTGACTCCTTCCCATGGTCCTCGGTCCCCAAGAGGCCAGGTTCTTGCCTGCCTTTCAACATCACCCTGCCCATTCTTCCCAGACTATTGGCCCTACCCACACTTTGCCTCCTCTTTGTCCTCAAACCTGTCCCCCGCTGCCAAGGGCTTTTACACACATTCTTCTTCCCAAGCTGCTTTTCTCTCCTTTCTTCACCCACTTAACATTTTCTCAACACTCAGATCTCAGGTCAAGAATTGCTTATTCTGGGAAGCTTCTCAGATCTCCCTGACTGAGTTAATCTCTGTTATTCGCTATAGCACCATGTAGCCCAACTTCATAGCACCCCTCACAATTGCAATTTTATAAATGCTCTGCAATGACTTGATCAATGTCTGTCTCACCCATTAGTGTGCAAGCACTGGGAGAGTGAGAGCTCTGGATTTGCTCATAGCCCAGCACAGTGCCTGGCACAAAGGGAGAGTTCCACCAGTACTGACAGATGAATGATGGTGTCCCCGGTTGCACGAAAGTGTGAGCACAGAGAGCTCCCTTGGCTTGGCAGACCACTTCCATACCATCTCATCTTCTCGAGATCCTTTTTTAAGCTTTGCATATCTGCTCAGGACACCTTAAGCCTTTAGCTGAAGTATATATGTTTAATCACATTTTTTAAGCCCCTGCTTCTGCTGTTCTCTGTTTTGTAACCTATCAACTCAGATACAAACACTAATGAGCTCATTAACCCACTCCTAAGCCTTCATGGGTTTAGTGGTTTGGGTGAGAATCTGTGAAGGTGTGTTCCATCGCTACTCATCATTTCACTGACTCTTCCCTCTTTGTCCCAACTTTCCATTCCCTCTGGACTCTTCTTCCTCTTCCACTTCTGCAGTGTCACAGAACCCCCACCCTGAGCAGGGTGGTTTTGCAGAAGCCGTGGTTCTGGCCAACCTCCATGACCCTACAGGTATTCTTCTCGCCCAGGTTGCCTGACCTTGACCTTTCCCCCCAAAACATGGATCTCATGCAACTACTGAAAGTAAGTAAGAATAAAGTAATACCATCTCATGATGTTGTATTAAAGTGATAATCAGTTCTGGTCAAGTTTGAAGGATGTCCAGGGCCCTAGCCCTTGCCATTTGGGGAGAGATAGGTGGAAGGGAGGTAGAGAGGAAGTGAGAATTATGAGTCAATTTCCTCTAACTTCCTGAGACACATCCTTCCTGCCGCAGTCCCGTCATAGGCCCTCCATACATTCTAGCTACCCCCCTCTCTTCCTGTTTCTACCCTCAGACAGAACAGTGGACAAGATTACACAATCAAGAGTTCCTCTGAGGCCCTGGGCAAAACCAGAGTCAGGACAGGTCCTTTTAATTTCTGGAACTGTCAGTGAGGACTTGCAGCCAGTTCTAGGAGCCCTGATTGTGATGTGCCCTCTTCCCTTGGCAAACACTTGAGTATGTCTCAGTGTGGGTATTTCTGCCATCCTGGGTTCTTCTGTCAGATTTCATTGCATCCATTTCTTCCCCCGAAGCTATCTTGTAGGAGCATTTCATGTGACAGCTGCTCTCATTTTGGAGGTTGAGGTTCTAATGCCTACCCTGGAGAGCTTTCGTTATATTCCAAACGAGGTGTTCGTAGGTGTGAACCTTTGTTTAGATAAATCTATGACAACAAAGTTCCACCCCTGCTGTCATCCTGTGCTGGCTTGCCAGGAGCTGTCTGGCAATGATAACCTGCACCAGCTCTTTGTATCCTCACAACCGCCCTCTGAGACAGATCCACAGACCATCACCCTCAGTCATATAGGTGTGCAAACTTAACTGGGCAGGTTAAGAAGCTGGTCCTACCTAAGACACACAGGTAGGCAGAGCAGAGCCAGGATATGAACCTCTGACTCATACCAGAGCCAGTGAGCCTGAATGTAAGGCTATTAACTACAGCTGGAGGGGAGGGACGGTGAGGAATGAAAGTCAGTGTTTTGTTAAGTCAACAGATATGTTTACATGTCTCTGCATAAGCAGTGCGATTTCCCCATAGGAGTCACACAAGAAGAGGCAGTAACTCCTAAAAACACATTAGTGAACTTGGCTCTGCTTGAATTGCTATTGGTTCTCGTTTTCTCTTATTAAAGTCTTACTTTTTTGTTTTTTGTTTTTTGTTTTTTTGTTACCCATGAGCCAAAAAGCCTCAGTAAACTCTCTTTTGGAATAACTGGTTTTCTGGTAAAAAAAAAAAAGCCATTTCCCATTTTGCTTTTTCCTAGGACTTCTTCCCACAAAAGTCAGCATCCCTAAGTTTGCATCATTCCGGCTATTAGAGAACGAGTGTCAATCCTTCATAGAATTTTTAAAAAAGATATTATTTATTTATTTGAGAGAGAGAGAATGAGAGAGAGGAGAGAGGTCAGTGGAAGAAACAGACTCCCTGCCGAGCAGGGAGCCTGATGTGGTACTTCATCCCAGGACTCCAGGATCATGACCTGAGCTGAAGGCAGTTGCTTAACCAACTGGGCTTTCCAGGTGCCCCTTTCATAGGATTTTAAGGTTATTTAATTCCTTCTGCCCCCAAAACACACACACAGGCATACGAAACACACATTGATTTTGCAAAGTCATTATTCAAAATATAGATTTACTCTTCAATAAATGGTGCTGGGAAAATTGGACCACTATATGTAGAAGAAGGAAATTCGACCATTCTCTTACACCGTACACAAAGATAAACTTGAAATGGATAAAAGACCTCAATGTGAGACAGGAATCCATCAGAATCCTAGAGGAGAACATAGGCAGTAACCTCTTTGATATCAACCACAGCAACTTCTTTCAAGATATGTCTCCAAAGGCAATGGAAACAAAAGTGAAAATGAACTTTTGGGACTTCATCAAGATCAAAAGCTTCTGCACAGCAAAGGAAACAGTCAACAAAACAAAAAGGCAACCCGCAGAATGGGAGAAGATATTCACAAATGACAGTACAGACAAAAGGTTGATATCAAGGATCTATAAAGAACTTCTTAAACTCAACACACACAAAACAGATAATCATGTCAAAAAATGGGCAGAAGACATGAACAGACACTTCTCCAATGAAGACATACAAATGGCTATCAGACACATGAAAAAGTGTTCATCATCACTAGCCATCAGGGAAATTCAAATTAAAATGACATCGAGATACCACCTTACACCAGTTAGAATGGCCAAAATTAGCAAGACAGGAAACAACATGTGTTGGAGAGGATGTGGAGAAAGGGGAACCCTCTTACACTGTTGGTGGGAATGTAAGTTGGTGCAGCCACTTTGGAAAACAGTGTGGAGATTCCTTAAGAAATTAAAAATAGAGCTTCCCTATGACCCTGCAATTGCACTACCGGGTATTTACCCCAAAGATACAGATGTAGTGAAAAGAAGGGCTGTCTGTACCCCAATGTTTATAGCAGCAATGGCCACAGTCACCAAACTGTGGAAGGAACCAAGATGACCTTCAACGGACTAATGGATAAGGAAGACATGGTCCATATACACTATGGAGTATTATGCCTCCATCAGAAAGGATGAATACCCAACTTTTGTATTAACATGGACGGGACTGGAAGAGATTATGCTGAGTGAAATAAGTCAAGCAGAGAGAGTCAATTATCATATGGTTTCACTTATTTGTGGAGCATAACAAATAATATGGAGGACATGGGGAGATGGAGAAGAGAAGGGAGTTGAGGGAAATTGGAAGGGGAGATGAACCATGAGAGACTATGGACTCTGAAAAACAATCTGAGGGTTTTGAAGGGTCGGGGGGGTGGGAGATTGGGGGAGCCAGGTGGTGGGTATTACGGAGGGCACGTATTGCATAGAGCACTGGGTGTGGTGCATAAACAATGTATTCTGTTACACTGAAAATAAATAAAAAAAATATATAGACTTAGTGAGGCACCTGGGTGGTTCATTCAGTTAAGCATCTGACATTTGATTTCAGGTCAGGGCTTGATCTCAGGGTTGTGAGTTCAAGCCCCAGGTTGGGCTCTGTGCTGGATTTGGAGCCTACTTAAAAAATATATATTTACTTATTTATAAACAGGGTACTTGGCTGGCTCTGTTGATAGAGCATGTGACTCTTGATCTCAGGGTCATGAGTTCCAGTCCCACACTTGGTGTAGAGATTACTTTAAAAAATGTAGGGGCTCCTGGGTGGCTCAGTGGGTTGAGCATCTGCCTTCAGCTCAGGTCATGATTCCGGGGTCCTGGGGTCTAGCCCTGCATTAGGCTCCAGCCCTGTATTGGGCTCCTTGCTCAGTGGGGAGCCTGCTTCTCCCTCTGCCTCTGCCATTCCTCTGCCTTGTGCTTTCTTTCTGTCAAATAAATAAAAAAAATAAAAATAAACAAAGGCTTAAAAAATATACATATACATATATATGGACTTAAATACTCCCTCAGCTGCTGGCGGTCAATAATTAAGTAAGGTGACTTAAAAATATGTTGAGTGGGGGCACTGGGTGGCTCAGTTGGTTAAGTGTCTGACTTTGGCTTGGGTCATGATTTCAGGGTCCTGGGTGGTGGTCTCCCTGCTCTGCAGAGTCTGCTTCTCCCTCTTCCTCTGGCCCTCCCCCTCCCCCCTCTCGTGCTCTCTCTCTCTCCTCTCTTTCTCTCAAATAAATAAGTTAATAAATGAATCTTTAAAAAAATTATGTTGAGTTTGTGTGAAAGCGGGGACAGAGTCAGTCACGGTCTCAAGATCTAGCTCAGTGTGAACCAGCTCTGGAGCCTGCTTACAGACCACAGGGTTTTAGGCAGCAGGAGGGCTAGTGACATCGTCCCTTCTAGAAAAACAGAGTGACTCAGAATACAGATAGATGTTCCGCCTACCCAGCCCTGCATGTGTAATTACGAGCTGGCTGAGGCAGTTCACGGGGAGTCTTTGAATCATCTGTTCTTATAGTTTCTGATGCTGCTGCTCTTTTTAGAACAATCTAGGACATGTCAGCTGAAAAGTGCACTAGTTGCTTGCAAAGAGAGAATGGCTTTTTAAAGGGGGCGGGGTGGGGACACAGTTCTCCTTCTCCCTCTCTGCTTGGTACCATGGTAGGGAGAATGAGCTAATGATTCTCAGGGAGGTATAGGAGTTCTGATGTACCCAGATAGCTGGAGAATATCACGAAGGGGAGGCAGTTTCATGTACCTTTGAACTTTAGTCCTGGTGTGTATAAATGAGGAAGACATAATCATTTCACTTTAATAAATAAATACCTACTAACACGAAGGCGATAAACCAGAGAAACCTGAATTTGCGTGCAGCTTCATGAAGTAAAAATAAACCGTGTCCCTTTTGCAAAATCATCTTTGGTGTGATGTGCCTTAGGTCTGTGTCACTCCTGATATTTTTGTCCTTCTGCAATGAACGTCCCAGTCCAGGCAGTTGCTGGATTCAGATAAGCAGATGGAACTTCAGGTCCGACAAGCTCATGGGTTTGCTGACACAGGAGAAAGGACCTTATCATCATCATCATTATTATTATTTTCCTTGGCAAGTATTTATCCATACAAGGCATTCTATTAGGCACTAAATCCTGGTTTCCATGTCAGCCTCCTAACCCCTTTCTTTCCTGGGATTTGGGGAGGGGTGTAGCAAGCAGAAGCACCAGTATTAACATCACAGAATTTCAGAGCAAAAAAGTACTTCAGAGGACTACTCCTCAAACATTCCTCAAGTAGAGGTTTGTGGACAGGTGTCAAGTAGGAAATTTTCTTTCTTTCTTTTTTTTTTAAATTTTTTTTAAGATTTTATTTATTTATTTGACAGACAGAGATCACAAGTAGGCAGAGAGGCAGGCAGAGAGAGGGGGAAGCAGGCTCCCCGCTGAGGAGAGAGCCCGATGCGGGGCTCGATTCTGGGACGCTGAGATCATGACCTGAGCCGAAGCCAGAGGCTTAACCCCCTGAGCCACCCAAGCGCCCCACATTTTGTTTATTTTAGAGAGAGAGAGCGTGTGCACATGTGCAGGTGCGAGTGGGGCGGGAGTGGGGGGAGAAGGAGAGAGAGAATCTCAAGCAGATTCTGCCCCTAGAGCACCAGAGCCCTGGAGAGGCTCCCTTTGGTCTCCACCTCATGACAGTGAGATCGTGACTTGAGCGGAAATCAGGAGTCAGAGACTTAATCATCTCAGCCACCCAGGTGCTCTGACAATTAGGAAATTTTCATCGGTTTGGACAAAATGAAAAAGAAGTAAGAAACTGAGTTTGGATAAAGTGAAATATATTTAATTTGAAAGGAAATGCTTAAAAAGAATGCCTGTCTCGGGGCACCTGGGTGGTATCTGACTTCGGCTCAGGTCATGACCTTGGGCTCCTGGGATTGAGCCCCGGGTTGGGCTCCCTGTTCAGTGGGGTGTCTGCTTGAGGATTCTTTCTCTCTCCCTCTGTCCCGACCCCTGCACTAGTGTATCTCTCAAGTAGATAAATAAATCTTTTTTTAAAAATATTTTATTTATTTATTTGAGAGTGAGAGAAAGCATGAGAGTGGGGAAGGTCAGAGAGAGAAGCAAACTCCCTGCTGATCAAGGAGCTGATGGGGGACTCAATTCTGGGACACCGGGATCATGACCTGAGCCCAAGTCAGACTCTTTTTTTTTTTTTTAAAGATTTTATTTATTTATTTGTCAGAGAGAGGGAGAGCGAGAAAGCGAGCACAGGCAGGCAGAGGCAGAGGGAGAAGCAGGCTCCCCGCTGAGCAAGGAGCCCGATGTGGGACTTGATCCCAGGACGCTGGGACCATGACCCGAGCCGAAGGCAGCTGCTCAACCAACTGAGCCACCTAGGCGTCCCCCAAGTCAGACTCTTAACCAACTGAGCAACCCAGGTGCTCGATAAATAAATCTTAAAAAAAAAAAAAAAAAGCCTGTCCTAAAAAGACATTTGATGAAAATTTTGGGGGGAATGAAGTCTTTTATCATCTACCATTTCTTTGCTGCCTCCTTTTCTGTGAAGGAAACCAGAATATGTCACTCCAAAATATGCCTCTTTGACAAAAATTATTTTGAGCTGAAAGCAAATAAGAGAGAGCAAACCCACAAAAGGCTCCCCCTTCTCTGCCTAAAGGCAGGGTATAAATTCTCTTTCTACTGGAGATAGAATCTTATCAGCCCAAAGATACCAAAGGCATCTCCAACAAACCTTCATTAGTTTCCTCCCATGTATTTACCTTTCCACAGTTTGCCATCCTTGGAGTCTGAAACTACTTTTCTCTGCCCTGTCATTTCTCTAGAAATGTATTGTTCTTGGTTGAAGATGCTACATGAGCTGGAGTTCTAAGGCAGTGCTCTGAGATGCTCTTCATTTAGCTTTCTCCCAAGTGATGTATGTTGCGTGCTTTGTTTTTCTTATTCATCTTTTCTTTTTTCTTTTCTTTTCTTTCCTTTCTTCTCCCTTTCTTTCTTACTTTCTTTCTTTCTCTTCCTTTCTCCTTTCCTCCCTCCCTTCCTCTCTCTTTCTTTCATTTCTCTCCAGTTAAGGGGTCCCATGTGAAAACCTAAGATGGGTGGAGGTAAAGAGTTTCAAGACACTGAGACCAAAATGGTGATCAAAGTGTCACTTTGGTCCCAGGCCGGCAAAGGGACAGAACACTCTAAGTCCAGTCCAGAGGGCAGCCTCCCCCTCTTTCCCCCACAACTGAATTCATCCAGGCCACTCCACAAGGCTGATTACCTCATAGCTGATCCCAGGCAGAGGAGGTGGAACAGAGAGATTATAGATTGCTCTGGATTGCTAGATTGGGCCAGCTGTAGCTGGCTTAACCACACAAAGAGAAGGACAGGTGCTGTGGACTCTTACCTGGGACTTGTCTGCCAATGGACCAGGCTTGTGAATGTCAGCTTTCACCAATAGGATTCGGTGCTTCTCTTCTTTTTAGATTGCAAGAATGTGGAGTGGAAGCTCTCCTTCCCGCTTGGCCTAGAGATGGACATGTTGGAAGAAGAGCTTTCTTCCTTGGACCAAAGTGGGGAGTGCAGGAGGGCTGGGTAGGCTATGGAATTTACTAAGAAAACCTCAAGATATCCTGGCGGTTTGATTATATCTCCCACTGCTGCATAACTAAGGGTTGGAGAGAATTCCAGACAGGTGTTCTTAGTTCTACAATCAGGCAAAGGGAGATTTTTTTAATAAAAAAAATTTAAATGTTGTGATAAAATACACATAACACAAAATTGACAATCTTCATCATAATTTTAAGTGTATAGTTCATTGGGTATTAAGTACATTTACATTGTTGGGCTCTGCTCGCTACCGTCCATCTCTACAATTTTTCATCTTCTCAAGCTGAAACTGTACCTATGAACAGTGATTCCTAATCTTTCTTTCGGCTCCTGGCAACCATCATTATACTTTCTGTCTCCATGCATTTCAGTCTTCCAGGTGTCACATATAAATGGAATCACACAGTATTTATTTACTTATTGTGTGTGCGTGCCCACCTTCTTTCACTTAGCATAATATCTCAAAGCTGATCCATGTAAGATGTGACCATTTCTTTCCCTTTTAAGGATGACTAACATTGATCATACGTTTTAATCCATCATTGTCTATAGGAACTTGGACCAGACCTGCAATGCAGTTGCTACTCATTGCACCAATAGTTCTGGGAATGGTTTAAAAATGCCTGGACAGTCCTGGCATCTTCTGGAGCACACAGCCTGTGGAGTGGAAGATGTAAGATAAATTTTTTACCTCAGCTGAGAAGCAGAGTTAGAGCAATGAAAAGAGAGACACAGGAATGCCTGTTGATTCCTAGAACCATCTCAATGACTCTTCTCTCAGGATCCATCCTACTGGAAGATGTCTGTGTGTGATTAGAGGTACCTCTGGCTTGCTCCTGAAAGCACTTTTTGTCCCACTGAGATCCACGATCTTCTGTCTGTAACACTTGTGAAGGAAACAGTTTCGATCTCAGGATTATGTACTTGAGAAGAAAATTCCTCCTACCTGCAAATCCGAGTGAGAGAAATGTTCAAACTTAATGTCTTCAGACCTCAATCCTCCAGAGTCAAAGGATTTCATGGTTGGTATTCAGCCTCTCGCTGGGAACGTAATCATTGATATGGGTTTGTGTTAAGATTTGGGATTTTTTGGTGTTCCTGGCTTTGCAGTATTTGGACTAGTTAGACTTTTGACTGGCATTCATGGTAAGATCTCCGGTGAGTGATACAGAGCATTGAGGGCAACATTATTTGAGATGGAAAATAGAAAATGCAACGAATTTTGGCCTACAGTGTGTATGGCCTTCAAGTATGTTACTATTCTGTTTGGACCTGCTTTGGTGCTTTCTGGAGCAATGGCTGAGCTGTCCACTTCACAGCGCCTCCCCCGAAGCAGTCACCAGGGGCGGGGACAGGGAGCACAGGCCCCGCCTCCTCCAGCTAGAAGAGGCGCTACCCCATAGGCTGCCCTCTGTGTGACTGGCATCGGGCGTAGTTGTCAAATCCAACTCGAGAGATGCCAGCTGGCGTTCCCTTGTTCGGTTTCATGAGATTCCCTCTTACTCTGTGGGGCATGTGGCACTTGTCCAATCCCCTAATAAAGTTGTTTTTTGGGTCTTCATGTGTATCTCTCTGTCAACTCTGGTTGGAGCCAGGATGAGAGGAGGGATGAGTAGGTGGTTGTACCTGTTGGTATCTTGAATTCATTTAATATAATAAAGAGTTAATCCCTAATCCTTATTAATGCTTAAAATTAAATCCCACGTTAATCCTTAAAACTAAAACATTTCTTTTTTTTTCATACTGACCCATGGACTCATCGTCTGGAATCCACTGCCTTAAAGACCACATAGACCTACAGGATCGGTTTACCAATGTGGAAGATAAAGCCCAGAGAGCTGAGTTAACTTGCTCGTGGTCACACTGATGATGACCCAGCTGTGATCATTGCTACAGGCTGTTTCCACCCAAACCATTTAGAAGCCCTCATTTGAGATCTAGGGCTTCTGCTGCATTTACCCTCTACCATTTGCAGAGGCATAAAATTCACTCCAGGACACAGAACGGTCTGGTGGAAGGTGGGAGAGTCCCCTGGCCCTGTGCGGGCCTGGCAGTCATGTCTATGAACGGGGGAGGCTCAGGTGGAGAGAGGGAAAATAAGATGAATTCAGTTTCCCTACTTAAAAGCCACAAAACAGTCCAGTCAAAGATAATACCTGGTCCCGTCTACACCTCTGACATCCTGGGAGGACATATTCCAGTAACGGAGGTGTGAGCGCTGGCAAGATTATGCTGTGTGACCTGAAAGCCACACTCCTGTCAGGCTGCAGAGAAGATTTGCATGAACTCCCGGAGAACCCCTTTTACAAGTGTGTCTCAGGGCCGGGTTTCCAAATCAGCCTTTGAATCTCATCCAGAGCAAACCGACAGTCCATGAGATACTTGAAAAAGCCCTTTCTTGTTGATTTTTGAGTCGTGAGTTGAGCTTTCTCTAATGCTTCCCCTTCGTGTAACTGAGTATACCAGCAGCACAGAGACTTTCTGAATTTGGGAGGGAAACCATGTTCCTTAAGCATTTCCTTTGTCTGTCCCTTTTTAAAGATTTTGATATATTTTCATGCCATCTTCTAACTCCCAAATAAGTTTTAAAATGAGCTTTTCAGGGTTCTGATGGTCTTCAGAATACCGATAATCAGGGTTCAAACATTTACTTACCACCCTGTCTGAGCCAGAGATTGGAAAGATATGAAAACATGTGGTATAATTTACAAGGAGAAAAACATAGGGAAAGGAGAGATTTTTAAATGGAGATTATTAAATAGAAAGAAAGCAAAACATCTTTTATAACTGTTTTACTTGCTCCAGGACATTCTAAGATTTAGCCTGACGTGAGCATCTCTATCTTCTCTAGTTTGCGTTCTTCTTTTCTGTTCTTTTAAATTAAATTAAAATTTAAGTTCCAGTACAGTTAACATATGCTTTGTGGGTTTTTTTTTTTTAAGATTTTATTTATTTATTTGACAGACAGAGATCACAAGTAGGCAGAGAGGCAGGCAGAGAGAGAGGAGGAAGCAGGCTCCCTGCTGAGCAGAGAGCCTGATGCGGGGCTCGATCCCAGAACCCTGAGATCATGACCTGAGCCAAAGGCAGAGGCTTAACCCACTGAGCCACCCAGGCACCCCATTTTTTTTTAAGTGATTTGATTCCAGCATTATACAGTTCCTATCGATAACCCTGTTTTGGATGTCAGAACTTAACTCTCAGGAGCCATCTTGGCTTGAGTGGAAGTAGAGTCTGTGACTTGTAAATGTTTGTCTCCTCAGAAGGGAAGTGTTTTTGTCCTTTTAGGCCATGTAACCACATATCATCGACTGGGTGACTGAAACACAATAGAGATTTCTTTCTCACAGTCCTTGAGGCTGGAAGTCTGAAGTCAGGGGGACAGCATGTTTGGGTGAGGGCCTTGATGCAGGTCACAGGTTTCTTACTGTGTCCTCACAGGGAGGAAGGGGTGAGGGAGCTCTGTCAGGCCTCTCTTCCAGGGGTGCTAATCCCATTCATGAGGACTCTTAATACCATGGATCACATTGGTTTCAGTATATGAATTGTGGGGGGACACAAACATTTGGTCTATAGCAAGAAATATATATTCAAAACCAGGTGGCAATGTGGTCTGCCCAGGAGAAAAGGGATCACAGCCACCAAGCAAGATGTTGCAACAGATGTTGCAAATGCATCGCCACATCCATTTCTTGAGTGCCTCCAGTCATTCCTTCACTCATTCAATGTTCATTTATCAAATGTGTGTCAGCGCCTGTCAGGCGTTGCTCTAGACACTTGGGATGCATCCGCTAACTAAAAGGGGGGCAGGGGTTAGTAAAAACCTCTGCGCTCCTGAAGCTTCCATCCCAGCAGAGTGGACACCAAGTGTAACAAGTAGGCCAGCGGTCCCTGGGGATGGAGGCAGCGAGGTTGGGGAAAGGGTGGGGAGCCGGCGTGTGCACGCCTCTTTTCTCCTCTCTATCCCACTAGAAAGAAGGAAAATGCCCTACTGAAGACCCGAGTGTGTGCTCAGAGTGAGAAGGGAAGATGTAGGAACATTCATGAGGCCAAATGGAGGTTTTCACCCAGGAAAAAAAGCCTTGTGGCTTAGCTTGTTTTCAGGATAGTGTGAAATGCAGTCTAATTTTTAAAGTGTATTTTTTTTTTTCTTAGAAGTTCTTAATCCAAAGCAAAGCAAAAAGAGCACGGTAGTTTATTTTGCAATGAAACAGTTTATTCTGCAGTAGGACCGGCTTTGAATCCAGATGAGTAAACAAATAGGACACACCCACCTTCTCTTTTTCACAGAGCCCAGAATTCTTTTTTCTCCCCACTAGATGGCAGTAGAATTAAAGAGGAAAAAAAGTCCCAAGGGGCTTTGGTGCGGTTTCCCCACTGTGCTGGGATGAGCATGGAGTCAGCGCTCCCTCTGTCAGATGGAGCCCCACATGATCCAGGGGTGACAGTGACAATCCAGCGTGTCACATGCCTCTTTCAGTAAAATGTATTTGGGGATCTCTTTCTACCTCCATGTCGTGTCTTCACAGGGTAAGTGGAGCTTTAGAGACCGATTAAATCTAGCTCCTAATACATTATATAACTTTCGGTTGGCAAGGTGAAGATACTGTCTTTAAAAATAGCTCCCGGATTTGTACATGTGTACTTTTTGCATTTTCTCCTGCCACCAAGATCAGTTAGATCTCGGAGGACATTTTAAAAAATTTTTAGAAGATTTTATTTATTTATTTGTCAGAGAGAGAGAGAGAGAGAGAGCACAAGCAGTGGGAGCTGCAGGCAGAAGGAGAAGCAGGCTCCCTGCAGAGCAAGGAACCTGATGTGGGACTCGATCCCAGGACTCTGGGATCATGACCTGAGCTGAAGGCAGACGGGAACCGACCGAGCCACCCAGGCGTCCTTCAGAGGACATTTAATGTGAAAATTAGAAACCCTAAGGAAGCCAGCTCTGTAGTGGTTTTCAAATGTTTGAGTAAGAAATTTAAGAGGCATGTCATCAAGATTCTCAGAATGACAATAAAAATAATGAATATATGGGTGAGCAGTAAAGCAAATGTGTTGAACTGTTGGCAATTGGTGAACCTCAGTGGAAAGAATATGGTGGTCATTATATTACTCTGTGTAACTTGTCCACGGCTTTATAATTTTTTGAAACAAAAACCGGAGGATAAAAGACGTCATCACAAAATGTGTGGTTTAACTCACACACATAGTAGGTGTGCACGAGGAATTACCATGTAGCATAATCAAAACTATAGCATATATAGCAAATATGTGGATTGAAGAAGTCTCAGATAAGATCTCTATCTTGGGTGCCAGGGTGGCTCAATGGGTTAAGCCTCTGCCTTTGGCTCAGGTCATGATCTCGGGGTCCTGGGATTGAGCCCCACATCGGCCTCTCTGCTTGGCAGGGAGCCTGCTTTTCCCCTCTCTCTCTGCCTGCCTCTCTGCTTACTTACGATCTCTCTCTCCCTGTCAAATAAATCAATAAAATAAAATCTTTAAAAAAAAAAAGATCTCTATCTTTCTGGCAGATCAAGGCCAAGTCTCAAATATTCATTCATGGGCTCCAGTCTGGTATTCACTCATTCCGTCATTCAACACATATTTAATTGAACACATATTTAATTAACTAAGTCTATAACACAGGGGGCACAGCGGTGAATATTGTAGACACATTTCCTGCCCTCCTGAAGCTTACATTCTACTGGGGAGACCAACAAAGGCATAGAAACATTCTCTAGGTTGAGTAATGATGAGCAGTAGGAAGTTAGGATAGAGAGTGACGGGGCACAGTTATGTTACATAGGGTGATCAGGGTAGGCGGCCTCTCCAAGGAGCTGACACTGGAGGAGACGCCAGAGGAAGGGAGGCATGGACCCTGCGTGTATCTGCGGAAAATGTTCTGGGCACAGGGAGTGTGCCCGAGGAATCAGAGATCAACAAGCAGCCTGTGAGTCTTGAATAAAGTGAGGGACAGGCATCAGGTAGGAGCTGAGGGTGACAGGTACCAGGGCCAGATCAGGATTGACCTTGTGGGCCAGCAAGTCAACAAAGAAACCGTGAGAAGAAAAATAATCCTTAGTGCCCAACGTCTATGGTCAAATCTTGTTGTTTGAAAAACCATTTGGTGGTTCCTTGTGAAGTTAGACAAACATTCACTTGCTGTATATGATCCCGTCATTCCACTTCTAGGTACGTATCTAAAATAGTTGAGAGCAGAGACATAAACAGAGAGGTCTACACCCATGTTCATAGCAGCACTGTTTGCAATAGATGAAACAGTTCAAGTGTTCACCGAGATATGAATGGATAAGCATAGTGTGGTATATCCATATAGTGGAATGAAGGATAGAGAGCCTTAAAAAGGCATGAAATTCTGAGGCTACACTGTGGATGAAGCTCAAAAACATTATACTAATGAGATAAGCAAAATACAAAAGGACAAATGTAATTCCACCTATAATGAGGTACCTAAAATAGGCAAGTTCATAGAGACAGTAAGTAGCATCGAGGTTGAGTGAGGCTGGAGAGAGGGGTAATGCGGGGGCATTGTTAATGGGGACAATTTCTGTTTGGGAAGATGATAAGGTTCTGGAGATGGATGGTGGTGATGGTTGCACAACCCTTGGTGGACTTATACCAATTGAATTGTATGCTTAAAAATGGTTAAAATGGTAAAGTTTATGTTATGTATATTTTACCAAAATAAAAAAAAAATCCCCATTTTTCTTATTTGCCTTACTCAATTTATCCTTTTTTTTTTTTTTTTTTTTTTTTTTAAATATGTAGGCTCCACTCTCAACGTGGAGCTCAAACTCATGACTCTGAGATCAAGAGTCTTGTGTTCTGCCAACTGGGCCAACCAGGCACCTCCCAATTTATCCTCTTATGGTGATGAATTTACAAGGATTTGAAGAGATGGTTTTTTTTTCCCAGCAATATTAACTGTCAGTTTTTATCACTTCCTCTTCCTCTCCCCCACAAAAGAAACACACATGCACAATAACATTGCTTTATTTGCACTCATGATTACCGAAAGCCTTTTCTTTTTTTTTTTTTTTTAAAGATTTTATTTATTTGACAGACAGAGATCACAAGTAGGCAGAGAAGCCGGCAGAGAGAGAGGAGGAAGCAGGCTTCCTGCTGAGCAGAGAGCCCGATGCAGGTCTCGATCCCAGGACCCTGGGATCATGACCCAAGCCGAAGGCAGAGGCTTTAACCCACTGAGCCACCCAGGCACCCCAACCGAAAGTCTTTTCTTAAGGAGGAAATACATTAATAGATTAAAACCACATTAAGAAATTCTTCTTATGTAGATGAAGAGTTGGAAATAGATGTTCAAAAATTGGAAAATAATTAAGATGTCTAAAAAAACTTGTTCAATAGGATATTATGAATCCATTAATACGATGACAACACATGAAGATGCTCATGAAAAAATGTGAAATGAAATGGCAAGCTATAAAACACTATATGGGTAGGATCTCATTATCTTTGGGAAAAAATTCTCTACACACTCCAGGAATTAAAAATAAAAGCCACTTGACCAAGATATTATTGATGGTGTTGATATCTAGGTGTTTGTATGATGGCTGGTATTTATTTTCATTATATTTTTATGTATTTGCGTTTCCCCCAACTTGAGTATGAAAATACTCAAACATAAAGGAAACTTGAAAGACTAACAGTGAATATCCACGTACTCTCTACTAAAAGTCAGCAAATGTTAATCGTTTCCTACATTTGCCTGATATTTATCTATCTACCTACCTACCTATTTATCCTCTAACATCAATGTATCTCTCTGTTACATTGAGTTGGTGAACTATGGCCATGGTCAAATCTGATTCATCACCTGTTTTGTACAATCCCGAGTTAAAGTTTTTTATTTTTATTTATTTATTTTTTAAAGATTTTATTTATTTATTTGACAGACAGAGAGAGATCACAAGTAGGCAGAGAGGCAGGGAGAGAGGGGGAAGCAGGCTCTCTTCTGAGCAGAGAACCAGATGCGGGGCTCGATCCCAGGACCCTGAGATCATGACCTGAGCTGAAGGCAGAGGCTTAACCCACTGAACCACCCAGGCGCCCCAGTTTTTTATGTTTTTAAGTAGCAACATTTTTGGGGCACCTGGGTGGCTTAGTCAATTAAGCGAATGCCTTCTGCTCAGGTCATGATCCCAGGGTCCTGGGATGGAGGCCCGCATCAGGCTCCCTGCTCAGTGGGGAGTCTACTTCTCCTTCTGTCTTCCCCCTCCTCCCTCCCCCACTTGTGTTCTCTCTTTCTCAAATAAATAAATAAATAACATTTTTTGAAAAAGTAGCAACTATTAACTGGCTACAGAGTTAATCTACAAAATGTCCTTGATTTTGTTTCTTGGTCTGCAAAGTCTAAAACATTTATTATCTTGTCCTTTACAGAAAAAGTTGGTCAATTCTGGATCTACACACACACACACACACACACACACACACACACACAATAGCTGAACCACTTGAAAGCAAGTTACAGATATTATAACATTTCTCCCTTAAATGCCTTATTATGAGTTCCTAAAAATAAAAAAAAATCTGACTTAATCATAACACTATTATCACACCAAAGAATGAATAATTATTTAATAATATCATAAAATATCCAACCACATGTTCATTTATGTGATTGTATTTGTCAATTTTATAAAATGAAAATGCATAATTTTATAAAAATAAAAAATTTCTGTTTTGGAAATTAGATTTGTATATTCATCAATTTTTATTATACAAGGAATTTAGGAAAACTGGTCTATGCAGCCACTCCACTGGGCATGTGAAACAGCTCATATTCTGCAAAGCATTCAGTGTTGGTGGTGCTGTTACTGTTTGCTGCAGGTGCAGACGGAACAAAGTAGGATGCTCTATAATTTTTTCTTTGTGTTTAAGAATAGAGCTGCATGATACATGGGACAGCCCATGAACATGGGAGTTGGTTATACTATTCCTCCTACCGTTTTTGTGTGTGGTTGAAGATTTCCAAAATAAAAAATACATGTATGTATAGATCACTATACCAATAGACTTGGTTCCTGACCTCCATGTACTAAGACAAAGTTGCATTTAAACTGTGTCAGACCCCTGTGTGTGTATCAACCTCTTATTTTAGAATAGGAAACATGGTAGTTATGTCAAACAAAACATAGGAAGATTGGCTTAAAAATTTGAATGGATTTGAGAAAAGGCTACTTTGTCCTTTGGGAGTTTTATTTTTGTAAACATTTCATTTTTTGTGGGATGTGAATCATGTGTTGGAATCACCTGATTTAGCTGTGGTATAACTAAGTCTGGAGGGCTTAGGGAAGACTCTGTTTTTAAAATTCCCCACCACCAATCATGATTATGGTTACATGAGATTCGTGTCTTGAAAAAAGAGATCTGTGTCCCAAAGCTTTGGAATTATTTATACCATGTACTTTGTAAGCTCATCTTTGTTCTGTTTGAGCCATAATGTTATGTCTGCTTTTACCACAATCATATGGATAAGAAATTGGCAGGTCAGGCCCTTTCCCATCATTCCACAGTGTAGAATCTGCTCTATAAAGTCAGTATAAAGATCAAACGAATTCTTCTTCTTTTGCTTTATGAAGAGTTTGGAGATAAATATTGCAGTGCACTTTTCTTTAAAAGTGGACCCAAACATGCTGTGTTATTTAGTAAGAAAATATTTAATAATAAAAAAATTGGAAGAGTTATAGTGAGAGCTTAAAAACTTCTGTGTTTCAAAAAATGTGATACCATTATATTTTTGCGGACATAAAACATACAGATTTTTAATGTGCTCAATGAGGTACAAAGGGAAAAGCTATTAACTATGGAGTGTTAAATTCAGGGCAACCAGAAATGCTTGAATTTGTATAATAAATATTCATTCTTTTGGAAAAGAAATTGTCACAGAACATTTCCTTCCCATTCACTGGAAATTTACATTTATTACCCCTTCCCTTTTGTGTGTTCTCCTTATTATATAATAATCAATTTTCTGCCTATACGACACAATCTGACACTTCTTTAGTATATCAATACAAAATTCTCTCATTATATCATTTTGGTTTCAGGTGGGTTCACGAAACAGCTTTTCATCTGTTCATTTCATTTCTCCAATGGATGTCTTCTTTCCTTCCTTTTTAAAATACACTTATTTACGACCTACTACAGTTGATTCTTATTAGTCACAGTCATCATGTTCTACAAAGTCACCATGAAGAGTGAACTAGCAGTACCAAAGCATTGCTTCTAGGGGAAAATACAGGGTCAGGTTCCTACCAGTCTTTGGGCACAATGTTTTTGTAAACCAATCAATACATAACTTGTTTTACATATGTTTTTGTGTAAGGACACCTTATTTAATACATACCGTTGACTTAATAACATTGAACTCACAGCCAACAGTACTATAACTCATGCCTGAAGGAAGCTTATCTAACACACATATTTTCTCTGGAAGACCCATCCCAGCCTTCTCGGGGTTAGGAATACCGCGCAGCACTTCAGTTCTATGCTTGTGGGCCATTTTAAACAGTGAAGCCACCAAAAAAAGGTACAAAATTGTTAAAAAAAAAAAAAAGTGGCACTATTTAGACCATGAGAAGGACCCTCGTTTACAATCTGAGAGCTGCAACAAAAAGGCAAGGAAGTGCCTTTGGCCCTCAGCTTGGAATGGGCACATGGGGTGACTCCTACAGATTTTTCATCCTCTGCGCATGCGCATGTCCACAAAAATGCACTTAATACTGATTTGGGGATGACGAGTGAATGTCAGCAAATTCTCAAGTATGGAATCTGAATAATGAAGACTGTATTTGCAGTTACTCTGCTGAATTCTGGGGACTCAAAAATAAGCATGACTTTATTCTTAGGCTTGAGTAGCTCAAAAATCCATCACATGGGGGGGGAGATGTGAAGATAACTATGATACAGAGTAATAACCATGGTATTTGAGCTTAAGGAAGATGTTACCAGAATTTTATGGAAAAAGTACTGACTCTCTTAGGACTCACTGTGGAACAGTGAAAAGACAAATCAACTTTGAAGTCAGGTTCGGGCACATATTCTGACTCTGAAACAGCTGTGTGACAATTTCCAAGTCATTGAAAACATTGAGTCTCAGTCTACTCATTGGAGAAATGAATCCTACCTTCCAGAGCTACTGTGAGGAAAGCATGTTAACACTGTGCTTGAAAAATAGGAAGTACTCGATTGGGTACTTAGGGTAGCTTAAGGAGGTCACATTTGAGCTGTGCCTTGAAGCACGAGAGAGGTGTCCCCAGGTGCATTGCTGATAGAGGGGAACATTGGGTTTCTAAGCCCCTTGTGGTTTTATATGCTCCCATCTACTCAGGTGTGGGGCTGGGGACACAATAGTTACTCAGTTAATAAATGTCAATAGATTGGTTTGGTCGAACGAGTGAAAGGTAAAGGATTTCCAGCACCCTCCTTCCCCTTTTCTTTGAAGGATCCCTTTTTGCTCTTTTTGGTGTCTGCTTCTTTGCTAAGCCATCTATTTTCATAATGAAACATATTTTGGGCACCTTGATGCCAATCTCTGGAGATTTAGTCTGTAAGTAACTGAACAAAAGAAGGTTATGTACTTCAGCTAGGAGTTGTATAATTCCAAACTGATTCTGAGCAAGAATGTGGCTGGAAAATGAAAGACCGGAAGAAAATGTATGGGTATGTGTGTGTTGTGTGTAGATAGGTGTGTGTGTGTCTGTGGGTGGGTGTGGGAAGGAGACAAGATGGGGGTCACATGCAACTGTATAGATAAATCTTAGCAATGTAACATTAAGTGAAAGAATAATTTCCCTCAAACATATATAAACCTACTGTCTGGAGATGCCAGGCAGGAATGTAACAAAGGGATCAAAGCAAATATCACCAACTGGGGGGCCTCTGGCTCTGATTTACTAAGAAAGACATGACACATAGCATCTACCAAAAATGAATAACCTGAATGCAATCAAAAGGGAACATTAGAAGAATCCAAATTGAGGGACATTAATAAAATCCCAGGTGTACATTAATGTCATGAAAAGCTCTAGAAACTTTCAGATTCAAGAGGACTAAAGAGAAACAATAACTAAACACAAGGTGTGATTCTGAACCAGACTCCGTACTGAAAAAATTGCTGTAAATGTTAATATTGGGACAATGGACAAAACTTAAAAATGTTGGTAAGATACAAGTGTATAAGTGTGGTATCAATGTTGACTTTCCTCGTTTGTGGTTATGTAAGAGAATATCCTGTACTTAGGAAATACACAGTAATGTATTAAGGGGGTAAAGAGGCAAGATATAGGAAACCTATTTTCAAATGATTCCGAAAATTTTAACCCTCTCTCCATGGAGAGATATAAACTATATATCAATAAGTCTATATGAAATTTGTGTAAGGTCCTTGAAACATTTCTGTAAGTTCAAACTTATTTCAAGATAAAAATGTCTGTAAAATAAAGCTAAAACAAAGAAAAAGCACTCATCTTTTCATTAACTTAAAAAAGTAGAAAAACTAATCTTTCATAAACTTAAAAACCTAGAATGAATTTTTTTTTTTTTTAACACTACACATAGACACCATGAATCAGTATAAAAAGAAAGGAAGAAACAATGCCCTGCATTCTGCATGGTAGCTACCTTGGTTGGGGTAGCCGGGGGTGGTGGGGTAGTGGGTTACAAAATTGTTTCCTGTAGGATATTGTTGTGATCCCCCTTTTTGTTTCAATGATTAGTAGATTCTTTGGTGCTTATTACATAAAAACAAGTAATTAGAAAAAAAAAATGAGCCAAACAAAAGAACCTCCTGAGCAAGTCATGAAACACACAATATGATTAATGTTTTTGTTTTCATCTGAGGCCAATTAAAAAGCAAAAGAAAGGGAGTGGGAGAAGAGGGAGGGGGGCCGAGGGGAAGAGAGAGAAATTGAGAAATCAAGGAGCAGGGAAAAGAAATGGACGTCAGGTCTTTTGAAGGAGAAGAAAAAAATAAGAGAACTTGGGAGAATATAATCTGAAGAAATGAGTGAGGAAAGACTGAGCATATGCCCAAGAGAAGAGAAGAATGGATTGGAAGAAGCTGAAAGAATGAGAAATGGGAATGCTGAGGCAGGAAAAAAAGCCTAAATGGTATTTTGGAGCCGCAAGAGGGACACTCTGTCTCCACAGAAGAGTGTCAGCCAAAGGGCTAGATTCCAGGAAAGGGTGATGTGGTTAAACAACACACCAAGGTTTGGTCTAACGGAAGGCTGACACTCAGCCAGCTGGGCTTTTCCAAAAACTCAGAGTGTTGTGGTCACTTCTGGCTTCTTCAGCACTCCAGGCTATTAATTAGGAGGAACCACTAGATTAACCCGTGGCCATAATCACCTATGATGAGAGTTTATGCCCAGATACTCGTGGGTAATTGAGGGTATTCCTCTGGGAGCTGCCATCTTGGTTTAGCCCTTCTGGTGCCCAGTGTGAGAATAGTGCATGCTGGGAGCACGCCAGGGAAACTGGGCTCATGCAAAGAGTAACTGCATTTATTAAGGACATGGGTCACTCCTAGTTACTGTAGCCTCTGGGTGCTCAGTGATAGCTCACCAATGAATGACTGACCTTGTCAACATTAAAATTACTAAGATACTTTGGAACTATTCAAGAGGTCTCAAAGGTTCAGTCCTTCCCCAGTTCTGCTCTGTGGCCTTTGGAAACAAAACCAACCAAAGAAAATGCCTTTGCTGGAGTGGGGAGGAAGATTCCCATATGTCAGGTGATTCAGTCTGGCCCAGGGAAAGGGGAAAACAATGCTCTCTGTGATTTGGCTCCTGTTCCTCTAGACTTTTCTGTGCATCACCTCAGGTGTGTTCCTATTGTGCTGAGCTGATCACAGCTCCCTAAACAAATGATGGTTTCCCCTCATCACTCCCTCCATTTGGAATATCTTATTTCTCTCAACCCCGGGAATGAATTTCTTTTTTTAAAAAAAGTTACATGAACACTGTGTTCTAGTGGTACTTTGTCCATAAAACTTTCTCTGATGCCCTGTATCCCTGCCCTGCCTCCCCCTCCTCCCCCCCCACCCCCCCGCCCCTGTAGGGTCTTTCAGCCCCTGGGAATCCCTCTTGTGCCTTTTGGATGTCTTTAGAACACCAGAGGACTCCACTGTATTGCTTTGTTTACAGGGCTTCCTTCTACTTCTGTCCTTCGGAGGCAGAGAATTAAAATCAGTGTGTGTTGAATGCTAAGCAGCTCGATGAATGAATGAATAATAAGCACTTTTTACAGGCCATGGAGGCGCTTTACACATCGTGCCACATCTCAGCATCTCATCCTTCAAAGATGGTTACAATTATTAATCCTGTCTTTGCAGATGAGGAAACCAAACTCACAGAGGTTAAGACATTCCCCCGGGATCATAATATTCAGCCATAGAAGTTGGATTTACACCTAGATATTCTGACTTCACAATTCTTCCTTTTACCCACTGTGCACAAGTGTTGCCTTCTGAACAGTCATGGCATGTCATGTCATAGGTCATCAAGGTATGGAGCATTTCTACCCCCACCCCCCCCCCCCCGCCGTGGATGGGATTATCTTCAGGTTCAATGTAATCACGATGCAATGTCTAGGTGTGTTGCATGTTCACGACATGTAAGACACGGGCTTTGCCTCAAGGAGTTTGACCCACTTGAGAAACTTCAACTAATATTTGGAGCAACTTGTGAACAATGCAATATTATAAGCACTCACCTCAATATATATATATTTTGGTACCTCTGTGTTCAAAGCATGTTACTATAGATTGGGTGAGCTAAAAAGAAAAATGAATATAACTATACCATCCCAATTTTCCAGAATGAGATTTTAAAAGTGACAGCTTTATAGAAATATAATTCATATACCATAAAATTCAGCCATTTAAAGTCTACAATTTAGTGGTTTTTAAGCACATTCACAGAGTCATACAACCATTACCATTATCTAATTTGAGAATATTTTCACCACCCCAATAGGAAATCCTATGCCCATTAGCAGTCATTTTCTATTCCCCTCTGACAATTCTCTGAATCCCTGATAACCATGAATCTACTTTCTGTCTCTATAGATTTGCCTATTAGCAAAATGGCATTCGTTTCTATGAAACCTATTCAATTTGCAGAATGGACAAGCTGATGATCCTAAAACTCACATGGAAATGTAAAGGACCCCAAGATAGCCAAAATAATCTTGAAAAAGAACAAAGTTGGAACTTTGTCAGTTTCTGCAAAAAGAAAAGATTTCATAGAAATGTCATTATAAAACATGTGACCTATAATATCTGGCTTCTTTCAGGTAGCATACTGTTTTCAAGGTTCCTCCATGCTGTAGCATATATCAATAGCTCATTCCTTCTTATTCCAAACATATTTCATTGTTTGTTTTGTTGATCCATTTATCTGTTGATGGACTTCTGGATTATTTCTACTTTTTAGCTATTATAAATAATGCTCCTATAAGCATTTGTGTGTAGTTTTTGTGTGGACATATGTTTTGATTTTTTGTAAGTACATACCTAGGAGTGGAATAGCTGGGTCACATGGCAACTCCATGTTTACCTTTTGAGGAACTGCTTTGGCAGTTTTTCAAAGTGGCAGCACCATGTTATTTACCCACTAGCAATGCATGCCGCTCCCAATTTCTCCACATCATTGCCAACCCTTGTTATCATCTATCTTTCTGATTACAGCCATCCTAGTGGGAGTGAAGTGGTATCTCGTTGTGGTTTCAATTTGCATTTCCTCGTTGCCTAATGATGTCGGCATCTTTTCATGTGCATGTTGGTTAATCGTCTATCTCCTTTGGGACCATGTCTGTTCAAGCCCTTTGCCCATTTTTAACTTAGGTTGCTTGTCCTTTTATTGTTGAGTTGTAGGAGTTACTTTATTGCACATTCTAGACTTTTATTTGATAGATGATTTACAAATATTTTATCCCATTCTGTAGGTTGTCTTTCACTTTCCTGATAATGTCTTTGATGGACAAAAGATTTTAATTTTGATGATGTCCAATTTATAAATCTTTTCTTTTGTTGTTCATGTCCTTGGAGTCATATCTAAGAATCTGTTGCCAAATCTGAGGTCATGAAGAGTTACCCTTAGATTTTCTTCGAAGAGTTTTACGGTTTTAGCTCTTCAGGTCATTGGTCCATTTTCAGTTGATTTCTGTATATTGTGTGGTAGGAGGTTCAGTTTTATTTTTGTGTGTGTGAATATCCGGGTGTCCAGGAGGAAGAAACTATTCTTTCCCCAGTGAATTGTATTGGCACTCTTGCCAAAAATCAGTTGGCCATAGATATATAGGTTTATTTCTAATGTATAAACCAGACTTATGGGTTTATTTATTCCATCAATCTATATATTTAGCTTTATGCCAATACCCCATTGTTTTGATTGCTGTGGTCTTGTAGGAAGTTTTGAAATTGAAAAGTGTTTGTTCCTTCTCAAGATTATTTTGACTGTTTTGTGTCCTTTGCATTTCCATATGAGTCTAAGTATCATCAGGTTGCCAGTGTCTGCAAAACAAAGGTAGCTGGAATTATGAAAGAGATTATGTTGAGTCTGTAGATCTGTTAGGGAAGGATTGCCATCTTGGCAATATTAAGTCTTCCAACCCATGAAAATAGGATGTGTTTCAGTAGGATGCTCTTTAGCCTCCATGTATTTGAATTCTTTCCAACTTTCCTCTTGTGATTGAGTTCTAGCTTCAGAGCATTGTGGTCTGAAAATATGCAGGGAATGATCCCAATATTTTGGTACTGGTTGAGACCTGATTTTGACCGAGGATGTGATCTATTCTGGAGAATGTTCCATGTGCCCTAGAGAAGAATGTGTATTCTGTTGCTCTGGGAGGGAATGTTCTGAATATATCTGTGATGTCCATCTGGTCCAGTGTGTCATTTAAGGCCTTTATTTCCTTGTTGATCTTTTGCTTGGATGATCTTTCCATTTCAGTGAGGGGGATGTTAAAGTCCTCTAATATTATTGTATTATTGTCAGTGTATTTCTTGGATTTTGTTATTAATTGGTTTATATAGTTGGCTGCTCCCATGTTAGGGGCATAGATATTTAAAATTGTTAGATCTTCTTGTTGGACAGACCCTTTGAGTATGATATAATGTCCTTCCTCATCTCTTATTATAGTCTTTGGCTTAAAATAGAATTTGTCTGATATAAGGGTTGCCATCCCAGCTTTCTTCTGATGTCCATTAGCATGGTAAATTGTTTCCCACCCGCTCATTTTAAATCTGGGGTGTCTTTGGGTCTAAAATGAGTTTCTTGTAGACAGCATATTGATTTTTTTTTTTTTTTAAGATTTTATCTATTTATTTGACAGACAGAGATCACAAGTAGGCAGAGAGGCAGAGAGAGAGAGAGAGGAAGGGAAGCAGGTTCCCCACCGAGCAGAGAGCCCAACATGGGGCTCAATCCAAGGACCCTGGGATCGTGACCTAAGCCGAAGGCAGAGGCCCCAACCCAATGAGCCACCCAGGCGCCCCTGGGTTTTGTTTTTTATCCATTCTGATACCCTGTGTCTTTTGATTGGAGCAGTTAGCCCATTGACATTCAGGGCAACTATTGAAAGAGATGAATTTAGTGCCACTGTATTGCCTGTAAGGTGACTATTACTGTATATTGACTCTGTTCCTTTCTGGTCTACTACTTTTAGGCTCTCTCTTTGCTTAGAGGATCCCTTTCAATATTTCCTGTAGGGCTGGTTTGGTGTTTGCAAATTCTTTTAGTTTTTGTTTGTCCTGGAAGCTTTTTATCTCTCCTATTTTCAATGATAGCTGGATAGAGTATTCCTGGCTGCATATATTATTCATTTAGTGCTTTGGATATATCATGCCAGTTCTTTCTGGCCTGCCAGGTCTCTCTGGATAAGTCTGGTGCCAGTCTAATATTTTTACCATTCTATGTTACAGACTTCTTGTCCTGGGCTGCTTTCAGGATTTTCTCTTTGTCACGAAGACTTGTAAGTTTTACTATTAGATGACAGGGTGTGGAAGTATTCTTATTGATTTTGAAGGAGATTCTCTGTGCCTCCTGGATTTTGATGTTTGTTCCCTTTGCCATATTTGGGAAATTCTCTACTATAATTCATTCCAATATACCTTCTGCCCCCCTCCCTCTTTCTTCTTCTGGAATTCCAATTATTCTAATATTGTTTCATCTTATGGTATCACTTATCTCTCAAATTTTCCCCTCATGGTCCAGTAGTTGTCTCTCTTTTGCTCAGCTTCTTTATTCTCCATCATTTGATCTTCTATATTACTAATTCTCTCTTCTGCCTCATTCATTCTAGCAGTAAGAGCCTCCATTTTTTATTACACCTCATTAATAGCTTTTTAAATTTTAGCTTGGTTAGATTTTAGTTCTTTTATTTATCTAGAAATGGCTTATATTTCTCCAGACAGGGTTTCTCAAATATCTTCCATTCCTTCTTCAAGGCTAGCTAGCACCTTGAAAATCGTCATTCTGAACTCTGGTTCTGACATATTACCAATGTCCGTATTGATTAAGTCCCTAACCTTTGGTACTGCCTCTTGTTCTTTTTTTGTGGTGAGTTTTTCCACCTTGTCAAATTATCCAGATAAGAATATATGAATGAGGGGCGCCTGGGTGGCTCAGTGGGTTAAGCCTCTGCCTTCGGTTCAGGTCATGATCTCAGGGTCCTGGGATTGAGCCCTGCATCTGGCTCTCTGCTCAATGGGGAGCCTGCTTCCTCCTCTCTTTCTGCCTGTCTCTCTGCTACTCTCTCTCTGTTGAATAAATAAAATGTTAAAAAAAATATGAATGAGAGAATAACATACTAAAAGCATGGCAAAGATCCCAGAAAAATGTATGCTAACCAAATCAGAAGAGACCCCAAATTGGGGGGAGAAAAAAGGGGATAAAAAGACATTAAAAAATTTAAAAATATATATATTAGACTGGTAAATAGAACAGAGCCACTCACTTGATTTTGGGTGTATTTTGGTCTCTTAGAAGAAACTACCTCCCAAAATTTTAGAGAAAGAAAAACATATATATAGACAAAAATAAGGCTAAACACAATGAAGGGATGGAATATGATTGTAAAGATGAAAATTTTAAAAAATTCTAGAAAAGAAATTGATAAGATAACTTGGTTGGAAAAAGAAAGAAAAAAAAAAGTGGAGAGAATTTGCTCATGCTGGAGATTAGGGCAAAGCCCTGTGCTAGATTTAGGGTATATTTTGATTAGAAGAAATTGTATCCCAAAATTTTTTAGAAAAAAAAAAAAAAACAAACGTATATGTATTCAAAAAATAAAGTTAGATACAATGGAGGATAGAGTATGACTATAATAATGAAGGTTTAAAAAGATTTTTTAAAATAGAAAGGTATTGTTAAAATAAACTAGTTAAAAAACATTAAAAGAGGAAAGAAGTTAAAAAAATTAGAATAAGAAAAAAATAAAATTAAAAAAATTTAGTTAACTTTGCAAGACTAAGGAATCATGGGGAGAAAGCCATGAATTCCATGCTTTGCTTTCCCCTTCTCTGAATTTCCACTATTCTCCTTGATTATTGAGCTTGGTCTTGGCTGGATGTTCTTGCTGATCTTCTGGGGGAGGGGCCTGTTGTCTCAAATGTCTTTGCCCAATGCAGAATTGCACCACCCTTGCCAGGGGCCAGGCTAAGTAATCTGCTCAGGTTTGCTCTTGATAGCTTTTGTTCCCTGAATGCTTTCCATAAGGCTCTGGAGGATGGGAATGAAAGTGGCGGCCTCCCAATATCCAGCCCAGAGGAGCCATGAGCTCAGGCCCGCACTCCTCAGTGTGCCCTTGGAGAAAAATGCTCAATCACTCCCATTTCCCTGGCCTCTGGCCGTGCTCCGAGCTCACCTGGCCTGTGACGGAGCGTTTCTGTCTCTAGCACACAGCCCCATTTGGAGTCTCCAAACACAGCAGATCCTGCCACTCTGCTCTTCTGGTGGATGAAGGTTGTCTCCCCAGATCTGCCACTTGTGGAGTCCCTGCTCAAAGAGCAGTGGCCTGATTGTGCCAGTTTAAGGTAACTCCAAGCTGAGAGCTTGTTCCTCGGCTCCATCTCTGTAGCCAGCTTCCCCATCCTGATACCTGCAAGCTCTGCCACACTCAGACACCCCCAATCCTTCTGTGACCCCACGGGACCTGAGACCACATTGTCTCCTCGAGAGTCTCCACCCCCCACTTAGCCCCTGGAGAGACAACCCTCAGTGGAACAGACTTCTGAAAGTTCTGATTTTGTGCTCCATTGCTCTACCACATGCTGGGAGCTGCCCCTCCCCCCATGGTCTATATTCCTGTCGCTTCAGATTTACTTCTCCGCACATCTTACCTTCCAGAAAGTGGTCAGTTTTCTGTTTCTAGAATTGCTGTTCTTCTTCTCTTCGATCTCCTGTTAGATTTGTAGGTGTTTGGAATGGTTTGATAACTATCTAGCCGAACTCCTGCAACCTGATGTCATCTCAGTCTGCTACTCCTCTGCCATCTTGACTCTTCTCCTGGGGCTGGGGCGGGGCTTCTTAAAAACAGCTCACTCAGAGGCAGGCAGGCAGGTGTCTAGGATGTGTTTCGATTAATTTAGGTGTTCTTTAATTTTTTTAAATGATACCTCATTGTTTTCATTGTATATTTTTTCCTTTCTTTTATTAAATTAATTCTCAAGTATTTTATTCTCCCTGATGCTATTATAAATTGAATTTTTAAAAATTTCATTTTTGTGTGGCTTATGGATAGCGTATAGAAATACAATTGACTTTTTCAAATTGATCTTTTATTCTGCAAATACTGACTCAATTATTAGTTCAATATTTTTGTTAAAGGATGATTTAAGATTTTATATATATAAGATCATGTCATCTTGTGAATAGAGATAGTTTTAATTCCTTTCCAATCTGGATGCTTTTATTTATTTTTCTTCACTATTCTCTCTGGTTAGAACCTCCAACAACATGACTAGATGTTACTAGAGCAGACATTCTTGTCTTGTTTTCGATCATAGGGGAAACGTATCCAGTCTTTCTTTATTAAGTATGATGGTAAGCTGTGGGATTTTAGTAGATAGCCTTTATTAGGTTGATGAAGATCTTCCCTTTATTCTTTACTTTCTGTGCTGCTGTTGGATGGAGTGTTCTATCAATGTTTGTTAGGTCTAGTTGGTTTACAATGTTTTTTCCAAGTCTTTTATTTCCTTTTTGATCTTTTGTCTAATTGTTCTGTCCATTATTGAAAAGGGGTTATTGAAATCTACAATTATTATTGCTGAATTATCTATTTCCTCAATTCTGCAAATTTTTGCTTCATGTATTTGGGGATTCTGTTATTAGAAGCATATAATTGTTATGTCTTCCTGATGGATTGACCCTTTTATCAACATAAAATCTTCTTTGTCTTAAAGTTAGTTTTATCTGATATTATTATATCAGATATATATCAGGTATATTATATATATTATATATAATATAGGACTCCAGCTCTTTTGGTTACTGTTTGCATGGTATATTATTTTAAACTTTTGAAAACTTTTAACCTATTGTGTTTTTGGAATTTAAAGTATATGCAATGTAGACATTATAGGGTTGGATCATTAAAAAAATCTATTCTGCCCAATGTCTGCCTTTTCTTTGGAGTGCTTAATCCATTTACATTTAATACAATTACTGGTAAGGGAAAATTTATGCCTGTCATTTTATTATTTGTTTCCTATATGTCTTGTGTCCTTTTTGTTCCTCTATGTCTCCATCACTGCCTTCTTTTGTGTTAAATAGACACTATTTAAATTCTCTTACTCTTCTTTCTTTTACTCTGTTTTTTGTTATTTCCTTAGAAGTTGCCCTGGGGATTACAATTAACATCTTAATGTAAAACAATCTAGTTAGGATTAATGACTTACTCAATTTCTGGAGTATGTAAAACTTTGCTGATAGACCGTATTTAATCTAATATTCTTTTCAAGAAAGGCGACTTGTTAAATAGACTTACGTTTATACCTTTTAAGATTTCTATAATTCTATAATATCAGCCTACTTGTTTCTTGTTTCAGAGAACTTTTAATTTAGTTGAAAAGAAAATACAGACAACTGTGAACAGTCAGATGATAGTGAAATCTTTAAATATGAACTCGAGGCAATAACAGACAATGAGCAACACATGTCTCGATGGGAAATATGTAGTGGGTTAATGACAATATTTCAGAAAATCAGAGTTGGTGTGAGACCCATCAGTCAAGTTGGTCAGAGAAGATTTTCTGGAGTTGGAATTAGACCTAGTATGTATGGATAAGAAGAAACTCATTGAGATGCAAGGAGAATGAATGGGAACTCACTAAATTGTCTTCTCTCTTTTCCGTGAAATTGGCAGAAACAGTAAATTCACAGCTAAATCCACAGTACCTAGGACATTGCCTGACAGAATATAGATGCTCAGTAAATATATACCAGATGACCTAATGAGTGAGTTTTGTTGGATAAATAGGTTCAGGGTACAACTGGGACCTTGGAAGAGAGAAGATAAACTCTCCAATGTCAACTTCGGATCATCCGCTTGGTAATAGATGAGGAGGAAACAGAGCCATTAAGCCAACTGAATAACAATTGGCTCTTGAAAGGAGCTCAGTTGCTGGTATAGACTACTGCCATTATTCCCATTCGTTTTCAAGAACTAGGGAATACCCCAGGGTTAAATTTACACTTAAAAAATATCTGCACCTCTATATTCTTTTCTGGAAGTTCAGAGAAAACAGATATAAGGACACTAAACGTGTCTGCATATTTCAGGGATGGAAGAATGGGATGGCAAAGACTGCACATGTATTGATAGGAGAGAACAGGAAATACATGGGAGGGTGACTTCAAAACATTTAGATGTTTAAGAAATATCTTTCTTTCCTTTTTTTTTTTTAAAGAAACATCTTTCTTAAACATCTTTCTTTCTTTCTTAATTTCCCTTTCTAATCTTTAACTCTCCAGGACAGAGTCATTAGAAAATTTCAATAGTTTCAGCAAATATCAGGAAAAATAAATGAACAGAAATTATTTTTAAGGGTTTAAATCCTGCTTCTATTAACTCTTTAATATGATATTTGCCAAAGGTTCTGCAAACCTTTGATTAAGATCTAAGAAACTTGCACTGTTCTTCTATTTCTTGGTTTTCGGGGAGAGGACTCTAGCTATTAAGACTGAATTATTAAGTTCACCTTTAACTGCAGGGGCAAAGCCAGTAGAGGGAGCAGTGTACCTACCTTTCCATTTCTGGGCTGGAAACGAAGTGCACAAACCGACCACTTCTCAAATAGTCTAGATAACCAAGACTTCGTTTTATCTAAAGAGAAGGGAATCTGGGAGTATAATTTGATTTTTGGCAATCATAATTCTATGTTAAGGAATTAGAGTTATAGAATTGCTTTATTACATTGGTGAATGTTGATGGGGTGCTGCATAAAGACCCTTCTTCTGTTTTGCTTCCCAGGCAAAGAGTCGTTTAAGATTTTTTGGTACCAACACCACACACACACACACACACACACACACACTGGCTTGAATAAACTCACCAACTGGATTAGATTCTGGGTATCCAGGATGGCTTGCGCAATGGGTTGGACAGTGTTTCTAACCCTTGGAGCCTTTGATGCGGCTGCAGAGTGGAGACAGTATGCATTCTATCCCCCTGACTCACCGGCTTGCACTCCAGGAGTCTCCTGCGCTATCTCCACAGCTGACTTAGCAGAGATAGGACCCCTCCTGTTCTCTCCTACTGGCACCGGACTCACTCTCACAGCATCATTCTTCCTTTGCAACAAGGTCACGGGCAGCCTCCCCATGGCCACCTCCAGCCCCTTCTGTCAATGTAGGTTTTGTGCAACATTTTGCTCATCCTTCATCAGATTCTCCTTGTGTTTCTGGTTAACAGTTCAGATTGACTTAAGTGGGAGCTGGTTGTTTCTTTGCCTTCGCTTATCTTTCGGCATTGAAGTGAATGCTTCAGTAATATTATCAGCCCATCTTGTTTAACTTTTCTCTTGGCCACAATTCCTGGGACATTCACTCTTGGTCTAGTGATATCTCTTGTATTTCTTGAGCCAGTGTTTTAATCTCCCCTTTTCACTTAGCATTTTTCTTGTTTATGCCTTCTCTTTCCAGCTAGAATGCTAATTAGCACCTGTGGTTGAAAAAAAGCTCTTTGGACCTAGGATCCTGGTCTTCTAGGAGAGTCAAGACCTTTTTCATTTGGCTGAAGTGTTTCCGAGGGAAAAAAAATAGAAATTCAGTATAAATCAGTAATTCTGCCCTCCACTTCTGGCATAAAACAGAAAGGGATTTGTGCTATTTGGGATTGGCTGATTTCCTCCTTTCCTCTGACAGGTTTTAGTAAACGTCCCACTCCAATAGTATGTTAACATTTCCAGGGTCAATATGGGTTAAAAAGTCAGTGAGTTCTGTTTTGTTCTTATTCTCTTTGGCTCTTTCTTACTCTCTCCTTTAGGCTTCTTTTTTTCTTTATTCTAAGAGGTCAGAGTCTGCCCTTTGTTTGTTTCAGGTCAGTGTATTTGGAGCAAGAAGTCCAGTCCAACATTCAGGTAATCACTAATCATGTGAACTGCATTGTGAGATAGACAAACTGTTGGCCAGTCTTAAAAGAGAGTTACAGAGGCAAAATCATGTCATACGTCTTTGACCATTGTATTCAGAAAAGATCTTAAATGTAAGAATTTGAGAAAGGTGACTTTGTCTTTTATAAAGGTGAAGCACTTCCATTCTGCTTTACTCTTATTTTGCAGTTGGTTCAGAGGTTGAGAAGGGGACAGGCGCATCAGACATCCCCGTCTCCAAGATGAGATGAGAAAGGTTGAGTTTTGAGGGTTTGGAGCAGTAGAGTAGGTTTGTGTTGGTGTTTTTGGAGAAAGGGAGGAAGCCAGAGAGTAAGGTTGTTGTGGTTAGAGATGGAAAAACTGAGAGAATTCAGAATGCAGGACCAGAGTTTGAGAGCATTCTAGGTGTGGCTTCCACGGACCAGATATGGAGACAGAAAGCTGAGGGGTTATGGAGAGTGAGCATGGAAAACGAGGTTACCATGTGTGAAGAGCTGTTACTGTTGACCTGGGAGCTTCAAAGTTTGGGGAAAGAAGTTAATTTCCTTATTTACTCTCAGCTAGAGAAATTTTACTGCCTTAGTGACCATTTTGTCTGATGTTCTTATAGCTACTTGAGCTTTTGTTTTGTTGGTATATACTTATATATTTTCCCTTTTTTATTATGTTTTATTTTGATTTAGTTATGTGTAATTTACAAACTGGATACCTTGGCTTCTGCTTTTTTAAAAAATTGAGTTTTGCTTTCATTGATTTTGCTTAGTTCATGTAGCTTTATTATAGACTTTATTTTTGTCTCTCTTTTTTTTTTTTGTCCTCCTCCCTTTCCTTTAAAAAAATTCTTCTTTCAGGGCACCTGGGTGGCTCAGTGGGTTAAAGCCTCTGCCTTCAGCTCAGGTCATGATCTCAGGGTCCTGGGATCGAGTCCCGCATCGGGCTCTCTGCTCAGCAGGGAGCCTGCTTCCTCCTCTCTCTCTGCCTGCCTCTCTGCCTACTTGTGATCTCTGTCTGTCAAATAAATAAATAAAATCTTTAAAAAAAAATTCTTCTTTCTTGGTGTGACTGGTCGCTCATTTGGAAGAGAGTGTGACTTTTGATCTGAGGGTTGGAAGTTCAAGCCCCATACTGGGTGTAAATATTACTAAAAAATAGATTAACCTTAACAAAAAAAATTTAAAAAAGTTTCTTTCTTGACATCCTTTGGATTTAGTCTGGTGGCTTGTCTTTAAACTTTTTTTCTGATTCTCTTTTTGTTTGGGGGTGGTGTTCTATTTTTAAGTCTCTTATTGTTCTCTCATAAAATAGAAGGACCTTAGGATGCTTATACTCCCTTCCCCATGAACACTATTGCAGTGTATTTTATCTCCAGAATGTTCTCTGCCATGAACAAGATTGCCATTGTTTTACACAGTGAATTTGTTTAGATTTGCCTACCTATTTTCTACTCCAGTATCTTTGCTCATCTTTTTTTTTTTTTTTTTTTTTTAACATCTAATCCTTTCTATCTTAGATAGGTTTGGTCCTTGCAATGTTTTAGTTAATCTAAAAATCTCCTTAATGCCCTTCTGTCTTGAAAAGCAGTCTTCTAGGGGCGGCTGGGTGGCTCAGTGGGTTAAACCTCTGCCTTGTGCTCAGGTTATGATCTTAGGGTCCTTGGATGGAGCCCCACCTGGGGCTTCCTGCTCAGTGGGGAGCCTGCTTCTCCCTCTCTCTCTGCTGCTCCCCCTGCTTGTTCACTCTTGCTCTATCTCTCAAATAAATAAACAAATAAATAGCTCTCTCTTTTTCCTCAAATAATAAATAAATAAACTCCCCCCCCCAAAAAAAAGAAAGAAAAGAAAAGAAAAGAAAAGTGGTCTTCCAGTAACTTATTATGAAGATTTCCAACCATATAGCAAAGCTGAAAGAATTTTTTTCAAATGACTCTTTATATTGAAATAAGACACTTATTGAATATTATTATTTTATTTCAAGTCCAATTTTGGTCCCAGAGAAGGCAGTGTTGTCTTAAAGGCTTGGATAAGGTTTTCTTTTTCTCTTATTCCAGGAAGATCACTTAACAACAAATACTTGAGGTTTCTTAAGCGATGTAAAGCAATGATGTCCTTGTCTCTGATATTCCCACATGAAATTGTTTCCATTTCCAACATGTTTTTTTTCTTTTTTTTTTTTTTTTTTGTAAATTTTTAAGTTTAACAAGTCTCTCCAAGCACTGGGCCTTGATTTAATGACACACTCATAGCATTATTTTTCCAACATGCTGTAAGGGTTCCCGTGGCCAAATGCAACGCTGGTGATATTAAGAGCTGGGGGCCCCAATCGTCTGAATCATGTATTGGCCTAGAGAGCCTGTAGGGAGGTTGTTAACAGTCCTTCTGCCACCTCTCAGGGGCCGTGGTGGTGCAGCAGGGCCCCATGGCTTACCAGCTGGCCTCACACAGCCGCGCCCCGACTGCACTCCCCACGCACTGTACTAAACGCCGCGTTCAACCAGTCCCGGGAGGACCTGCGTTCCCATGACCATGGGAGTGTCTTGAAGCCACATAGCTGCGGGAAATTTTTCCAGATAGCCTCACCTGATCTAGGCAGTGCCTGCGGGCTGGCCTGGGGGACTCCCCGGAGGGCTTCTCGGTGGCAGGCACGGGGCCCCTCCTGCCTGCACCGCTGCTTCTCTCCCGGGCACCTCTCGCAGGACCCATGCCCCGGCCCCACTTGGCTGTCGCCGGCCCAAAAGATCGGGGTGACTTGCAGCAGAGCTCCAGCCTCGGGTCCCAGGGCATCTGCAGCGTCATTCGTTGTGTTTGCGCAGGGGAGGAAAAAAGAAAGGGAGGCCGTGATGAGTAGAGGTCAAGAGCACCGCGCGCAAAGCTCAAAGGATTTTAGAGTCAACACGCACATACTCACCACCCGGACGCCATTCATTGCTTGAAAAGAACTTGCTGGAGCTAGAGTTCCCGCCTGCGGGTTATTTTCTGTCATCCAGGGCGCTGTCGCGGGACCTCCTGCGGATGGATATCAAGACTTCGGGGGTCAGACTTAACTGCCGTTTCTCTGTAGATAATCTATCTTCCTTCTCTGGATGTTTTAAAAAAATTCTTTTCATCTCTGACATTCTTTATTTTCACTATAATTTACCTCCCATATATTTGGATTTCATTAGGCGTCATGACCTGAGGACTGGGATCTTTCAGCAATTCTGAAAAACCTCTCAGTATCTCTATATTATTATTATTTTTAAAAGATTCTATTTATTTATTTTGGGGAGGGGGCAAAGGAGGAGGAGGATCTCAAGCCCACCCCATGCAGGGCATGGAGCCCTCTGCAGAGGCTTGAACCCAGTATCCCAAGATCACCAACCCATCTGAAACCAAGAGTGCCATGTTCCACCCACTGTGTCACCCAGGCGACCCACTCATTATCTCTTTAAATTTGTCTCTTTATTCTAATGATGCCTTCTACCAGTACTTTAAACGAACTTCTCTGCTTAGGTGCCTTAGGACTATCTAAGCACCAGGACTTGATCCTGAAACCCTATCGAGGGCCAGGTGGGTATGAATCCTCACAGGGAGATCTCTCCTTTCGCTTTCTTGTAGCATGGGAGTCTGGGATAGGCAGGTTTACGTGAGGTCCTCTTCCTGTGGGGCAGTTTGGTTCTCTTATACCTCTCAGGGCAGGCCTGTGGGGGACTCAGGTTTATGCTGGAATCTTCTGGCACATTCTGGCAGGCCCTGGGTTCTACAGTCTATCTGTCCCACAAGACACTCCTCGCAGACCGTGGCAACTCAACGTTTCTAGGAAGGTAGGGCAAACACCAGGTAAAGTCAGGTTTGGCATTTCCTTCCCCCTCAGGATTGTTGGCAAGTTGAATGACACATGCATGGAGATTCTGGGTGAATTTGGTTGGATGAAATGAGCAAAGCAGTGAGAGTTATTTCAAGGGCATGATCATCAGAAAAGTAAACCCGAGGAGAGCTTCCTCCAATCAAATGCTGAACTTTCTGGGGACATAGGATTCGCAGGTGGACCTCACAATTCCGTGACCCTCTCCATTGATGAGGAAACCATAAACTTTTAGCAATGACCATGAGTTCAAATGTAGTCCAGACATGATGTATCATCTTCCTTACCACAAAATGGGCTTCAAGATATGAGGTTCATTTGAAACTTTTATTTCTATGTGAGGTAAGCTGTTTAAATGTATGGAAACCTTTTTGTATCAGGCTGACTTTCTGGAGGGACCAGATGTCATCTCAAGACATTTTTCATTCTAATTGTTAGAATGATGTTTGTATTGGCTAAAACTGCATGTCATTTACAGATATATATATCAGAAATTGTAAGTATCATCTTATCATCATCAATACAAATAGTTTGTGTAATTATTTTGGGATGTAAATTAACTATCACCTGCCATTTGACTACATTTTTTATGCTAGCTTGTGCCAACTACTTTTTGACCATATCTAAAAAAAATGTTGTTGTAATCTGTTCTTTTGGGATACTATATGTATACTCTGGCAGTTAATGAAAAGAAATTTTCCTCATGAAGATTTAAGGATTTGCACCCTTATGTCATTTTAATATATGACTCAATGGAGGCACATTTGCCCAAAGAAGAACCATTAAGTGAATCTATGCTTTTCACATTAGAACAATAAAACAAATGATAAAAAAGTGAGTACATTGCTGTGCTGCTATTTATACTTCCTAAATCATGAAACTGTGGTGGATTTTCAGTATATTTCTCATGGAACAAGCCAATTATTATGAAATCATTATTTTTATAACCATTATTAATTGGCCACATGTGTATTTTGGCAGTAATATCTTATTAAGACTTTGTATAAAATTAAGTAATCCTTACTGTCATTTATTATTTCATCCTGTGGGGTGTCAGCTCTAAAATTATGTTCAATAAAAGTGAGAAACGAGGGACACCTGGGTGGCTCAGTCATTAAGCGTCTGCCTTTGGCTCAGGTCATGATCCCAGGGTCCTGGGATCAAGACCCATGTTGGGCTCCCTGCTCAGTGCAGAGTCTGCTTCTCCCTCTCCCACTCCCACTCCCCCTGTTTGTGTTACCACTCTCATTGTGTCTCTCTCTGTAAAATAAGTAAAATAAATAAAATCTTAAAAAAAAAGTGAAAAATGAGGGGTGCCTGGGTGGCTTAGTTGGTTGAGTGCTTGACACTTGGTTTTGGCTTGGGTCATGATCTTAGGGTTGTGAGATCGAGCCCCATGTCAGGCTCCATGCTGAGTGTGGAGCCTGCTTAAGATTTTCCCTCTCCCCCTCTTCTCTGCCTCTAAAAAAATAAAAATTAAACAAAGTAAACAAGTGCAATTTATTAAAAAGAAAAAGTGAGAAGTATGTGAAAAGATACACGAAGCCCACTGAACAAAGTGGAGACTTAAGATACCAACAAATCTCTTAACTATCTAATTTCTTATCAGACAGTCATTTAGGCATTGAGTAATCTGACTGAATAAGTAGTTTATATCCTGCATATTATTTTAGATTTCAGTGTAATTTCTTCCATATAAGCCACGTTTTTTCAAAACTTATTTTGAAATAAATATATTTTACCTACTGGAATCTTAGCTCCAAGGGGACAGGGACATTTTTTCTGCAATGTGAATTCCTAGTTTAGGACACCATAGTTACTAAAATTTTTTTCAACGAACAAGTTAGTAGTTAGACTAACTAATAGTGGAAGATATTCTAGTAAACAAAGAAGAATCAAATGTAGTCTGAATTTCAGTCAAGATTTCCTCAAAACTATTTACTTAATATGTTTTGTGGCTCTAAGGTTAGGGGCATACAGATTTAAAGCAAGTATATTTTCCTGGTGTATTGTTCCCTTTTTTTTTTTTAAGATTTTATTTATTTATTTATTTGACAGAGATCACAAGTAGGCAGAGAGACAGGCAGAAACAGAGAGGGGGAAGCAGACTCCCTGCTGAGCAGAGAGCCCGATGCAGGGCTGGATCCCAGGATACTGAGATCATGACGTGAGCCGAAGGCAGAGGCTTTAACCCACTGAGCCACCCAGATACCCCACGTATTGTTCCTTTATATAATGGCTCTCTTAATCTGTAATAATGATTATTTATTTATTTATTTATTTATTTTTTAGTCTTAAAGTCTCTTTGTCTAATATTGCTATGCTGGCTTCTTTCTGCCCTCTCCCCACCCCCATTTTACCCCTTCATCTTTTCCCTCTTTCCTCCTCCCCCCTCCTTTCCTCCCCTTCTTCCCCACACCTCTTCTTAGTATTTGCCTGGTACAGCCTCTTTGATCCTTATCATTGGTTTACTTTTGACCTTTTGAACCATTATAGATTCATTTTATGGAAATGGCATATATTAAAAAAAAGAAAACAACATATAGCTGGATTTTCTGCATCTGTTCTTTGAAATCCTATCTGAGAATCTGCTCTTAAATAGACACATTTTTTGCATTTATAGTCACTTTGATTATGAGTTCATTGGGCTTATTTTTATCATCTTATTTCCTGTTTCTATTTATCATGCTTTTTTTTTTTCTCCTTTCACTTTCTTCTTTCCTAACTTCTCTTGGAAAGACTGAGTTTTTTTATTCCCACCCCTTACTCCAACCACTGATTTGGAAGATGTATATTTTATTTTTGTTCTCTTAGTCACCAACCTTAAAATTTTAACATTGATATATGACTTAATATGATTTCATATTAATTAATAGCTCTATCCTCATAACCCCAGATATATATTAGCTCTTTCCTCCCATTCCAAATTCCACTGGTTATTTTAATATTCTTATTTTTTTAAAAAAGATTTTATTTATTTGAGAGAGAACGAGTGGCGGGGGGAGCAGAAGGAGAGAGAAAGAGCCAGAATCTCTGCTGAACAGGAAGCCCAACATGGGGCTCTATCCCAGGACCCCAGACATTATGACTTGAGCTGAGAGCAGACGCTTAACACACTGAGCCACCCAAGTGCCCCTAAGTATACTTAAATAGTGTTTTTATTTATTAGCAAGGTTATACTGAGATTTATAAGTAATTGTTCATCATTGCTCCTTATATCTTATATCTTCCTTCTCTTTTTTCACATATAATGAATTATTTGCTTCAGGCGTACAGGTCCATGAATCATCAGTCTTACACGACTCACAGCACTCACCATAGCACATAACCTCCCCAATGTCCATCACCCAGACACCCTATCCTTCCCCCGACTCCAGCAACCCTCAGTTTGTTTCCTGAGATTAAGAGTCTCTTACAGTTTGTCTCCTTCCCAATCCCTTCTTGTTTCATTTATTTCCCTCCCTACTCCCCATGAACCCCTAACCTGCCTCTCAGATTACTCATATCAGAGAGATCATATGATAATTTGTCTTTTTCTGATTGACTTATTTCACTTAGCATAATACCCTCTAGTTCCATCCACATTGCTGCAAATGGCAAGATCTTGTTTTTTTGGTGGCTGCATAGTATTCCACTGTATATATATACCCCATCTTTATCAATTCATCTGTTGATGGACATATAGGTTCTTTCCATAGTTTGGCCATTATGGACATTGCTGCTATAAACATTTGGGTGCACGTTCCCTTTCAGATCACTACATTTGTACCTTTACCTTTGTACCTTTGTACATTTGTACCTGGGTGTAAATACCCTGTAGTGTGATTGCTGGGTCATAGGGTAGTTCTATTTTCAACTTTTTGAGGAACCTCCATGTTATTTTCCAAAGTAGCTACACCAGCTTGCATTCCTACCAACAGTGTAGAAGGGTTCCCCTTTTTCTGCATCCCCACCAACATCTGTTGTTTCCTGACTTGTTAATTTCAGCCATTCTGACTGGTCTGAGGTGGTATCTCACTGTGGTTTTGATTTATATTTCCCTGATGCCGAGTGATCCTGAGCACGTTTTCATGTGTCTGTTGGCCATTTGGATGTCTTCTTTGCAGAAATGTCCTTTAACGTCCTCTGCCCACTTCTTTATTGGATTATTTGTTGTTTGGGTGTTGAGTTTGATAAGTTCTTTATAGATTTTGGATACTAGCCCTTTATGTGATATGTCATTTACAAATATCTTCTCCTATTCTTTTGGTTGTCTTTTGGTTTTGTTGACTGTTTCCTTTGCTGTGCAAAAGCTTTTGATCTTGATGGAGTCTTCAATAGTTCATTTTTGCCCTTGCTTCCCTTGCCTTTGGCGATGTTTCTAGGAAGAAGTTGGTATGGCTGAGGTCGAAGAGGTTGCTCCTGTGTTCTCCTCAAGGATTTTGATGGATTCCTTTCTCACCTTGAGGTCTTTCATCCATTTTGAGTCTATTTTTGTGTGTGGTGTAAGGAAATGGTGTAGTTTCATTCTGCTGCCATGTGGCTGTCCAATTTTCCCAACACCATTTGTTGAAGAGATTGTCTTTTTTCCATTGGACATTCTTCCCTGCTTTGTCAAAGATTAGTTGACCATAGAGTAGAGGGTCTATTTCTGGGCTCTCTCTTCTGTTCCATTGATCTATGTGTCTGTTTTTGTGCCAGTACCATACTATCTTGATGATGACAGCTTTGTAATAGAGCTTGAAGTCTGGAATTGTGATGCCGCCAACTTTGGTTTTCTTTCTCAACATTCCTCTGGCTATTTGGGGTATTTTCTGATTCCATATAAATTTTAGGATTATCTGTTCAATTTCTTTGAAAAAAAAAAAAGATGGTATTTTGATCAGGATTGCATTAAATGTGTAGATTGCTCTAGGTAGCATAGACATTTTCACAATATTTGTTCTTCCAATCCATGAGCATGGAATGTTTTTCCATTTCTTCGTGTCTTCCTCAATTTCTTTCATGAGTACTTTATAGTTTTCTGAGTACAGATTCTACAGATTCTTTGCCTCTTTGGTTAGGTTTATTCCTAGGTATCTTATGGTTTTGGGTGCAATTGTAAATGGGATTGACTGCTTAATTTATCTTTCTTCTGTCTTGCTGTTGGTGTATAGAAATGCAACTGATTTCTGTGTATTGATTTTATATTCTGAAACTTTACTGAATTCCTGTGTGAGTTCTAGCAGTTTTGGAGTGGAGTCTTTTGGATTTTCCACATAAAGTATCATACCACCTACAAAGAGTGAGAGTTTGACTTCTTCTTTGCTGATTTGGATGCCTTTTATTTCTTTTTTTGTTGTCTGATTGCTGAGGCTAGGATTTCTAGTACTATGTTGAATAGCAGTGGTGATAGTAGACAGCCCTGCCATGTTCCTGACCTTAGGGGAAAAGCTCTCAGTTTTTCCTCATTGAGAATGATATTTAATGTGGGTTTTTCGTAGGTGACCTTGATGATATTAAGGTATGAGCCCTCTATCCCTACACTGTCACGAGTTTTGATCAAGAAAGAATGCTGTACTTTGTCAAACGCTTTTCCAACATCTATTGAGCGTATCATATTGTTCTTTTTCTTTCTTTTATTAATTTATTATGTCATATTGATCTATTTGTGGATGTTGAACCAACCTTGCAGCCCAGGCATAAATCCCACTTGGTTGTGGTGAATCATCCTTTTAATGTACTGTTGGATTCTATTGGCTAGTATTTTGTTGAGAAGTTTTGTGTTTGTGTTCATCAAGGATATTAGTCTATAATTCTCCTTTTTGATGGGGTCTTTGTCTGGTTTTGGGATCAAGGTATGCTGGCCTCATAAAATGAATTTGGAAGTTTTTCTTCCATTTCAATATTTTGGGACAGTTTCAGGAGAATAGGCATTAATTCTTCTTTAAATGTTTGGTAGAATTCCCCTGGGAAGCTGTCAGGCCCTGTGCTCTTGTTTGTTGGAGACTTTTTTTCCCAAAGATTTTATTTATTTATTTGACAGACAGAGATGACAAGTAGGCAGAGAGGCAGGCGGCGGGGAGGGGGGGAAGCAGTCTCCCTGCTGAGCAGATATCCCGATGTGGGGCTTGATCCCAGGACCCTGGGATCATGATCTGAGCTGAAGGCAGAGGCTTTAACCCACTGAGCCACCCAGGTGCTCCTGTTGGAGATTTTTGATGACTGCTTTAATCTCCTTACTGGTTATGGGTCTGTTCAGGTTTTGTATGTCTTCCTGGTTTAGTTTTGGTAGTATATACATCTCTAGGAATGCATCCATTTCTTCCACATTGTCAAATTTGCTGGCGTTTAGTTGCTCATAATATGTCCTTATAATTGTTTGTATTTCTTTGGTGTTGATTGTGATCTCTTCTCTTTCATTTATGATTTTATTAATTTGGGTCCTTTCTCTTTTCTTTTGATAAATCTGGCCAGGGGTTTATAAATCTTATTAATTCATTCAAAGAACCAGTTCCTAGTTTTGTTGATTTGTTCTATTGTTTTCTTGGTTTCTATTTCTTTGATTTCTGCTCTGATCTTTATGATTTCTTTTCTCCTGCTGAGTTTAGGCTTTCTTTGCTCTTCTTTCCCCAGCTGCTTTAGTTGCAGGGTTAGGTTGTGTAATTGAGAACTTCCTGGTTTCTTGAGAAAGGCTTGTATTGCTATATACTTTCCTCTCAGGACCGCCTTTGCTGTGTCCCACAGATTTTGAACAGTTGTGTTTTCATTATCATTTGTTTCCATGAATTTTTAAAATTCTTTAATTTTCTGGTTGACCCATTCATTCTTTGGTAGGATGCTCTTTAACCTCCATGTATTTGAGTTCTTTCCAACTTTCCTCTTGTGGTTGAGTTCTAGTTTCAAAGCACTGTGGTCTCAAAATATGCAGGGAATGATCCCAATATTTTGGTATTAGTTGAGACCTGATATGTGACCCAGGATGCTATCTATTCTGGAGACTGTTCTATGTACACTTGAGAAGAATGTGTGTTCTGTTGCTTTGGGATGTAATGTTCTGAATATATCTGTGATGTCCATCTGGTCCAGTGTGTCATTTAAGGCCTTTATTTCCTTGTTGATCTTTTGCTTGGATGATCTGTCCATTTCAGTGAGGGGGTGTTAAAGTCCCCTATTATTATTGTATTATTGTCAATGTGTTTCTTGGATTTTGTTATTAATTGGTTTATATAGTTGGCTGCTCCCATATTAGGGGCATAGATATTTAAAATTGTTAGATCTTCTTGTTGGACAGACAATTTGAGTATGATACAGTGTCCCTCCTCATCTCTTATTATAGCCTTGGCTTAAATTTTGTCTCAAAAGGATTGCCACCCAGCTTTCTTTTGATGTCCATTAGCATGGTAAATTGTTTTCCACCCCCTCACTTTAAATCTGGAGGTGTCTTTGGGTGTAAAATGAGTTTCTCACAGATAGCATATCAATAGGTCTTTTTTTATCCATTCTGATACTCTGTGTCTTTTGATTGGAGCATTTAGCCATTGACATTCAGGGTAACTATTGAGAGAGATGAAGTTAGTGCCATTGTATTGCCTGAAAGGTGACTGTTACTGTATATTGACTCTGTTCCTTTCTGGTCTACTACTTACAGGCTCTCTCTTTGCTTAGAGGATCCCTTTCAATATTTTCTGTAGGGCTGGTTTGGTGTTTGCAAATTCTTTTAATTTTTGTTTGTCCTGGAAGCTTTTATCTCTCCTTCTATTTTCAATGACAGCCTACCTGGATATAGTATTCTTGGCTTGTTTTGTGATCTGAATATATATTGCCAGTCCTTTCTGGCCTGCCAGGCCTCTGTGGATAGGTCTGCTGCCAGTCTAGTATTTCTACCATTGTATGTTACAAACCTCTTGTCTCGAGCTGCTTTCTGGGTTTTCTTTTTGTCACTGAGACTTCAAGTTTTACTATTAGATGATGGGGTGTGGACCTATTCTTATTGATTTTGAGGGGGATTCTCTGAGCTTCCTGAATTTTGATGCTTGTTCCTTTTGCCATATTAAGGAAATTCTCTGTAATAATTTGCTCCAATACACCTTCGACCCCCCTTTCTCTTTCTTCTTCTTCTGGAATCCCAATTATTCTAATATTGTTTTGTTTTATGGTATCGCTTATTTTTCAAATTCTCCCCCCATGGTCAAGTAGTTGTTTGTCTCTCTTTTGCTTGGCTTCTTTATTCTCCACCATTTGGTCTTCTATATCATTAATTCTCTCTTCTGCCTCATTTATCCTAGCAGTAAGAGTCTCCATTTTTGATTGCACCTCATTAATAGATTTTTTTGATTTCAACTTGGTTAGATTTTAGTTCTTTTTTTTTTTCTCTAGAAAGGGATTTTATTTCTCCAGAAAGGGATTCTCTGGTTTCTCTATGCTTTTTTTCAAGCCCAGCTAGCACCTTGATAATCATCATTCTGAACTCTGGTTCTGACATCTTACTAATGTATGTATTGAGTAGGTCTCTGGCCATTGGTACTGCCTCTTGTTCTTTTTTTTTTCGAGGTGAAATTTTCTGCCTTGTCATTTTATCCAAATAAGAATAGATAAATGAGAAAATAAAATACTAAAAGGGTATCAATGACCCCAGAAAAACATATACTAGCCAAACCAGAAGAGACTTGAAACCAGCAGGAAAAGAAAAGAGGAAGAAAAGAAAAAAAATAGATACATGATTAGACTGGTGAATAAAACACTGTGTGTATTTTGGTTTGTTAGAAGAAACTGCCTCCCAAAATTTTAAAGAAGGAAAAACTTATATATATTCAAAAATAAGGGCAAACACAATGAATGGATGGACTATGACTGTAAAGATGAAAACTCAAAAAGATTCTAAGAAAGGGGGTGCCTGGGTTGCTCAGTGGGTTAAGCCTCTGCCTTTGGCTCAGGTCATGATCTCAGGGTCCTGGGATCGAGCCCTGCATTGGGCTCTCTGCTCAGCAAGGAGCCTGCTTCTCCCTCTCTCTGCTTGCCTCTCTGCCTACTTGTGATCTCTCTCTGCCAAATAAATAAATAAAATCTTAAAAAAAAATTCTAAGAATGGAATTGATAAGATATTAAGTCAATTGAAAAAAGAAAAAAGAGGAAAGAATGTGATCAGGCTGAAGATTAGAACAAAGTCATGTGCTAGATTTAGGGTATATTTTGATCTATTAGAAGAAACTATATCTCAAAATTTAAAAAAAAGAAAAACCTATATGTATACAATAAATAAGGTTCAATACAATGAAGGGATAGAATATAACAATGAAAATTAAAAAAGATTTTTTAAGAAAGGTATTGATAAGATAAAAAGTTAAAAATGCTAAAATAGGAAAGAGGAAAAATTAAAATATAGAATAAGAAAAAAATAAAATTAAAAAAATTAAACTTTGTGAGAGTAAAGAATCATGGGATTAAAGTCATAAATTCTATGTGCTGTATTCCTATAGTTCTGAAAATTTGCAGTTTTTATTTATCGGTGAGCTTTGTCTTGGCTGGATATTCCTCGAATCTTCTGGGGGAGGGACCAGTTGTAGTGATTCTCAAATGTCTTTACCCGAGGCGGACTTGCACCGCCCTTGCCAGGGGCCAGGCTAAGTGATCTGCTCATGTTCACTCTGGGGAGATTTTGTTCCCTGAACACTTTCCGTAGAGCTTTGGAGGATGGGAATGAAAATGGCGGCCTCCCAATATCCAGCTTGGAGGACCTGAGTGTTCAGGGCCCCACTCCTCAGTGTGCCCTCAGAGAAAATCTGTCAGTCCCTCCCGTCTCCCTGGTCTCCAGCCGCACTCCATGCTCACCGAGCCTGTGACCGAGCTTTCCTATCTCTGCGCATGGCCCATTTGGAGTCGTCAAACCCAGCACATTCCTGCAGCACCCTCCCATGCCACTCCTCCCAGATGAAGAAGGCGAGTCTCCCAGGACCTGGCACTTGTGGGGGGTCTCTGCTCGAAGAACAGTGGCCTGACTGTCCCTTGGATCACAGTTCAGGGTACCCCCAACCTGAGAGCCCACCCCTCGGCTCTGCCTCTGTAGCTGGCTTCCCCACTTTGATACCTGGGAGCTCTGCCACACTCAGGCACCCCCGATATTTCTGTGACCCCACGGCCCTGAGACCACACTGTCCCTGTGAGGGCTCAACCCCCGCTTAGCCTCTGGAGTGATGTCCGTCAGTGGAGCAGACTTCTAAACATTCCAATTTTGTGCTTCACTACTCTACTGCTTGCTGGGAGCTGCCCTTTCCCCCATGGTCTCTTCCGGTTGCCTCAGGTTCACTTCTCCACACATCCTACCTTCCAGAAAGTGGTCGATTTTCTGTTTCTAGAATTGCTGCTGTTCTTCTCTTTGATTTCCTGTTAAGTTTGTAGGTGTTTGGAATGCTTTGATCACTAGCCAGGTGAACTCCTGGGACCCGATGATATTTAGTCCCCTACTCCTCTGCCATCTTCTTCCTCCCAAGACCTTATATCTTTCTTCTTGATTCAATTTTCTTCTTCCTGAAGGACATACATCTTTTAGATTTACTTTGAATCCTATGAAATTTTTTTGTGTGTCTGTGGGTAAAAAATAGCCAGATAGCAAATAGTTCATATAACTCACCCTAATATTTATTCCAGGGAGGAATTATGGCAGTAAATTTTTTCCATCAGTTTACCTAAAAATGTTTTCATTTTGCCATCACTGCTGTGTAATTTAGCTTCGTGTATGCCCTACACAAATGATCATTTTCCCTCATTCTTTTTTTTTTTTTTTTTTTAAAGATTTTTATATATTCATTTGAGAGAGAGAGAGAGAGCACACGTTGGGGGTGGGGATGGAGGGGTGAGGGAGAAGCAGACAACTTGCTGAACAGGGACCCTGATGTGGGGCTTGATCCCTGAACCCTGGGATCATGACTCAAGCTGAAGCCAGATGCTCAACCGACTGATCTACTCAGGTGCCCCTCATTTTCTCCTCATTTCATTTTCCCCTCTTTTTCAGGTGCCCCTCATTGGGTGAGATAATGAGAAATTTCCTGTGATCTAACTGCCATTTATTTATGGATAATTTGCCTTTAATATCTCATTCCTTTGCTATGGATATTTTTATATATTTTTAACTTCAGTGAATTTGTCCTTCTTTTCTAGAGGTTCTAGTTGGCTTCTTTTCAAATTGGCCTGTTCTTTTCCATTGTCTCTTATTTTTACCTTATGGTTTTCATTCCTTTGTTATCTCTTTTTAAATTTTAAATAACCTTGTTTGTAGTCTCTTTCACACTGTATATAATCCCTATTTTGGGAGTGCTTATTTTCCTGTTGATTGCATTTTCTGAATCTCCCTTCTGGTGTCTTGATTTCTCATTGGGTTTAAAATGATTTTCAGCTATGTTGGCTCCCCCAGCCTCACCTCTGCCCCCATGAGAATTTCTTAAGCCCCTGCTTTTAATAAAGTATTCCCCGGAGAGTGGTTTCACATTTTCTAGGAGTCTAAGAGTATTTTTTTTTTAACTTTTTAAAGGATTTTTAAAAATTTTTTTAAAGATTTTTATTTATTTATTTGACAGAGAGAGATCACAAGTAGGCAGAGAGGCAGGCAGAGAGAGAGGGGCAAACAGGCTCCCTGCTGAGCAGAGAGCCCAATGCAGGGCTCGATCCCAGGACCCTGAGATCATGACCTGGGCCCAAGGCAGAGGCTTAACCCACTGAGCCACCCAGGTGTCCCCTAAGAGTCTTTTAGAAATATTTTTATATCAACCTCATGGTGTTGCCTTAATGGTGTGGGTGTTACACATTTAAAGCCTACACTTAGGTATAATGGGTACCTGGAGTTTTGATTTCTCACAGGTGACTTATTATTTTTTTTTAATTTAATTTAATTTATTTATTTGACAGAGATCACAAGTAGGCAGAGAGGCAGGCAGAGAGAGAGCGAGGGAAGCAGGCTCCCTGCAGAGCAGAGAGGCCGATGCGGGGCTCCATCCCAGGACTCTGGGATCATGACCTGAGCTGAAGGCAGAGGCTTAACCCACTGAGCCACCCAGGCACCCAGGTGACTTATTTTTAACGCAAGGCCCTGGAGAGGTGGCAAGCCTTCTAACTGTTTTCGTAGTTAGGTGGGAGGAGTTATTTTAGTGTTTTTATGGTGGAGGTAGTACTTCAAGGCTCCGTGCTTCACAGGGGCATAGCAAACAACATCTCCCCCCGCCCCCATCCCCACCACCACCCCTACCCCTGGCCCCTGGACATTCTCTGTCCTGTCCACAAAGAGGTATTAGATGGGGTGTGTGGCTGTCTCAGTCAGTCAAGCATATGGCTCTTGATCTTGAGGTTGTAAGTTTGAGCCCCATGTTGGGTGTAGAGATCACTCAAAAACAAAAAAACAAAAAACAAACCCCAAACAAACAACTTAAAACAAACAAAAAAAGAGTCATTTGAACTTAGCCCTGATTGATGTTTGTGATGGATGTTTGAACTGTTGCTGGGTGACCTCTCCGTCTGGCTTTGACTTCTCTGTTTATCTGTGCATGTGCGGATTTTCTCTTTTTTTCTAACATGGCTATGTGTTAAATTTGTTAGTGCTGTTTTGTTCCATTTTCTCATACTTCTAAATGCTTGTAATGAGAAGACGATTCCTTGAGGATGACATAGAAATTCATGTTCTTGAAAGTCCTATTTGCCTTGGAGTTTTTTTTTTTTTTTTTAATACTCATTTAGTTCTGGTCCATTTCTTGGTTTATCTTTGTGTTTCTATGTGTCCTTTAACTCTGGCCTTTTCCTTGCTTCCACTTGAAGCTCTGACATTCTGAGTTTATGTTTCTAAATAAGCTGTATTATTAAAAATTTAATATGACATTAATATATTATATATGATATCATATATATGTATTTCCATTAAATGTAAATTCTTACAGTTATGAAAATCCAATTTGTTGAAAATTAACCTCCTCAAGTTGGAGGAAATTCCCTAAGAAAATAGGCACAAACTTTGAAGCAGTTTTTCTTCCCTCATCCTTACTGGGAATGATGAAATTAACATTTCTGAGGCTATCAGTGCCCAAAGGCTAATGTAGAAATTTTAAGCAAGCATTCTACAGTGATCAACCATTTTTTATTCCTTTTTACTTTTTATTATTTTCTTCCATACATTTATCAAACACCAGTAAGCAGCACTCACCTTGCAGGATCATTAGGTCTTAAAGATGTTATTTTCTTGGATGAATACTTGTTATTTATTAACATAATGTTTGAACTAATGAGATTTTATTTATTGAGTCATTTTTAGATTGACAATCTATTTCTATTTTTATACCTCTTTTTAAAAATTAGTTGAAAAAACAGGTAAAGAGAATAACTTACAACACAGCAGATTGTGTCCTGTACACATATACACACATCATCATCATCAATGTCATTTTCATTTATTTTTTGTTTTTTTTGGCAACAGTGGAGCATGCCCTGACAACCCACCTTCCATTATAAATATTTTAAAAACTAGGCAAGAGAGAGCCATCCCTTAACCACAGTCATATAATGTAATGAAGGGTACACACAGCTGCAGCAACACTGTGTAATTACTTAATTTGTTTTTGACAGTTCCCATTTGCAGAGGAGAGGAAAGTATGAACCACACATGGGCAAGGATTTTATATACGTCCAAATTTGTTTGTCAGTTGTGAATAATCACACATTTTCTTGGGGAATGGCACAAAGTACGGGACAGGAAATCAAAGCCAACATTACCCCCTTCCCAGGGTAGAACGAGCTCAACATGTTTGCTGTCCATGGAAAGTTGAAGCAAAAACCCAAGTCAGTGTCTCATTATTAGATTAGCAACCACTTTCCAGCTTGTGGTGTTAGGGGGCTAGAGTGAGTTAAGAATGTAGACCTTAAAAAAAGAGGAGGGGCACCTGGGTGACTCAGTGGGCTAAACATCTCAGTTCAGCTCAGGTCATGATCTCAGGGTCTTGGGATCAAGACTCACATTGGGCTTTCTGCTCAGTGGGGAGTCTGCTTGTCCCTTTCCTTCTGCTCCTCCCCCAAATAAATAAATAACATCTTAAAAAAAAAAAAAAAAGGAACATAGGACTTGCTTATCTGATGGAAGGGCTCATTTTAATGAGAAAATGGAGTCTAAGACAGACCACTGCATTTATCCCAAGCCACCTTTCATAATAGTTATGTGGTGTGTTAGCTCTTCCTGTGGTTTCTATCATCCAGCTCTGGGGGCATCAAGGGGATTTTCAACATGCATATTCTAGGTAACTAATATCAGCCTACATAGGACAGAGGTTGACAGGGCTGTGGGATGTTCACTGGATCCTCAGAAGCATATCCTGTTATTATTTGGGACTGACAATTTATGGGGCCTGGCCTTGAGGTAGAATTAGGGCAAGATGAAACCCAGTGATCAGGGATGTGTGATTAATAATTTGAGCTCTTTTTGAAGGTAAGAGAAATAGTCTTCTACTGCAACTGGGCATTGGTGTGGTGCTCCTGAGCAACAAATCCAGATAATTCTGTGACGGGATGATGGAAGCATCACAAAGTGGGAAGCACTAGAACCAGTGGGACAATTTGAGCTAGCTCAGAATTGTCATCAGCAGTCAGAACCATGATTGTGGATACAGCAATTGGGTCTGAGGATGTCCATCACCTTAGAAAAATGGAATCCTGGCAGTTGTTATCTTATATAAATTAGAGTAGGGAATGCTACCAAAGGGTATGCCATTATTCTATAAAAATTTAATCATAAGCAAGCTAGGAAAGAAAGTAGTCAGAGCTCTGGATTGTCATTTACCTGGTTGACATCTGACCTAGTCCAGTTAAAGATCTGTCTGTGCTTTTTCTGTTCCTAATTGCCTTGGTTCCTTCTGGTAATTAATTTCTAATGATTGAAACCACATGCAAATATTATATGTAGTAATTAAAGGTGCAGTCTCATGTGGTCTAGTTAGCCCCACCTTGAAGAAAGTTCTTGGGAGAGGTTGGGGAGATTCTGTTCTTTGCAGAAGGAGGTCATGAAGGAGAGGAATTTAGCTTATGAAAAGGAGTTTGAGGCTGCGGGGTCTAGGGAGCTCCTGGGAATGCTGATCTATCTTTGTTTCTGCTCTTTTGGTCAAGTCATGGAGTTAAATATTCACATTGTCTTCATGTCCTACTCAGCAGGAAGGAATTAGGGCCTGATTGCATGCAGAAACCCGCTCTCAGGTCCGGAGTACTTTGGTCCAAGGTCATGGTCATAAGACAGCCTGTGGCTAAGATTGCTTTCCTTGCCCTTACCAGCACCCCACAGCGTCAGGCTTCCAAAATAGACGTCGTGTTGGGACTATGCCCCAGCCTGCCTCAAGGCAATGCGGGTGTGTAAACTAAAGGGTACTGAAGGTTGTAGAACGTCTTTATCCTCTCTTATTTGTATGTCATCTTATTCCAGTTTTCAAGGTCAGTCTTCCAAAGAGCATTTTAAGTTATGGTACTTAAACTGGTAATCTCCTTTCTCTACAGTCATATAAAAATGTTATTTGATGCTTTCACTAGTGGGAACATTTATATATATTTGTATCTATTTACTTGAATTTTGAAGTTATTTTACTTGATGAATCTCAGCAGTTTAGCATATTACCATAAGGATTTGTCTGGCTTGGCAAGTTATAGACGAACTTACTGAAGTCAAAGTCCTATGGTCCTATATTGATTTTTCAAATTCTCTCTTTACATTAGACACATTTACACTTTGATTGCATAGATCTCTTATCTTACATAGCATTGTTTAATGCTAGATTATTCCTGAATGCATATAGATGCTTTTTATAAAGTTGGAGCTGCTAGTTACATCAGGTAAATTTAACTTATGAAAAACATTCCTGGAAGAAGACTTCAAGGTGGAAAGAATTAGCCAAAAGATGTTCATTGCAGCATTATTTACAATAGCCAAGACATGGAAACAAACTAAGTGTCCACTGATGAATAAATGAATAAGGAAGATATAGACACAAACAGTGGAATGTTATTTAGACATAAAAAGTAGGAAATTCTGTGCAACTCCAGAGAAGGATCTATTATGCTGAGGGAAATAAGTCAGACAGAGAAAGACGAATATGATCTCACTTTTATATGGAATCTTAAAAAAAAAACCCAAACAGAACTTCTAGAAAAAGAGATCAGTTGTGGTCACCAGAGGTGCGGGGTGTGAGAAGTGGGGACTTGGAGAAAGGTGGTCAAAAGGTTCAAACTTCCAGATGGAAGATGAATAAATACTGGGGCTGTAATGTACAACATGACCATGGTTAACACTGTCATACAATGTATCTGGAAGTTATTAAGAGAGTGAATACTAAAAGTTGTCATCACAAAGAAAAAACCTTCCCCCTCCCTTTTTTTGTATCTATATGAGATGATGGATGTTAAATAAGCTTGTTGTGGTCATCATTTCATAATATATGCAAGTCATTGTGCAGCACAACTTCAACTGCTCGTGACCTCTCTATAAATAACCTGCAGTCAAGGCACTAGCACATATATCTTTGTGAATACCCACTTACTCTGAGTGTTTTTTTTTTTTTTTAAGATTTTATTTATTTGAGATAGAGAGCTCGAGGGTGTAAGCCAGTAGGGGGCAGGGGTGGAGGGAGAGGATCTCAAGCAGATTCTGGGCTGAGCATGGAGCCCGACACAGGGCTTGATCTCACACCCCTGAGATCATGACCTGAGCTGAAATCAAGAGTTAGATGCTAACTGACTCAGCCACCAGGGGCCCCAAGGGACATAGTGAATTTAATGATAATCTCAAAATTGGAGCATTACTTAGTATTCCATTAGAGCATTATTTAGAATATTTTTGCCTTCCTATGTTGTTATAGTTTATCTGTTTTGAACCCCATTTCAAGGCCTCATCTGTCTCTTATTCTAGGCACCGGTATGATACAGTGCAATAGTGCTTCACATCTGGCTGTGAAACCACTTGGCTCCCATTGATGCAGACCCTAGACGTGGTGGAGAGATACCCCTGTGGGGTCAAACCTGTGTCCCGTGCAGGGTGCAGCCTGGAGACATGCCCATTAAACAATAACTCTCCATTCCCTCCCTCCTCCCCCAGTAAAGTTTCTGCTCATGACCTTTGTTTAGGTTACTTGCTTTGTGGGTGACTCACACAAAAAGTCCATCCCACACTCAGCCTTCCTTTGTCCTTTATTAAAGTGAAGAATCAGCAAAACAGTGTTGATATGCTGAGATGTGAGTTATAATTTTTATTTGTTTACTTTTCTTCTTCCTTGGACTTGGTGTCTTCCCTTTTAAAAAAATATGCCGCCCAGCTCTTAGATTCTACGTCCTTCTTTGCTCAAATACTAGTTAAATTCTTACTGTGGGGCAGGGGACTGGACTGCTTGAGGTCGGTGCACTGTGGCCCTTGAGTCGCATCTTCCTTTGTTTGACCTTTTTATTTGGCTTCCATGGCATTTTGAAAAGATTTTGTAATTCACAGACATTATGCTTGGCCTGGAGGCGAGTAGCTCAGTGTTTGCTACCGGGTGCTCCTAGCTGCTGGAGTTTGTGATCCCTGGCCACCTTGACTGCTGTGGGGTGGAGCGGGGCTTAATCCTTAATCCCTTAATCCTAGGGAGGTTGTATGAATCCAATGTTAGGTGTAAGCACAGCCAAGGTTAATGGTGGAGCCCTGGGCTTCTCAATCACAGCTTTTCCTCTCCTTGGCCCACAGAGCAGTTTTCTTGCAGATGCTTTTATCTGTGCTGGGTTCTTCTGAGCAGTGATCTTCTATTAGCTTTCTTTTAAAAAAAAATTTTTTTTTTAAGATTTTATTTACTCATTTGACAGACAGAGATCACAAGTAGGCAGAGAGGCAGGCAGAGAGAGAGGGGGAAGCAGGCTCCGTGCTGAGCAGAGAGTCTGATGTGGGCCTTGATCCCAGGACCCTGTGATCATGACCTGAGCCGAAGGCAGAGGCTTAACCCACTGAGCCACCCAGGCACCCCGTTATATTAGCTTTCTATTGAAAAGAACAAAGCTACTGTATGAGGCAACATGCAAATGTTTCATTGATTTTTTTTAAAGATGCATGATATTTACAAATGCTGCTCCAGTGCCCATCTGTTTCCAGCCATGCCTTCAGTATCTTTAAGGGTATGAATTTACTCTATCATTAGTTTCCTTGGAAAAGTCTGAAAAGCCTCGTGTTAAGGCTCTCCTAGGCCTCCTTGCCCTTGCCCTCCTTTAGTCAATGAGCTTGAACTTGGCAATTTTCAGTCCCTTCTCTCTGACTGTAAGGGTACCTGATCTTGCCTTGTTGACCTGGGTCTTACATTTTGTGTTCTTGATCTTGCTTTCTCTTTTCTGATTCTCTCTTGCTTCAGGTTCTTATCTTTAGGTTTCTTTGAACTCTGGTTTGGCCTCTGGATTCTGTTTGAAATCTCAGCCAGAGGCACCGGGGTCCCCTCCTCCTAACATTTGGGTAAAATGAAGCAAAGGCTAAAAACCATATAGGACTTTCAGCTCCCTGGACACAGTTTCCACCTTCTTGCCCATTAGGCCTTTGCTTCTGTGCTTCCTCTTTTCTCTGTGTTTTAGATTATCTCCATGTCCTTAATTTAAATGGCTGTTTTCCAGGCAATGTTTCCATTTGAAGACGTTCCTTCCTGTTCACAAACGAGCTTTTCTTATGAGGGGCTTGTTGCCTCTATGCTAACTGACTCTCCTTTAACAATAAAATTTCTTGTTTTCCCCAGATTTTTCAAAACCCGAGAATTAACTTTCCAGGAATGCCAAACCACTACATTTCATCTTGACTCATTTGTCACATGGGCAGGCTTCCCGCTGCAAAACCAGCATGAGTTTAAGCTTTTTTTGTTGTTGTTAAAAGAAAAAGAAAGCAATAAGATTCTTTGGCAGATACTCACATTACTTTCCCAGTAATCTGATAAAAACATCCCTCCCTTCCCCAAAAGCAAATCTTGAGCTAAACTTTCAACTTGCTCTTTTGGAAAGGAGCTTAAACAAATGCACTCAATTTGGGGGAACAGATCTTTTTCTAGGCGAGGCAGGCTGAGCTACATTCCTGCATTTCTTATGCTGCAGAAGGAAAAGTTCACGAATGTAAGGGACTGCTTTTCTAAAGTTATCTGGGAAGGGAAAGGAATAATTACGTCTGTGTGATTCAAACCTGGGCACCATCCAGGTTCCCCCAATTAGCTGTAAGAACAGTGCCTTCTATTGTGTCCTGGAGAATTCCAAAGAAATTTGCTTCTCTGATCAGTGTGAATAACAGCATGGGCCAACCTGCTACTCCCTGTCTCGAAGCAAAAGAGGCCCATATGACGACAGAGATATTAAGAGGAGAACAATTGTTGTAGCATTTCAGGTCCAGGGTGTAGGCAAAAAGGGACCGGTGATGTTAACTTTTTATATATTCCAGGAAAAAAAAAATCAGAAACTTAGGAGGAGTGATTGAATATAGATACTTTTTCATGCATGTACAGATGGTAGGAGTCACAAAATATGTTTATTTTTTCTTTCTTTCTTTGTGTAACTCTGTTTTTCAGTATAACTTATATTTCTGAAGTCACACTGGACTAGGGGTAAAATCAAGGTGAAAATATGTCCCAAAGGAAGCTCTGCTTCTAAAAACTCTGGAAACTCCAGGTTCTGAAATCCTTCCTATGTAGCGCTGGGAGCCCATATGGTGACTCCTCACACAAGTTTCTTGGGTGCTACGTGACACCTGCCATTTCCTGCCTTTCCAGGTGCGGTCCACCCAGGACTCCCATACCCTCTTGTTTTCTCTGATGACCCTGAGACCTGGTACTGGGGCTCTAGGGTTTATGTTGAGCCTATCAGTCCTGATGTCCTTACCTGTCAAGACACCACTGTTAACTGAGCTGCCGTGAGGCTTTGCCAAGCTCATGCCAGGACTGCCCGTGGTTCTCGTTCATGGCACTCAGCTCCACACAGAGGTCGTTCTGAGAAAGTCATTGCCCAACGTGGCTCTGTCTGTGCTCTCAGAGCCCCATGGAGATATATCTATGGGTGTTTCTTTCCTTTTAATAAACCCGTTTGAATTGAGGATGTGTGGTCTGTGTCCCTGAACACTGACCGGGTAATCCGAGTAACAGGTACTTACTTTCTTCCCGAACAATCTCCCTCTCTTACCTGGCTTGTTATCCCGGAATGGACCTAGCAGCGACTAACCTGCGGCTCCTTTGTCCCTCACGTGCATAGCTGCTGTTCTCAGATGTTCCCAGGTATGCCTTAGTTTCCCGGTGAACACAACTGAAGAAATACAACTACCTGTACTTGGCTTCATTCCACATGAGGCACAAAGATGTGAACTAGGTTCACATTGTGAGCTTAGTTGAGGGTTTTGCAAAACTGTCCAACACACTGATCAGAATGTGGACTTTGCTCACTTACATGGACAAGGATAGGTCTTTGTTTTGTGTCTTTCTGTGTGTGTGTGTGTGTAGGCGGTTGTGCAGGGGGTAAAAATTCTAGACCCCACATCAGTACCTCTTTTGTGCAATAACTCCCAAATCTATGACTCTAATCTAGATCTTTCTCTTGTGCTTCTGATTCTCATCTTCCCAGAATCTCCTCCTGTAATCCCGTTTCCATCAATGGACCAACCAGCTTCTGAGTTACAGTCATTCTTATGTCCTCCCACCCACACACAACCAAAAACTATATTGTAAAATTAAACACTATACCTCTGATAGTTCTACTATTAGCTGAGAAGGACAGGAGAGTGGGGATTATGCGACTTGTATTTTTCTTTAGAAAAAATATATTTTGGGGGCGTCTGGGTGGCTCAGTGGGTTAAAGCCTCTGCCTTCGGCTCGGGTCGTGGTCCCAGGGTCCTGGGATCAAGCCCCGCATTGGGCTCCCTGCTCAGCGGGGAGCCTGCTTCCTCCTCTCTCTGCCTGTCTCCCTGCCTACTTGTGATCTCTGTCTGTCAAATAAATAAAATAAAAATCCTTTAAAAAATATATATTTTGGAAAATAGTATCCAGTAATTGAAACATTGAATTAATACTCCTTGTCCTAATAGGAGGAAAAGGTTTCCCTTACAAATTTTATGGGATGAGACCCATCAAAATTCTTTTTCTGTCATTTACTAATATCTCCAGTACTTAAAATAATGTAGGCTTTAACTTGGTCGTATTCAAGACCTGAAAAAGGAACATATTGTCCTAAAATTAAGCATAGTTGAGGAGCACATACTTAAGGAATCCACTACAGGTGTGTGTGTTGTCGCCTTTAGGACAAGGTAAGAAAATCAATTTGTGTAATTATTTCAAAAATGGCTTTTCTCTGCATTTAAACTCAGAATATTTTATGGGATTTGGAAGCAATGGATAACCCATCTGTGAATGGCACTTAAGAAACCAATCAATATAGAAGTTGAGGGGCACCTGGGTGACTCAGTGGGTTAAAGCCTCTGCCTTTGGCTCAGATCATGATCCCAGGACCCTGGGATCAAATCCAGCATTGGGCTCTCTGCTCAGCAGGGAACCTGCTTCTCCCTCCCTCTCTCTGCCTGCCTCTCTGCCTACTTGTGATCTCTGTCAACTAAATAAATAAAATCTTAAAAAAAAAAAAGATAAAAGTTGAATCTATGTTCTGGCTGCTGTTGAGATTGTTTAGAGGGAAGTCTCCAAGACATCATGGGCACCCTGGAGTCCTGGGCAGTGGAGACACGGCCTCCTAATCAGATGGATGCCATGTTTTCTGTGCCTGGAGGCGAAGGCTCCATCTTGTCTGAACGTTTGTCTTAGTGTGGAATTGAGTAGCGGGTGAATCCCTTGAGGAAAACCTTGCCTCACCCGAACCTGTGAATTAAAAGTTTAACTAGTTGAACACTGGAATCAACTAGTTAGACATGTAACCGAAACTATTTCTAAACTTCTGCTGCAAACACCGATGGTTCTCTGCAGGGATAGTTTTATGACGGGTACAGAAGCCTTTATGAAGTTTCAGAACTTAACATTCACGAAGGACTGACTCTAGAATAAGGTAAAAAGGCACTTGAAAATATTTGGAAGTTCTTTACTTCTAGCGCTCACATGAAAATAGATCCTTGAGTCTTAAACCATATGATGTGTTATGACTCATGCTATGGTTGAATGAGAGTTATAATTTTCCAAAAGCAAATCATCTTGAGAATGTAGTAAGGGTTTCCCTTGCTGTGGCAATATTAATTTGCTGAAGGGCTGGTGAACGTGGGTTTAATCTGCAACAAGACTTTAGCATGATCTTAGTCGAGTCAGCAGGAACGAGGAGCCAGAGCAACTTTAGGTGTTGTCTTTCCTGTCTGATGGCTATGTGATTATAGACAACTGATTAAAGATGCCTCCCCCACTTTTAAAAATTTATTTATTTGAAAGAGAGAGTGAGAGAGTGTGAGTGGGGAGAAGGGCAGAGGGAGAGGGTGAATCTCAAGCAGACTCCCTGCTGAGCACAGAGCCCAAGGCAGGGCTCAATCTCACGACCCTGAGGTCATGATCTGAGCCAAAATCAAGAGTCAGATGATTAGCCAACTGAGCCACCCAGAAGCCCCTCACCCACATATTGAAAAAAAATAACTCTCCCTTTATTGAAATTTTATTTGATTTCTTTCTACACTGTCTTATAGTTTTCTGGACATAGATTTGTACATATTTTGCTAGATCCATAACTAAATATTCCATTTTCTGTATAACTGTAAATCATATTTAAAAAAATTTCAGTCCTGGTGGTTCATTGTTGGTATACAGGAAATTCATTGACTTTTGTGTATTGATATTATACTTTCTTTTTGTTGTCTCCATCCACCATCTTTAAGACATGGGGCACTGGTTTCCATTTCCATCATATTTCCCCCCTATGACTCTGCAGATCCCTCTTTTTCTTTTTATCTTTTTTCTTAATTTTTTTCATTGTGGTAAAATTACTAAACATGATAGGTATCCTCTTAATAATTTTTAAAATGTTTTAATTTTTTATTAACATATAATGTATCATTAGCCCCAGGGGTACAGGTCTGTGAATTGTCAGGCTTATACCCTTCACAGCACTCACCATAGCACATACCCTCCCCAACGTACACAACCCAGCCACCCTCTCCCTACACCCCTCCACCTGGCAACCCTGTTTGTTTGGTGAGATTAAGAGTCTCTTATGGTTTGTCTCCCTCCCGATCCCATCTTGTCTCATTTTTTCCTCCCCTACCCCCCAAGCCCCCCACATTGTCTCTGAAATTCCTCACATCAGGGAGATCATATGATAGTTGTCTTTCTCTGATTGACTTATTTCGCTAAGCATAATACCCTCTAGTTCCATCCACATCGTTGTAAATGGCAAGATTTAATTTCATTTGATGGCTGCATAGTATTCCATTGTATATATATATCACATCTTCTTTATCCATTCACCTGTTGATGGACATCTAGGTTCCTTCCATAGTTTGGTTATTGTGGACATTGCTGCTATAAACATTCAGGTGCACGTGCCCCTTTGGATCACTACATTTGTATCTTTAGGGTAAATACCCAGTAGTGCAATTGCTGGGTCGTAGCGTAGCTCTATTTTCAACTTTTTGAGGAACCTCCATGCTGTTTCCCAGAGTGGCTACACCAGCTTGCATTCCCACCAACAGTGTAGGAGGGTTCCCCTTTCTCTGCATCCTCACCAGCATCTGTTGTTTCCTGACTGGTTAATTTTAGCCATTCTGACTGGTCTGAGGTGGTGTCTTTGTGGTTGTGATTCGTATTTCCCTGGTGTGGAGCACTTTTTCATGTGTCTGTTGGCCATCAGGATGTCTTCTTTGCAGAAATGTCCTTTCATGTCCTCTGCCCATTTCTTGATTAGATTACTTGTTCTTTGGGTGTTGAGTTTGCTAAGTTCTTTATAGATTTTGGATACTAGCCCTTTATCTGATACGTCATTTGCAAATATCTTCTCCCATTCTGTCAGTTGTCTTCTGGTTTTGTTGACTGTTTCCTTTGCTGTGCAAAAGCTTTTGATCTTGATGAAGTCCCAATAGATCATTTTTGCCCTTGTTTCCTTGCCTTTGGCGATGTTTCTAGGAAGAAGTTGCTATGGCTGAGGTCGAAGAGGTTGCTGCCTGTGTTCTCAAGGATTTTGATGGATTCCTTTCTCACCTTGAGATCTTTCATCCATTTTGAGTCTATTTTTGTGTGTGGTGTAAGGAAATGGTGTAGTTTCATTCTGCTGCATGTGGCTGTCCAATTTTCCCAATACCATTTGTTGAAGAGATTGTCTTTTTTCCATTGGACATTCTTCCCTGCTTTGTCAAAGATTAGTTGACCATAGAGTAGAGGGTCTATTTCTGGGCTCTCTCTTCTGTTCCATTGATCTATGTGTCTGTTTTTGTGCCAGTACCATACTATCTTGATGATGACAGCTTTGTAATAGAGCTTGAAGTCTGGAATTGTGTTGCCACCAACTTTGGCTTTCTTTTTCAACATTCCTCTGGCTATTTGGGATATTTTCTGATTCCATATAAATTTTAGGATTATTTGTTCCATTTCTTTGAAAAAAAAACTTGATGGTATTTTGATCGGGATTGCATTAGATGTGTAGATTTCTTTAGGTAACATAGACATTTTCACAATATTTGTTCTTCCAATCCATGATCATGGAACATTTTCCCATATCTTTGTGTTTTCCTCAATTTCTTTCATGAGTACTTTATAGTTTTCTGAGTACGGATTCTTTGCCTCTTTGGTTAGGTTCATTCCTAGGTATCTTATGATTTTGGGTGCAATTGTAAATGGGATTGACTGCTTAATTTATCTTTCTTCTGTCTTGCTGTTTGTATATAGAAATGCAACTGATTTCTGTGCATTGATTTTATATTCTGACACTTTACTGAATTTCTGTACAAGTTCTAACAGATTCAGAGTGTAGTCTTTCGGTTTTCCACATAAAGTATCATATCATCAGCAAATAGTGATAGTTTGATTTCTTCTTTGCCAATTTGGATGCCTTTAAGTTTTTTTTTTGTTGTTGTTGTCTGATTGCTGAGGCTAGGACTTCCTGTACTATGTTGAATAGCAGTGGTGATAATGGACATTCCTGCCATGTTCCAGACCTTAGCAGAAAAGCTCTGTTTTTCTCCATTGAGAATGATATTCGCTGTAGGTTTTTCATAGATGGATTTGATGATATTGAAGTACGTATTCCTACACTGTGGGATTGACATCTCTACACTGTGAAGAGATTTGATCATGAAAGGATGCTGTATTTTGTCAAAAGTATTCAGCATCTATTGAGAGTATCATATGGTTCTTGTTCTTTCTTCTATTAATGTATCATATCACATTGATCTGCGGATGTTGAACCAACCTTACAGTGCTGTAATAAATCTCACTTGGTTGTGGTGAATCATCCTTTTAATGTACTGTTGGATCCTATTGGTTAGTATTTTGGTGAGAATTTTTGCATCTGTATTTATCAAGGGTATTGCTCTGTAAATCTTTTTGATGGGGTCTTTGTCTGGTTTTGGGATCAAGGTAATGCTGGCCTCATAAGATGAGTTTGCAATTTTTCCTTCCATTTCTATTTTTTGGAACAGTTTCAGCAGAATAGGAATTAATTCTTCTTTAAATGTTTGGTAGAATTCCTCTGAGAAGCCGTCTGACCCTGTTCTCTTGTTTTTGATGGCTATTTCAATATCCTTACTGGTTATGGGTATGTTCAGATTTTGTATGTCTTCCTGGTTCAGTTTTGGTGGTTTATATTCTCTAGGAATGCATCCATTTCTTCCAGATTGTCAAATCTGCTGGCGTTTAGTTGCTCATAATATGTCCTTATAAATGTTTGTATTTCTTTGATCTTGGTTTTGATCCTTCCTTCCTTCCTTCCTTCCTTCCTTCCTTCCTTCCTTCCTTTCTTTTTTTAAGACAGAGTGAGAGGGGGAAAGCAGGCTCCCTGCTGAGCAGAGAGCCCGATCAGGGACTCGATCCCAGGACCCTGGGATCATGACCTGAGCTGAAGGCAGAAGCTTAACACACTGAGCCACCCAGGTGCCTTCTCCTCTTTCATTTGTGATTTTGTTTATTTGTTTATTTATTTATGATTTTGTTTATTTTGTTTATTTCCTTTCTCTTTTCTTTTTGATAAGTCTGACCACAGGTTTATCAATCTTATTAATTCTTTCAAAGAACAGGCTCCTAGTTTTGTTGATTTGTTCTATTGTTTTTTTGGTTTCTATTTCATTGATTTCTGCTCTGATCTTTATGATTTCTTTTCTCCTGCTGGGTTTAGGCTTTCTTTGCTGTTCTTTCTCCAACTCCTTTAGGTGTAGGGTTAAGTTGTGTATTTGAGACCTTTCTTGTTCTTGTGAAAGGCTTGTATCACTATATATTTTCCTCTCAGACTGCCTTTGCTGTGTCCCAAAGATTTTGAACTGTTGTGTTTTCATTATCATTTGTTTCCATGAATTTTTTAAATTCTTCTTTAATTTCCTGGTTGACCCATTCATTCTTTAGTAGGATGCTTTTAACCTCCATGTATTTGAGTTCTTTCCAACTTTCTTCTTGTGGTTGAGTTCTAGTTTCAGAGCATTGTGGTCTCAAAATAGGCAGGGAATGATCCCAATCTTTTGGTACTGGTTGAGACCTGATTTGTGACCCAGGATGCTATCTATTCTGGAGAATGTTCTATGTGCGCTTGAGAAGAATGTGTATTCTGTTGCTTTGGGAGGGAATTTTTTTTTTTTTATTCATTAGATTCTTTTTTTTTTTTTAAATGAACATATAATGTGTTTTTAGCCCCAGGGGTACAGGTCTGTGAATCACCAGATTCTCAGCACTCACCATAGCACATACCCTCCCCAATGTCCATAACCTCACCATCCTCTCCCTACCCCCCACCCCCTGCAACCCTCAGTTTGTTTTGTGAGATTAAGAGTCTCTTATGGTTTGTCTCCCTCCTGATCCCATCTTGTCTCATTTATTCTTTTCCTACCCCCAAACCTCCCACGTTGCATCTCCACCTCCTCATATCAGGGAGATCATATGATAGTTGTCTTTCTCTGATTGACTTATTTTGCTAAGCATAATACCCTCTAGTTCCATCCACGTTTTCACAAATGGCAGGATTTCTTTATTTTGATGGCTGCATAGTATTCCATTGTATATATATACCACATCTTCTTTATCCATTCATCTGTTGATGGACATCTAGTTTATTTCCATAGTTTGGCTATTGTGAACATTGCTGCTATAAACATTTGGATGCATGTGGCCCTTTGGACTATTACGTTTGTATCTTTAGGGTAAATACCCAGTAGTGCAATTGCTGGGTTGTAGGGTAGCTCTATTTCAACTTTTTGAGGAATCTCCATGCTGTTTTTGAGAGTGGTTGCACCAGCTAGCATTCCCACCAACAGTGTAGGAGGGTTCCCCTTTCTCTGCATCCTCACCAGCATCTGTCATTTCCTGACTGGTTAAGTTTAGCCATTCTGACTGGTCTGAGATGGTATCTCATTGTGGTTTTGATTTGTATTTCCCTGATGAGGAGTGATGTTGAGTACTTTTCATGTGTCTCTTGGCCATCTGGATGTCTTCTTTGCATAAATGTCTGTTCATTTGGGAGGGAATGTTCTGAATATATCTGTGATGTCCATCTGGTCCAGTGTGTCATTTAAAGTTTTTATTTCTTTGTTGATCTTTTGCTTGGATGATCTGTCCATTTCAGTGAGGGGAGTGTTAATGTACCCTACTATTATTGTATTATTGTTGATGTGTTTCTTTGATTTTTTTATTAATTGGTTTATATAATTGGCTGCTCCCATGTTACATGCATAGATATTTAAAATTGTTAGATATTCTTGTTGGACAGACAATTTGAGTATGATATATTGTCTTTCCTCATGTCTTATTATAGTCTTTGGCTTAAAATCTAATTTATTTCATATAAGGATTGCCACCCCAGCTTTCTTTTGATGTCCATTAGCATGGTAAATTGTTTTCCACCCCCTCATTTTAAATCTGGGGTGTCTTTGGGTCTAAAATGAGTTTCTTGTGGATAGTATACTGATGGTTTTTTTTTTTTTTTTTTTTTTTTTTTTTATCCATTCTGATTCCCTGTGTCTTTTGATTGGAGCATTTAGCCCATTAACATTCAGGGTAACTATTGAGAGAGATGTATTTAGTGCCATTGTATTGCCTATAAGGTGACTGTTGCTGTATATTGACTCTGTTCCTTTCTGGTCTACTACTTTTAGGCTCTCTCTTTGCTTAGAGGACCCCTTTCAATATCTCCTATAGGGGTGGTTTGGTGTTTGCAAATTCTTTTAGTTTTTGTTTGTCCTGGAAGCTTTTTATCCCTCCTTCTATTTTCAATGATAGCCTAGCTGGATATAGTATTCTTGGCTAGATCTTTTTCTCATTTAGTGCTCTGAATATATCATGCCAGTTCTTTCTGGCCCGCCAGGTCTCTGTGGATAATTCTGCTGCCCATCTAATATTTCTACCATTGTATGTTACAGACATCTTGTCCTGGGCTGCTTTCAGGATTTTCTCTTTGTCACTAAGACTTGTAAGATTTACTATTAGTTGATGGGGTGTGGACATATTCTTATTGATTTTGAGGGGGTTCTCTGTGCCTTCTGGATATTGATGTTTGTTCCCTTTGCCATATTAGGGAAATTCTCTATAATAATTCACTCCAATATACCTTCTAACCTCCTCTCTCTTTTTTCTTCTGGAATCCCAATTATTCTAATATTGTTTCATCTTATGGTGTCATTTATCTCTCAAATTCTCCTCACATGGTCCGGTAGTTGTTTATCTCTCTTTTGCTCAGTGTCTTTACTCTCCATCATTTGGTCTTCCATATCACTAATTCTCTCTTCTGCCTCATTTATCCTAGCAGTAAGAGCCTCCATTTTTTATTGCACCTCATTAATAACTTTTAAAATTTCAGCTTGGTTAGATTTTAGTTCTTTTTTTTCTCCAGAAAGGGCTTATGTTTCTCCAGACAGGGTTTCTCTAATATCTTCCATGCCTTTTTTGAGCCCAGCTAGCACCTTGATAATCGTCATTCTGAACTCTGGTTCTGACATATTACCAATATCTGTATTGATTAGGTCCTTAGCCTTTTGTACTGCCTCTTGTTCTTTTTTTTTTTTTTTTTTTTTTTTGTGGTGAGTTTTTCCGCCTTGTCATCTTATCCAGATAAGAATATATGAATGAGAGAATAAAATACTAATAGGGTGGCAAAGACCCCAGAAAAATATGCGTTAACCAAATCAGAACAGACCTCAAATCAGGGGGAGAAGCTAGGGGGTAAAATGAAGTAAAAAAATTTTTTTTTAATTAAAAAAAATATATATATATTAGACTGGTGAATAGAACAGAGCCACCCACTTGATTTTGAGTGTATTTTGGTCTCTTAGAAGATACTACTTTTTAAAATTTTAAAGAAAGGAAAACTTACATATATACAAAAATAAGGGTAAAAGTGATGAAGGGATGAAATATGACTGTAAAGATGAAAATTTTAAAAAATTCTAAAAAAGAAATTGATAAGATAAGTTGGTTGGGAAAAGAAAGAAAAAGAAAGTGGAGAGAATTTGCTCAGGCTGGAGACTAGAACAAAGCCCTGTGCTAGATTTAGGGTATATTTTGATCTATTAGAAGAAGTTCTATCCCAAAATTTTAGAATAAAAAACCCTACGTGTATACAAAAAATAAAGTTAGATACAATGAAGGATGAAGTATGACTATAATAATGAAGGTTTAAAAAGATTTTTTAGAAAGGTATTGTTAAGATAAACTAGTTAAAAAACATTAAAAGAGGAAAGAATAAAAGTTAAAAAATTAGCATAAAAAATAAAATTAAAAAAATTTAATTAACTTCGCAAGACTGAAGAACCATGGGGAGAAAGCCATGAATTCCTTGCTTTGCTTTCCCTCCTCTGGAATTCTGCTGTTCTTGATCATTGAGCTTGGTCTTGGCTGGATGTTCTTGCTGATCCTCTCAGGGAGGGACCTGTTGTAATGATTTGTAAGTGTCTTTGCCTGAGGCAGAATTCCGCTGCCCTTGCCAAGGGCTGGGATAAATAACCTGCTTGGGTTCACTCTCGGGAGTTTTAGTTCCCTGAATGTTTTCCGTAGAGCTCTGGAGGACAGGAATGAAGATGGCAGCCTCCCAGTCTCTGGCTTGGAGAAGCCAAGAGCTCGGGGCCACACCCCTCAGTGGGCACTCGGAGTGGCACTCCGAGCGGGCACTCAATCACTCCCATCTTCCTGGTCTTTGGCTGTGCTCCAAGCTCAGCCAGCCTGTGACTGAATGTTTCTGTCTCTGGCACACAGCCCCGTTTGGAGTCTCCAAACGCAGCAGATCCTGCCGCTCTGCTCTTCTGGCAGATGAAGGTTGGTCTCTTTGTCTGCCACTTGTGGGGTCCCTGCTCAAAGAGCAGTGGTCTGACTGTGCCACAGATCACAGTTTCAGGTAACCCCGAGCTGAGAGCTCACGCTTCAGCTCCGTCTCTGTAGCTGGCTTCCCCGCTCTGATACCTGTGAGCTCTGCTACACTCAGACACCCCCAATCCTTCTGTGATCCCATGGGACCTGAGACCACACTGTCCTCATGAGGGCTCCACCCCTGCTTAGCCTCTAGAGTGATGTCCCTCAGTGGAGCAGACTTTTAAAAGTTCTGATTTTGTGTTCCATTGCTCTACTGATTGCTGGGAGCCGACCCCATGGGCCACCACTCCCCCTGCCATGGTCTATATTCCCCTCTCTTTGGATTCACTTCTTCATACATCCTACCTTTCAAAAAGTGGTTGATTTTCTGTTTCTAGAATTGCTCTTCTTCTTCTCTTTGATCTCCTGTTGGGTTTGTAGGTGTTTGGAGTGGTTTGATACTATCTAACTGAACCCCTGCGACCTGATGTTATCTCAGTCTGCTGCTACTCTGTCATCTTGACTTCTACCCCTCCCAGTATTGTTAATCATAAGAACAATGTTGTACAGCAAATCTTACTGGTCTTGCAACTGGCACTTTATACAGTTTTATTGAACAGCAAAGATCTGGATATTCTAAACTTTAGTTCTTTTTTCAGTATCCATAATGTTTTCTTGGAACACAGTGATGCGCAAATCTCTGGTGGCTTTTGCACTGCAAGGCAGATTTCTCACCCCCACCTCTTTATTGAGATACAGTGGACTTGTAACACTGTGAAAGTTGCTCTCAAGGCCATTCCATGTTGGAAAAGGTAGATTTGCAAATTTTAGGAGATGCAGTGATTTTTTTTTTAAAGATTTTATTTATTTATTTGACAGAGATCACAAGTAGGCAGAGAGGCAGGCAGAGAGAGATAGGAGGAGGCAGGTTCCCTGCTGAGCAGAGAGCCCGATGTGGGGCTTGATCCCAGGACACTGGGACCATGACCTGAGCCGAAGGCAGAAGCTTTAACCCACTGAGCCACCCAGGCGCCCCAGGAGTTGTAGTGATTTGATACACTTATATATTATGGAAGGATTGCCACAATAAGGTTTCTTAAGACCACTATCACATCACATAATTACCATTTTTTTAAAATGGTGAGAACATCTCAGATGCACTTTCTTAGTAGCTTTCAAGTATATAACACAATATTGTTAACTGTAGTCACTATGCTGTACATTAGATCCCTGGAGCTTATTCATCCTATAACTAAGTTTTGATTAACATCTCTCCCACCTCCAAGGCCCTGGCAGTCCTCTTTCTACTCTTTGCTTCTGTGACTTTGTCTGCTGTAGATTCCTCGTACAAGTAGGGTCTAACAGTATTTGTCTTTCTCTGACTTATTCCTGTTTGTACAATGCCTTCAAGGCCCCTCCATGTTGGAAAAGGCAGATTTCCTTCTTTTTAGTGATGGAATAATATTCTGTTGTATATATGCCACATCTTTTTTATCCATTCATTTGTGAATGGACACTTAGGCCATCTCCAAGTCTTGGCTAGTATGAATTATACTACATTGAACATGGGGTGAAGATTTTGCTTCAAGTTCGTAATTTCATTTTTCTGGATAAACACCCAGAATTTCTGGGTATTGTGGATTTCTGGATCATATGATAGTTCAATGTTATTATTATTGTTATTATTTTTAAAGATACATTTATTTAAGAGAGAGAGTGAGCAAGCATGCATGAGAAGGGGAAAGGGCAGAGGGAGAGGGAGACAAGTGGACTCTTCACTGAGCAGGGAGCCTGATATGGGGCTCTATCCCAGGACCTGGAGATCATGACCTGAGCCAAAAGCCAAGAATTGGATGCTTAACCAACTGAGCCACCTGGGTGTCCTGGTGGTTCAATTTTTAATTTTTTGAGGAAACTCTACACTCTTTTCTATAGTGGCAGTAGCAGTTTGCATTCTTACCAACAGTATGTAAGGGGAAACTCAGTATTTCTTTTTTTTTTTTTTAAAGATTTTATTTATTTTTTTGACAGAGGGAGAGAGATCACAAGTAGGCAGAGCAGCAGGCAGAGAGAGGGGGAAGCAGGCTCCCCGCTGAGCAGAGAACCTGATGTGGGGCTCGATCTCAGGATCCTGAGTTCATGACCTGGGCCAAAGTCTGAAGCTTAACCCACTGAGCCACCCAGGCATCCCAAAACTCAGTATTTCTTATCTGGGAGGTAGAACAAATAATATTTATCTGAATTATTGAGGTTAGGCTTAATGTAATGTTCATGAAATGTTAATGATAGCTTTCCATGCTTCCTGTGCATAGAGAAGCTATTATCAATTCTCTGAAAGTGAGGAGAAGACTAATGGAGTTGTTGGTGGAGCTGGTCCTGGAGCTAGCACATACAGGTTTTACTATTTGATGTTGCTGTGTCATTTTATCCCTCTAGACTCTGAATTCCTTAAGGGCAGGAAAGTCCCTGTTGGTCTCTAAAATCTAGTAGGCTCCTTCCCAATGCATGTTCAGATCTCTTCACTTCAGAGCTGCTTAAATTTTTTTCAGAAACAATTTGAAGAAGTCTAGATACCAGAATATAAATTTTTTTTTTCTTTTCTTCCTCTTTTGACTGAAAAGCAAGGAATGCATTATATATGGACACTTGGCCTGAGGGAAATTTTGGTAAAACAGCTATCTAGAGATGTACTATTTAATATTAAACTCACTATAAATTAGCATGAGTCTGTCTGGTGTTTTATGGGAGAATTCTTATGTTATTTTTTTTTCAAGAGTTTTCTTTGAAACTGTTTTAACAATTTTCCCAAAGAATAGTTTGGGTTTAGTCCACTTACTGCCCTGGGTTTTTTCCTTAGAGGTGAATGGTTTTGTTGACTAAATTTCACTAGCTCCATATCAAATCTACAATATGAGATTGTTGAGTGTGATTTTTTTTTCCTTTCTAGTCTAAATTGGAACCTTATGGACATTGAACCTAGAAACATATGCTGATGTGATTTATATGTAGAAAATCTCTTTTCATATTATTAACAAAATCACTATTGTGTTCCAATCTTTGTTCTCTGGGGATGAATCTTAGAAAATCACTTCCTGCCATTCAGATACCTCAGAGCTCCAACTGCCTGAAGCTTGACAACAGATTCATCGGAAAATACGATTCAAAAGTCCAGAAGGTTATGATGACAGGAAAAATGTTTCCCATTCCTCCTGGAAGGGTGGGGAGGGGACAGGAAGGAGAGAATTTTAGAATCTGGTTCTTCCATGTCTGAGAAGAGACAGTTCAGATTAATTACAAGCGCCTTAAATAAGAAACAAGACAGTATCCTCCATGGAGAGTCACGTTAGCCAGCCATAAACATTTGGTACTCATCCTCAGGCTCCAGGTGCAAAGAGAAGTTTAGACAGGTCTGAAAGAAAATCAGGCCAAGCATGTCTTTAAAAATGAAAATTGGAAATAAAACTCTGTGCTCACACGGTTCCTCTTCAGACCTATTGGCCCTCTCTGTATGTTGAGTCTACCACTTCAACAACGCTGGGAAGTTCAAGGTTTCGTGAGTACACGTATCTCTACTATTCTCCCCCTCCGCCCCCCCACTACAGAACATATTTTTCCAATTTAGTTTACAAAGAGATTTAGGTCTTCCCTGTTGTGCTTTATTCACCTATAACGTGGGGGATCATAAATATATTTCCATCTCCTGGGGAACATTCTCCCACATTGCATTTCCGAGCCATGCTGTCCAGATGTGAAAGGTTAAGTTACTTTTAAAATTTCTTCAGAGCAGGGAATCTCTTAATGGAATCCATTATGTTACTCATGCAATGCCAGGTTAGTCAAGGGTGCCTTTTGCTTCGAAAAACAAGATGCATCTGAGCTTGTCCTTTTTCTGGAGATGTCCATCACAGCAGATGCGATAGAGAAGAGTCTGAGAGTTTGGAGGGTTGGGGAGAGTGGCAAATTGATTCAGATCTATGACTTTCCAATTCCTAAACGCTCAGTTTTTATGTGCTTGTTGGTGACTGTGAGCCTCAGTTCTTGGGAGGCAGCCTACAGATGCTGGCTCTGAAGCCACTGGTGCGTTGCTGGAACCAGTGGCATGTGTGGGTCAAGATCAATGAGAATTTCTTTTGAATGAAACTCACAGAGGCTTGATCCAGGCTATGATTTAGATGATGCTGGCTTTTTTTTTTTTTTTTTCCTTTGAAGAATTGACCCTGTCTTTATATCAGTTCGGCAGTAATCCATTTTTGAAAAAGGAAACACTTTGAAGGGAAAGCAGATGGTCAGGGAAAGCATGTTCCACGTGTTGATTCCACCCATAAAGGCAGGATTGATAGCCAGGCCGATTGAGGGCACAATAGGAACCTTTATGTTCCTTCTGCTTCTCTTTCCCTTCTCTTCATTATGGCTTCCCAAACTTAAAACAAGGAAATCTTAGTGGTTCTTGGGCTTGAATCTTCTTCTTGGAACACCTCAGGTGGTGTAGGGAAAAGAGATTGTTCAAGAAACTAGACATTCAGGACGCCTGGGTGGCTCAGTTGGTTGGACGACTGCCTTCGGCTCAGGTCATGATCCCAGAGTCCAGGGATTGAGTCCCGCATCCGGCTCCCAGCTCCATGGGGAGTCTGCTTCTCCCTCTGACCTTCTCGTCGCTCATGCTCTCTCTCACTGTCTCTCCCTCAAATAAATAAATAAAATCTTAAAAAAAAAAAAAGAAACTGGACATTCTGCACAAGACACCTCAAAAGCCCTGAGCTATGTGTTGCATTTAACACATTTTAGTGGGAAAAATAATGTGAAACCAGTAAACTTGGGCCCCTAAATATGGGGCATGTGCTTCCTGAATGTTTTGTACCAATGTCTTAACCTTTCTGAATCTCAGGTTAATTAGTAAAACAGAAGTAATCATATCTTCCTCACAGTGGTGGTAGGGACCCAGTGAAATAATTACATTGAACCAGAGGAAATTGCCAGTATTCAGTTGGTTTTGACCTTCACCAACAGCTCTCTTAAACAAGAGCAAACTCTTAAGCACCATTTTGTAAGTTGTAAAGTACATGTAAATTTTAGTTACAATAAGTGAAAAGTTACCTTTTCTTTTCATGTGTGAGGGAGAAGTGGAACTGTCTTAGGAAGCAACTGGAGAACAACGTGACAGGAAGCTGTGTGCAGAATTTGAAGGGAAAAGATGAGGAAGATTAAAATAAAAAGATGGATTTTTACCTCGTGGGCCACCTTGTGCTACCTTACTGTGGAATGGGAACAAGGTTGTTCTCTTTAACCCACCTTTTTTTTTTTTTTAAGATTTTATATATTTATTTGACAGGCAGAGATCACAAGTAGGCAGAGAGGCAGGCAGAGAGAGAGGATGAAGCAGGCTCCCTGCTGAGCAGAGAGCCCGATGCGGGGCTTGATCCCAGGACTCTGGGATCATGACCTGAGCCGAAGGCAGAGGCTTTAACCCACTGAGCCACCCAGGCGCCCCTTAATCAACCTTTTTAATGAGCTGTGTGTATGTGAAATATTCAGACTATTCTTTGTTAATAGTTTGGAGAGTGAGTTTATTAATATCAAGCCTAGCTTGATAGTAAATAAACTATTGTCTTTTTCAAAGGACAAAACACTTCTTATTCAAGCCGCTCCATCAAAACTCTCCAATTTAATAATATGATTAATAACGTCACTTGAAATTTGGATGATATTCACACACCACATAAAGGAAGAGCAACTTGATCTAACAGGTCATCTGGAATAGATGATCCATATAATATTTATTTTAAGGAAATAATGCAGAGAAACATAACACTACCATTTTTTTTGGGCAGTGATTATAGTTCAAGGTGCTGTAAGACTTAGTAAATAAGGCTAATGAGGGTCAGTGTCACAGTTGATATGTTTTCCTCATCTCTAGTTGAGATATGGTAATATATAAAACATATTTCTGTTTCCCATCTTTTGGACTGATGTTCTGAAGCCAGAGTTAATAGCTAAGGCTTAAATCCTTGAATAAAGATGTGACAGTCAGAGTGGAAGATTGAAAACAGTGCGATTCTCTATCTTAAGAGAAAAAAATTAATTAGCAAGACTTAGCATTTTCCAAAGTTGCAGGGATCCTATCATCATGTGGTTTTGTGTAAAAATCAAACGAAAGTATTCTCATTGAAATCCCCAGACAAGAATTTTTGTCTTGGTTTGGCAATGAATTTTGCAGTGGGTTAAACCATTTGCCCTTATATTTTCATGGATAAAAATGTCTCATTAAGTACTTGGGTTTTTTTTTTTTTTTCCCCTTCTTTTTCCTTGGGTAGAGGGTTTCCATATGTGCAGAATGTGCACATCTGTGAATATTTGGATGTTTTGAGGGTCCTGTAAAGATAACTTAGAAACCCTAAAAAAGTCTCTGCTCTCTATTATTTTAATTCTAAACCATGAGAAACATTTAGAAACCCAGGGAAGATTTCTCTTAGGACAAGACCTGGACTTGTGCAGAGGTATGCGAAATGATCATTCTTACCATGGGGGTAAAACCCCAGTGGAAACCAAGAACCCAAGTGGCCCACCAGTACAAGTGTGACTGTGCGTTCAGGCATGTGGCCGGCCCCCACGGATAGGTGACCCGTCTGCACAGACTTTGTCAGAGGCAAGGAGGGAAAGAGAAGTTCTCTGTCCCAGCATAATGATCCTTAGGTCCTCCTACTGTGTTCAGAACTGCCTTAGTCTGGACGACGAATGATATGGTCTCCAAAGATTCAACAGTCTTACACTCAGAATATAAGCTGGGCACTCGAATATGCCAGAATTGCCATCTGCCTCCTCAGGAGGGTACCAGGGCTAGAGGAACACTTAGCGTCCCCCAGTTTTTGTGGTGGTTGCTGATGTTCCACTGTTTCCCTGAAGCGTTTTGCAGCCTGATCTTAGAGCTTGTGCACCAGTCTTCAGGGTCAGCAGAGAGGTGGGTGGAAAAGACTGCCCGTGTTGGGGGAGAAGAGCAGGAAATAATGAAGCTGGCGGTGGTCTTGGGAGGTCTGCAGGGCTGAGTTACATAGAGACCTCCAGGCTCTCCCAACAGTATTTTATGGAATTCGCTTGGTCATGATCATAGCATTTCAGAGCGGAGAGTGGTCTAAGAAGTTATTCTAGTTTCTCCTTTTGCCTCAAGTAGACGTAGGCTGACATTTGGATGGCCTTTGGAATCTTGTTCTAGAAGGTTTTGTACCACACTTCCTCCTGGGTGATGTGTTCAGCAACAGATTCACCAGGAGAGTCAAAGCAGCCTTGGTCGTAGATGTTTCGAAGAAATTGGTGGAATAGGTTATTTTTAAATCACTGAACACGCAGTTAGAAGTGGGAAGTGCATTATTAAGAACAGACAAATAGTAGATGACATGGTTCTGGGTTATTGTCTAGTCCTGCCTCCATGTGAGTAGTGAAGTGTGGTGAAGGGAAATGTCTTCTTCACCGTTTCTGGACGCTCTTCTTGATTCGGGGTCTAGGGGTCTTCTTTATGATTGTTCTGGGTTCAGTTTCTGTTATTCTTAAGACTCATTTGGTGCTTCCTCAGTCATTTGCAACCCAGTGAAGGTTCATGCCTCGACAGTGTTGGGAGACTGATTTGTTCAGCTGTCACTCTCCCCCTTCCCACCAAGGAGCCCCATGCATGATGCTGGTGGCAGGGGGAGACCCCTGTCCCTGGAGAACTGACTGATGACACCCACAGGAGACTCTGGATTTCTCATGAGCTGCCTGGGAGCGTTGAAACCAGATGGTGGAGACTGGGAAGTGGAGGGAAGGGCAAGCAGATGCATTTTCCATAAAAGAGTCTCAGGAGCCTGTCTGGAGGTCGATCACAAAGACTCAGCAATAAAAGACTTGTTGTGGAGCCTGACCTGCTTAGAATATTTCCTTGATAGATCATCTTCCTGCCTCCCTGCCCCTCCTTTGTAGGGACTTTGCTGGGGCTTCTTCTTTCCTTGGGAGGCTCCCTTAAGTGTCTTTCTTTATTGTATTTATTCAGCAAAAGGATGTATATATTTAAAGATTTTATTTATTTGTGAGAGAGGGAGAGAGAGCATGAGCATGGAAGCAGGCAAAGGGGCAGAGAGAGAGGGAGAGAGGGACCCTCAAGCAGACTCCCTGCCCATTGCAGAGCCTGAGGTGGGCCTTGACCTCAGGACACTGAGACCACGACCTGAGCTAAAACCAAGAGTCAGAAGCTTAACTGACAGAGCCACCCAGCTGCCCCCAGCAAATGTATCTCCAATATTTCCTATGTGCCAAGATGATGTTAGCTGCAATTCCTTGTGGACTGTACTAAGAAGTTTGATGTGAAAGAGTTTTTGTTTTGTTTTTTAATTAAGAAAAAAATAGCCAGGAAGCGATATGACCTAGTAACAAGACTTTACTTTTTATTTATTTACTTATTTTTTTTTAAAGACTTTACTTATTTATTTCACAGACAGAAGTCACAAGTAGGCAGAGAGGCAGGCAGAGAGAGAGGGGAAGCAGGCTCCCTGCCGAGCAGAGAGTCTGATGCGAGGCTCGATCCCAGACCCCTGGGATCATGACCTGAGCCACAGGCAGAGGCATTAACCCACTAAGCCACCCAGGAACCCCCAAGTAACAAGACTTTGAAAGGTACCCTACCTCCTGCATGGAGCAGAGATAGCTGTTGGGCAGACGTGGAAATGGGAAGAGGGCTTGGGGCTGCCCTGAGCATGGGTGGTGTTGGGCTGGAGCAGGGTTAGGATGGGGAGGGGTGGATGGATTGATAATAAATTTAGAGATAGAAACGATAGAGTTTGGCAATGGATTAAAGAAGGAGAGGAATGAGGAGAGAATTAATAATGACTCCTAGGTTTGTGACATGTGGAAATGGGAGTTATACACCGAGATGAGGAAGGTGGTGGGGGTGGGGTCATGGGAAGATGACCAGTTTTGTGGGGTAAATAAGAACCTTTCAAACTTTTCATGGATGTGAAGGCATAGCATTAATTCACTTCTTAAGACTCCCTTTTTCAGCTAAACAACTCTACTTACTTAACAAGATAAATTTATTTTAATATGTCCATACTGGATCATGGTTGACCATTGTGTGAAGACAGTCATTAAAAAATCCCTTGCTCTTGAATGTTGTGGCTCTCTGCCAGTGTTTCTTCCTTACCCATTAAGGAGTTCTGCTGTCATAATATATCTTTGGCTCATTCAATTTAAACAACGTATTCTGTTTGACTTTTTATAGTTGTGAACTAAACTTGATCTTTTATCACCATGAGTTGTATGTCTTCTAGATCCCACAGTTTTATTCTTCAGTACATAGCCACTGATCATGGTTATAATTACATGTTTTTTTTTTTTTTCCATTTTAAATGGCCATTTTCCTTTATTCCACAGAAAAAAAAGCGCAGAACCAGGGACAAAGATCTTTAGTGTAAGCGTGTTGAGGGAGATCTTTCTGGAGGAACTAAAGGAATAATTCAGAGGGAAAATTGCTCTGGAAAATTCCCAATCTCTACTTCTTTAAATATTAGTTGTCAAGGAAAGTGTCATAAATCATTGGTTAATATTTGAAGACAAATTTAGAATTAGATCAAAATGTTTTGCCCCCGAATATCCCAGCTGTTCCCAACAGAACCTCAGAGTCTCACTTTCAATCAGGATCTGGATCGAACAATAGTCATTTTAGGACAAATGTTCCCCAGTGCCAAGATTTTTGTGGCTGGAAAAGTCAAAAGAGAAATTTAGACCGGCTTTATTGTGCATGGTCAGTAATTTTCAGTACTTGTTTGGTAATCACGTTGGAAGATAACAGCAGAATTCTGTTTCAGAATATCCTTGCAAATAATCATTTGTAATTTAATCTTAGAATTTCCTCTGGACCCCACTATATTTTCATGAATTTATATTTTTCTGGCTTTCTGTGGGTATTGCTTGTCTGAGCCTTATATTCTTGATAAGTCCCATTTTTAGAATAAAAAAAACAAGGGGCTCCTGGGTGATTCAGTTGATTAAGCGTCCAACTCTTGGTTTTGGCTCAGGTCATGATCTTGGAGTTGTGAGACTGAGCCCCACATGGAGGCCTGTCTGGAGGCCAGAACTGGGCTTGGCACTTGGTTGGGAGTTTGCTTGAGAGTCTCTCCCTCTGCCCCTCCCCCTGCTTGTGCTCTCTTTAAGATAAATAAATAAACCTTAAAAAAAACAATCAAAAAGCAAATCAAGACTTCACTGATGTTGAAACTTTGCTGGTGAGGCTTATATTCAGTGAAAATAAGCACTTGGTTGGAAGTTCAGCTTTCCTGGACCACCACCCCACCATACCACCTTCTTTTTCCATTTATAGTTGGAAAAGCAGAGTGGCAATAGTTTTCGTTAGGTGAATTATTAATGTTTCCTTTTGACATAAGCTTGGTGTTTGGAACATGGAGCCAAGATCTTTGCTTTTGGGTTTGAAATTTACTCTGTGATCAGCAATTCATATCTAGACTCTAGGATTCTGAGCTTTAAAATGAGGATGGTAATTCCCTTCTGCCCTGGGGTGGGGTGGAGGGCTGTTGTGAAACTTCACAAATTTATAATTTGTAATATGCTTTGGAGAATAAGAAAACGTCATAGAAATAATAAACACTGTTATGACAACAACTTCTGCGTTTGTAAGCAAACTATTAACACAAATGAATCTTTGTATGCGTCAAAAGGTAAGTGAAGACTTGACTTTGTTTCGGTTGGTTTAATAAATGTAGATATCTGAAAGATGTACTTCATTACACAAAGTAGCCGTTTTTTTCCTAGAGGAGGAGGTACATGTGAATAAACCAGTTTCTTGTTCTTCTTATTCAAATGAACTGAAAGACTATTAAATCTTTTATTTAAGTAGACTTTATTTAAATTTATTTTAATAAATTTATTATTTATTTATTTAAATAGATGCAATTTCTCCTAGGGTAACAAATAATTTTAGTTGGTTTATTTATTTATTTTTTAAAGATTAAATAGCCTCTACACCGAACATGGGCCTTGAACTCATGATCCCGAGGTCAAGAGTCACACACTGTACCCACTGAGCCAGGCAGGCATCCCTGTTTTTGGTTTTTAAATAAAGTAGGCACTTCTACCGACAGTTTTAAGTGTTGGCAAGGATTATGGCTGCCAGAAAACAGAGTAAAATTGGAATTTCGGATAAGCAAGGCATCATGTTTTAGTGTAGGCACATCCCATGCAGTGATGGAGTGGAGACATGAACTGTGTTTTCCTACAGCAGAACAGTAAGGATAGACAACAGTGAGAATAAACAAAGTGTGGCTGTTTGCAGCAACAGGGATGACTTTCAGGCACAGAATATTGAAGGAAGGCAATAGTCACAGAGTGCATTCTGCATCATCCCGTTTCTATGGAATTTAAGGAGAAATAAAGTTAAACTATGGAATTAGGTCAGTCCAGCAATTAGTTTTGGAAATCTGTGACTGGGCCCGGCAGGAGTGGGCCCTGGGGTGCTGGTTGTGATCTGTTTCATGATCTGGGTGCTTCATTTTATGAAAACTCATCGGGTGGTGGGCTGGGTGGGTCAGTTGGTTAAGTGTATGACCATTGGTCTCAGCTCAGGTCTTGATCTCAGGGTTGTGAGTTCAAGCTCTGCCTTGGGCTCCACCCTGGGCTTGGAACCTACTTAAAAAAAATGCATAGCTTTAAAAAAAATTCATTGAGGTGTTATGGTCTATGTGATTTTCTTTATGCATGTTATATCTGAATGCAATTTATAGGAGAAAAATAGCATGCTTTAACATATTTTAACAGATTTCTTAACTTTAGAAACTTTCAAGAGAAATTTGAGGAAGTAAAAAACTTGACAAATATTCATGTAACTGTGCATTTATTACTATAGATGCCTACCGTATTTATACTTATATATTTATACTATATTTGTTACTATAGATTACTATAGATTTAATCCAGGAAATGAAGATAGCTATTTCAGTTTAAGGTGACATTTACTATGTTCCTTTATTAGGTGGTGACACTAATAGTCACCATTTCGAGATAAGCAAGTTTTATAAATGGTGAAAAAGTGTTCTCTAATGCTCTAAATCACATGGCTGAGGTTTCTGGGAAACCTACCTACCATTCGGGTAGAATGGAGGGATTAAAATCGTAGGTAGGCTTCAGGGGCACCTGGGTGGCTCAGTCGGTTAAGCGTCTGCCTTGGGCTTAGGTCATGATCTTGGGGTCCTGGGATCAAGTCCCACAATGAGCCCACCTCAGGCTCCCTGCTCAGCAGGAGTCTGGCCCTCTCTCTCCCTCTGCTCTTCCCATCCTGCTTGTGCTTTCTCTTGGCATCTGGCATTCTCTCTCTCTCTCTCTCAAAAAAACAAAACAAAACAAAACAAAAAAACAACAAACAAACAAACAAAAAAACAAAAAACAAAACTTAAAAAAAAAAAATCAAATCATACATTGGCTTCAAAAACAGACCTGGCCGTGAATCTTGCTAAGGTCCTCTCCAGCTTCCTTGGCAGTCCACTTCACTTCTGTGAGCCTCCTTTTCTTCATCCATAAAATAGGGACAGTAACATCTCAGAGCTTTAAAGAGGTTGTTGTATATGATAAAGACAGTAACAGTGGAACATGGAGTGCAGTGCCTGTAGCGAGGAAGGTACTCGATACAACAAGCAGTAGGTGAAGAAAACCAGCAAGTCAACAGCTTGTCTAGGTCTACAATCCTCACGCCTTCCTCTGGTTGGCAGTTTTAGCTATGGATGTCGTTGCACTCTGGGTCAAGTAGAGGCTCTATTTTACAAACAGGGCTGGGAAAACAGAACATGAGTTTGCTGGTGCCAGGCTCTAAACGTATTCATGCAGCGTGGTAAACCAGTGTCTTGCTTTGATTCAGGCGCATGTGCCTGGCTGCAGCTAGGACGGAGACTCTTGCCTTTGGTCCCGAATTGCATGACCTGGAAAAACCAGACCGCAGTGGGACCCAACTATCCTATGGGACTATCATGGGCGGGTCTGTCTCTGGTGACCTGTCTGCGCTCTTTCAGCTTTCTCATTTCTGATCATCTCAAGATCTGCCTTTCAGACGAACCTGTATGTGGGGCCGTGCATATTGTGTATGTTGATGTTATGTGGTGTGAGGCCAGGATCTTCAAAGGTGGGTGACTCGGATGCACCCCAGCAGTGGAACTGCAGCGGTGTTGAAGCAGGAGGGGCAGGTGTCTTTGTGAAGAAGCCTTCATCCTCACCCTCGTGGCCAATGCTGCACGGTGAGTTCTGGCTTTCTCAGAACGGGAGCATGAAACTATTGTTTAAAACCAGTTGGTTCTGGGGCACCCGGGTGGCTCAGTCGGTTAAGCATCTGACTCTTAATTTTGGCTCAGGGTCACGAGATTCTGAGCCCTGCATTAGGCTCCCCATTAGGGAGAGAATCTGCTGGAGATTCTTTCTCTCTCTCTCTGCCCACCCCCATCCCATGTGCTCTCTCTCTAAAGTAAATCAATCTTAAAAAAAGTTAAGAAGGGGCACCTGGGTGGCTCAGTGGGTTAAAGCCTCTACCTTCGGCTCAGGTCATGATCCTGGGGTCCTGGGATTGAGCCCCGTATCGGGCTCTCTGCTTGGCAGGAAGCCTGCCCCCCGCCCCCCACCTGCCTCTCTGCCTACTTGTGATCTCTGTCAGTCAAATAAATAAATAAAAAAAATTAAGAAAACCAGCGGTTCCTCAGTGGTTGTAGAACAAGGACGCCCTTTACACATCAGGCATTTTAATGGGCCCCACATGCTTGTGCCTGTACCTTGGACTTCTGTTGCTTGAGAAGATAACAAAGTGATGCAAAGATGCAGTAAATTCAGCGCCACGTTTATGAATGTATATTTCACCAGTCATGAGCATTGAAGAGAACGAGCATGGCATATTGTCTGCTTTGTCTACAGATGATACCGGGGGCACCTGTGATGTCGGGCACCTTGCACGGCCTCTGGAGTCCCTCGGGGGTCTCCCCTGTTGGGAGCACAGCTCTAAGCTCCCTCTGGGAAGCAACTCTGGTGGCCAGCCGTCGTACATAGAGGATTCTACTGAGTGGACTCTACACTGTGCAGGGGCCCCTCTGGCTGCTTCCTCGAGGGCAAACCAAGTCATCATTTGCAAAGTGGGACGAGCAGCTTACTTCCTGGTGTGGTTGAGAGCAAATTAGACAAGCCTAGAATAGTGTGGCACAAAATGCAAGCTCAGGAAATGTGGGTTCCCTCTAGTGGCCATCCTCCTCTTTTGAAAATGCAAAGGAGATCATTTTACTTTCCTACTTAAATCTCTCCAGAGGTCTCCCGTGGGTGTTGCTGAAGTCAAAGTCAAAGTCATCCTTTCTGGCCTTCCTCACTGAGCCCCGCCCTCCCGGGGCTTCAGTCCTCCGTGACCTGAGTCCTTTCCTGCAGGAGGAGCTTCTGTGCCTAGGAGCACCCCCAGCATCTTCGGGCTTATCTTTTCTCTTGTGGGTCAGCGGAGGAGTCATCTCCTCAGACAGGCTGGGTCCGAGGCACACTCTCCTGAGTACCCCTGTCCTCTGCTGGTGTTGGTTTCTATTTCGGCATGGATCATAATTCGTAATAACTAACTAACTAACTAGCTAACTAGCTTTCCTGTTTATTTTCTGTCTCCCTCAGGAGAGGGACTTGGCCCGCTGTGTTCACTGCCATCTACTGTGCTCCTCACAGAGCCTGGCACTGAGTAGGGGACGAAATCGTATGTGTTGAGTGACTGATGGCGTCCAGCACGCAGTAGGTGCTTCTGAAGTGTTAGCTAATTGTTTTATGGCAGAAATATCCTACCGAACAATCGGATGTGGCATGTCAAGATATTGTCAGCTTTTACTGAAAAAGTATGGTCATGAACCACATTTACCCTGGTCCTTCTCTGCGGTAGAAATACAGAAATCTGACTGTACCCCACTCCCACAGTGTGCCCAACTTCTCTCTGAGAGTCTCTCATGTTGGTGTCATCGTGTGACACGTGTGTGTGTGTGTGTGTGTGTGTGTTTACTTAGAACGGTAACCGGCACATAGTAGGTACCATTTGATGTTAGCTATCATCATCACCATCCCCAATATTAATGTGTGTTGGAGTCAAATTCCTCAGTACTTTTCTCCAGTCTTCTAGACATGTTTCCCTGTGTCTTTCTCAATGGCCACCTTTGGCTGAAGGGTGGTAGGCCTTCCTCCTTCCTCTGGCTGATGTTATCACTGCTCCCCTAACCTTAGGGGAACGGTGTGCTGTCCTGACCACAACATCTCAAGTGGAGAGTTTTCCTCACGCTTCCCTCAAAACAGAGTCCAGGCCACAAGTTTTGCCAGGTCCTTCTCACGCCCAGGAATAATTGACATGAGGACCAGCAGTGAAGGTGACTTGTGGAGCTCCCAGCAGTACCTCTCCTACTAGCCCAGGAACCTCAACTTGCCTTAGGTCTTTCTCAGTTGCCCCATTTCACATCTGCCCTTGGGCCATGCTGGAGGGAGACAGAGAGAGAGAGAGAGAATTAAGTTTTAGTCACTGAGGAAAGCAAGAAAGCCTCAGAGTCCCATCTCTGACTCAATTCTGTGTAACAACTGACATTTCCAAATCAAGGCTTAACTTCCTCTCCTCAAAGTGCTGAAATAAATTAGAGTTTTTTTTTTTTTTTTTGTCCTCCCCTAACAACCACTGGGAGTGTTCTTGATTTGTATCAATGTAATCAAAGGGCATATTTTGATGTTTTTCCTAAAATAAGGTAAAAATCACCTGGAAGGTGAATTCAGTCATCCTTTGAGGAGGCAGAAAACTGCTTTTAAAGGTAAGGTTTTCTCTTTTCTCACACTGGCCAATGCCCTCTTTGTCTTCCCGCTACAAGCTTCAGGCACTCATTGCCTGAACATAAGGACTGTGTCAACACTCTCCTGTCCACTTCAAAGAAACAAGCATCCTCCCTCCCTACTGCAGGTATGTACCAGTCAGGATGGCCTATGGCATTCTGCTGTAACAAACATCCCCCAAATGTGTGTGGCCAGAATGAGTAAGGTTTGTTTCTCACTGACATTACATGTTCGGGCCAAGTGGCTGTGCTAATGGCATACTCTCAGAGACCAAGACGGCTAAACAGTCACCCTCTTGAATTGTAGGCCACTGTGCCATAGGGAGTGGCAAATGTTGTCTTACATCTGCAATTCAATGTCCTGTTCCAGAAGTGACACATGTCATTTCTGCTGTCTACTCATTGGCCAAAACAAGCCATGTGGCCCCACCCTACCAGCTGGGAGCCGGGAGGTGCAGGTCTCCCCCCAACCCAGGAGAGCCGACTGCTTTGGTGGAGAGTACCAGTGCTCCTCACACAGATTTCACTTCTTTCCTCAGAAAGAGCTCGTTGATCTTATATTTTACTTCTGCTTGGGATTCTCTTTCATTTCTCTTCTTGAGGACCTAGTGATGAAAAAATGAGGCCTATCACATAGTATCAAGAATGCATTTTCTTTTTCAACCTGCTATTCTTTTAAACCTTATTTTCCTCATGTTACTTCTTCCATTCCTGGGTTGAAGGAATGTGTTTTGTCCTTTTGATGTGTTTTGTCCCCTTCTAGCTTTGACATTACTTTGAAAATTTGAGATTGGAACTTACAGGGCTCCTGACCAACACTGGGAAAGGATTTAGCTTGGCTCCTTTTCTGAGTCCCACCTTGTATCTCACACTCTCCTCCCCACCCCCCAGATATTCATGTATCAGTATTACCAGATTCCTGAGCATTCCTGAGAGAGCCTCACATCCTCCTCTCTCCACTCTCCTGAACTTCCAACTCCAGAACCTCTTAGACCCCATAAAGGGAATTGTGCTGTGAAAATCACAACAGTGTTATCACTACAGTCAAGTGTTTCTTCCAGTAAGAGAAAGTAGGTTTCACAAGAGAAAGAGCTTTGCTGCAAGACGGTTCTAGTTGCTTCTTACATTTTGTCAGTTCAGATGCCGTGTCCATGTTGTAGGGTTTAGTGACCCTGGTGGTGGTTCAAGTCAAAGCGGCAGTTATGTGAATTATCTACTCAGGTCCTCGAAATAGTAGCTGGTAAAAGGAATTATACAAAGCCAGCTTCTTCTGAGTGAAAAAGTTACATAATTTTTTAAAAACAGAGACATTGCTCATAATCAAGCTCTTTGAAAATGTTGGTGTATATTTAACAGACTTTAGCTTTTCCCATGACGAGATAGTTCACTCTGAGGTAAAACAGACAGATGTGTTTATCCAAACGTGGGGATAGCCTTACTTCTAAGCCCTTCCCTTAGAGCCATCTATAGAGATATACAGAGCTATGGAAGTATCTTTGCGACAGGAAAATGCAATGGAAAATAATCCAGACCATGCTTTGCATTGAAAGCAAACGGTATGATATATTGCAGGGCAGGCAATTTCAAACACTTCTCTTAGGTCAGGCTAATTTTCTAGTCTAAGATCAGAATGCAAACATGACTAAGCCAATGTATGTGGATTTCTATACAAAACATATGTGAGTAATATTATTTTTTGGGAAGATTATGGGCAGGCCCTTTCTTGTAAATATAATTATTTAGGATTATGGTTCAATTCCTGGCACTGTCTGTGAAGCTTAAAAGCTTTCTAGGGAATGGAAGTTTTTGCTCTCTGTGGGTCACAGCTCTGTTTGACTGAGAATAACAGGACATGAAGCAAGCAGGGCTGTTTTTTCCCCTCCCAGGTGTGAGATGCTCCGGTAACATGAGCAGCAGAAACTCCTTCCCAGAAAAGAAAAAGTGATCAAAAATGAGAAAAAAAAAAATCAAGTGTGGCAAAAAAAATGGAATAGAACAGGTTTTTACAAACACGGTAGTCCATCCCTTATCATCTTTTTTTTTTTTTTAAGATTTTATTTATGTATTTGAGAGAGAAAGAGAGAGAGCACGAGCATGAGTGGGGGTGAGGGGCAGAGGGAGAGAGAGAAACAGACTCCCTGAGGAGCAGGGAGCCCGGTGTGGGGCTCTATCCCAGGGCCTTTGAGATCATGACCCGAGACAAAGGCAGGTGCTGGACAGACTGAGCCACCCAGGCGTCCCTTATCTGCAGTTTCTTTCCAGGTTTCAGTTACCTGCAGTCAGCCAGGGTCTGGGAGCAGATGGCCGCCCTTCTAAGGTAGAATCAAAAGGTCAAAGTAGCCTAAGAGTAGGTCACAGTGCCTACATAATTCACCTCACTTCACCCCATCGCACAGGCGTTTTACCATCTCACATCATCACAAGGAGGGTGAGTACAGCACAATAAGATATTTAGAGAGAGGGCAAGACCACATTCACATCACTTTTATAATCGTTCCACTTTATTATTGGTTATTATTAATCTTTTACTATGTTTAATTTATAAATTAAAGTTGATCATAAGTATGTATGTATAGGAAAAAGAACATAGTCCATATAAGGGTCAGTATTATTTGTGGTTTCAGCTGTCCTCCCCCTGGGGTGGGGGTGTGTGTGTGTGTCTAGGAAGGTATCCCCTGTGAATAAGGGGGGGGGGGATAACTGTAAGTCTGTCTCCAGTCCACAAGATGGCGGTAAAGATATTCCTAAGTACCACCTGGGAGAAGAATGAAGCCCCTAAGTGGCAAAGTATTATTTCAAGAGTGTGCTGTAGGAATCGATGCTATTGAAACCAGAGGAAACACATTTAAAGCCTGGCTGAATGTTGTTTGTGAGAAGCTCCCTTTGCCCTTAGCTCTCAGGAGGGAAACGAAGGAGAAACAGAGAAGTGCAGCTTGACATCATACCAGGAGTTTTTGTCCCCCCGAAGAGGAGACCTCAAGCTGGAGACCAGAAGTTGCTTTCCCTCTTCTACAGTCTCGAGCTTTCCTTGAAGTGAGATGATAAACAAGCCATTTGTTGACTTTCAAGGCTGAAAATAAAGTCGACAACTAAACTGTGAATCAGGCAAAAAGAAGGTCAGACCAAAAACACTGTGCTTTGAGCAAGAGGTCATGGAATGATCCAAGGACATGGACTTTTGCTTAGTTTTTTTTGTTTGCTTAGATTCGTTTGCTTAGATTTTTGCTTAGATTTTTCTTTTGCTTCGTTTGCTTAGATTTTTCTTTCTTTCTTTCTTTTTTTTTAATATGGAAAGACAAATTCATCTGTAACTCAGAAGTAACATATTAAAATAGTTAAGTTAAAACTTCTTGGGACACCTGGGTGGCTCAGTCGGTTAAGCATCGACTCTTGATTTCTGCTCAGGTCATGATCTCAGGGTCATGAGATCGAGCCCTGTCTTGGTCTCTACACGGAGTGTGGAGTCTGCTTGAGATGCTCTCTCTCTCTCTCCCCCTCTGCCAGTTCCCCTGCCTGTGTGTTCTCTCTTTAAATAAATAAATGCAGTTTTCAGAAAAATTACTTCTTCATCACTGTGTTTTATTGATTTCATTAGTACTGGAAAAAGAACACGCGAGATCTAGGTTAGATTAAGTAAGTTTCCAAACATGGGAATTGAAGAAGAGCCTTTTCTGTAGGTCTAGCCAAATGGGATGATTTAGTATGAATGAGTCACAGCCCTGCTAGTCCTAATCTGTATCCACATCTCTGCCCTGGAGGGGAGGATCTGGCACTTGGAAGCACATGTTGGGCCACTCGGCACAGGGCAACAAACACTGGTTGAGCAATCACGCTGTTGCATTCAGATCCCGAAACTCAAGAATGAGAGAGGCACATAGTCTGCCCTTGAGGAAGGGAGGAAAGTCTTGTCTTTTCTGTCTCTTTGCAAAAATTGGTTAGTAGTCTTGTTTATGAGCTTTGTTTCCATATAAAACTTGGGAGGACGTGTGAGGAAGAATTGATCTGAAGTTTCATTGGGCCCCGAGTAGGCGTTTGGCTGCAGCTGGTGCCCAGTGGGGTCTTTCTCCTCAGCACAGCGTGACTAGTGAAGAGATTCTAATACTTTTCCTCAGCAGGGGCTACAAAGTAGGTTTATTTTCCTCTCCGGTCAGGGGATGACCCATAGCTATTAAGCAGCATTCTCTTGGGACAAAGGGAGGGAATGAAGTCTAATATTGAATACAAACATTACATTCTGGGAGAACTTTCTAGTGAGCTGAGTCTGCTCCTAAAACAAGGCTTAAACATCGAGAAACGTTATTGTCCCCATTTGACAGATGGGCAGGCTGAGGCAAGGACAGATTAAGAAATTCATCCGTTCTTATGTCATCTGTCATCGATAGAACTAGTTATAGGGTACACCGGCCTGTTGATATCTGACCATATGTCACTTCTCCTGCACAGGACCTCTGTTTGACTAGAAAATGCTTTTTTTGTGTGCATTTGGGAAAGGGGCACCCTTTGGGCCAATGCAGCTCCACAGGTGCCTGGCTTGGCAAAAGGGTCATGGGCTTCATTTCAGTTCCTGCTTACTTCTATGCTTGGGTGCCCTTGTGCAGTAGACAACCTGCACAACTTTGTGTCATCCCTGGCTCTGTTATTGCTTCATACATGGGAATCAGACTCTTCCATGATTTGGTGAGAAAACTGAGAGCTGGAAAAGTCAGCATGGGAGATCTGCCATATTGCAGATGCATAGTCAGTGTTTGCTCAATGAATAGATTAGGTCAGGCATCCCATCACGTGGTCACCCTGCACCATTGCATCCTTTAGAGTTCCCTAAAAAGGCATGTTTGGGGCAGAGGTAGAGATTGCGGGTAGGCACACTTCTCAGTTGTGTGCCTCTTCTTCCTGAGCGTGTTAAATTCCTTTGTGAGTTCTTGCTCCCAACCTTTATGAATAAGAGGAATAAAACCACTAACACCACTTGTTATTTCTTTGGGGCTGACCACATACCTATAAATAGGTGGGTCTCTACATGGAGCTCTGGGAAGAGGAAACCAACAGCTCTCCTGCTTCCATGCCCCCTGCAGTCTTGAGTGAGAAGGTGTGGACAAGGCCATCTGCAGCTCCTATCAGGCACACCGAGATCTGCAAACAGCCCTGAACTTCAGATGAGAAGCCCTCGGGGCGGTCCGGGGACGCGTCTTCCTGGAGGTGGGGGTCACAGAGATGGCTCAGGAAGGAGTTGGAGAAAATGGACTCTTGTGTCCAACGGCTTGAAAACCACCCTTTCAGCACCCTAAGATGGAGTGGGGAGAATCAAGACTGAGAACATCCCTATTTTAGTTAAAGTCAGTGGAAAACTCTGGGGAGGAACAGGGTTCCTCTCTTGAGCCTGTGTCTTGTGCCCCATGGAGCTTGCTGGGCGGGGCAGGTCCTACAAGGCTCTTGATCGCTACCTAGAGCTGCTGATAATGCCCAGTTAGGTCTGGGAAGGGTGGGAGGCTTGCTGCGGTGGGAATCTAGATAAGCCACAGAGAACTGACAGATTTAGGCCATTTTATCTATTATCAGTTGTTTTCACAAGGCAACTGTAAAAATGAAATTATCCTGTGTTGAAAAAGAGACTCCCTCCTGTCTCCTCCAACAGAGTCTAGTAACTGGCATGAATTAATTTTTCTTTCGTGCCCAGTTCCCACAGTTTCATCTTTCTGGGGCAACTCAAGGAGTAGATCCTTGAAGTCGTCAAACAAATGCGATTTTAATTTCTACTTTTTGAGTGAAATGAAAAAAAAACATTTAATTCCAGTGGAGTTAACATTTGAATGAATTTTTAAAAATTGGCTGCCATTATTTAATTTCTTGGTTGTTTATATATTAATCATTTTGGGGGGCGGGGGCGAGTGAACAGTTGGGAATTCGCTCATGGGAGGATTATCTGATTGAAGAAACGTTTTCTACCAACAGCTGAGCAGCAAGCATGACCCCCTCTGCTGTGGCTTCTGAATTGAGACACCAAGAATTTTTACCGCAATATGATTTATCCATTGGTCGGTATATTCCTGCTGCTGGAAAGATTTTATAGTTGTGCTGTGACCATATGCAGCTGAGGCCAGAGAGAGGCTGACGTATACAAGAGTGTCTTTAGACTAGGAGAAGATTTACTCATGGGGGCAGCCCCCAGGGGAGCAGATAGAGACCAGCTGGGAGGGGCTGTCTGCTGGAAAGGTGTTTCTTAAATCTGTCCTTTGCCTTGTGAACCACAGAAAGACTCACATGGCCATGACCACGTTTCCAGGTAGCAACTGTTTATTTTCAATTGGAGTGACATTACTGTTTTCTGTTTCACTTTTAAGTAACCTTTCTCAGCATAATTCTGACTGGTGTTCCTTCAGGAGCAATGATGGGAAAGATGACTTAAGTAATGACTAGCTTCTCAAGCCTTCCACTTTGCACCAGCTCCCAAGAAACTAGCCCTCGAGCTGCGGTCAGCAGACATAATGACGTAGGAGGCTGAAGGTTCTCCACATGAAAGCAACACCACATTGTATTTTTCTTTTGCTGGAAGTTTTCTTCTCTGACGGAAAGTTTATCAACTTTTGAGGTTCGTACCGTTTTTTTTTTTTTCTCTCTGAATTAAAAAAAAGAATCTGTGTGATCCCAGCTTTTAGCCTAGTGTCAGGCACCCAGAAAGATCTGTAACAGCAGAGTTAATAAATAAATGAACAGAATGACCACGAGTGCTTTCGAGTCCATTTGAGTATCTGACTGTATGGGGCTTGCTTGCCCTGTTGCCTGGTCTCATCAAAACCACAGAAAGCTTCAAAAACTAACATGTTTGGCCTCACTGATTTGGGGAAATCATTGAGCCACAAAAATGCTCCTGATGACGTACGTTTCCAGGGGCCAGTGGGCATTTCCATGGTCATCTCTTCCTTTGTTTACCTATCAAAAGGCATAGAGATCAGAAACCACATGGCCTGAAGAATTCTCCTCCTGCCTCATGAAGTCCACGGGGAAAAGATGTAGGAGGAGGGGCACAGGGCTTAGTATGTTGTGTTAGACCCATTTTCTAGTTCTTGCTGAATCAGCTCTGCTTTCTCTCTGGCCTGGCCTGTATGAACCTGCATGGTCGCGTGCAGGCACAGAGCTCTGAATTCGAGCAGGCATTGCCCTAACTCCCCAAACTCATCACGTCACAGGATCACATGTTTGCTCCGGTTCGAGATCTAGCCTCAATCACTGATAGTCACACCACAAATAATGCCCAGCTGGGGCATCAAGCCCTGTCATCACACTCACACGAGTGGCATTCCTCCTCGGGGACCCAGCTGGTGCTGTCCTATCCCTGGTTTGTGTACCCTGTCACCACTAATTCAGTAATTGTAACAGCTTGTTTGACCTCTGCTTTGAAAAGAGAGAGTGATTAAAAGGTTATTGTCTGCACATTTTGAAATGTGTGGTGAACCATTCAGCCCAGAGGTTGTGAGATTCATTCATTCACTTATCTATTATTCTGAATGCCCAGCACAGTGCCTGGCAGGCAGGAGGCAATCAGACCCTGTGTATGAGTGGCTGAGAAAAGACAGGGCATTATACCCAGTTTTTGGACAACACGCCAAAGCCGTGGACAGTTTGTAAGACACACACACGTCTATGGTTGAATGCCAGGCAGAGTTTTAAACGCTTTGCCTATATCAGCACATCGGATCTTCCTAATAGACCCCAGAGGTGCTTTTCGTTGTCACCCCCAGCTTATAGACAGGGAAATTAGTCTCACACGAGTTGCTCAAGTCAGTAGTAAGTGCTAGAGCTGAGGCTTGAACTCAGGCATTCTGTAGGCAGAGACTGTGCCTTCATCATGAACCCCCACTGCCTTTCACGGTTTTTAAAATTTTATTATTTTTTAAAAAGATTTTATTTATTTATTTGACAGACAGAGAGAGAGATATCACAAGCAGGCAGAGAGGCAGGCAGAAGGAGAGGGAGAAGCAGGCTCCCTGCTGAGCAGAGAGCCAAATGTGGGGCTCGATCCCAGGACCCCGAGACCATGACCTGAGCCGAAGGCAGAGGCTTTAACCCACTGAGCCACGCAGGCGCCCCTGCCTTTTCCGTTTTGATACTGCTCACATTCTTGGGCCCCCAGGAGAAGGAGCATACATAAAGTAAATTCATTAAAAAAAGACCAAACAAACAGTCTCTGCTTTAAGTCTCTTCCAGACTTGACACAAATGTTTGGGATTTGGTTTAGGAGTTAGACGGGATAAGTGGAATCCAGCTCACATACCAAGGTACTGAAATCTTATCTCTGCTGATTTCTTATCTCATATTTCATGTTGCACATAAAATACCCCTGGACTTCTTTGTCTTCAGAAACCCACACAAAGGGCACTTGATTTAATGATGTCAAGTGATCCATCTTGGTATGGCAGTCTTATCACAAGTGCTACGAAACTATTTTTATTGTGTTTTCTTGTGAGCAGCTATGGAGACAGGTCCAGATCCACAGCTAATTCCCATTTCCACGAAACTTCCGTAGCAGATGGTGGGTGTTCACGTCTAGACAGTCTGTGGTGCATGAAATTAAACTAGAAGAGAAGGCTCCTGAATCTGGATCATGGATTCAGTTCCACAGATGCCTCCCTAGTGCTCTTTCTTATTTATAATTTTCAGTTATGCTATGAATTATGAAAGTAACACATAATTATTGTCACAAATGAAACAACGTAAAGATATATAAAGAAAAGTTAATAGTCACTTCCCCCAACACACACACGCAAGTGTGCACACACACGCAATCACACCAGAGTGCACACCCATTCCTCTCCCTCCTAGAGTAGGCAATAGTAACAGCCAGGTGTTTATTCCTCTGTACTTTTCCCTATCTCAGCGAAAAATGATGCAAATATAGATGAACATACTATTATAGACATTAATGTGCAATTTTTTATTTTTACAATTTCCTGGACTTTATTTTTTAGAAGAGTCTTAGGTTGACAACAAAACTGAGTAGAAAGTAGAGGTTACCCATATAATCCTTGCTTCCACATATGCTGAAGCACCCCCTTAGCGACATCCCCCCCACCAGCGTGGGACACTTGTTACAACTGAACATAACTGCAATGTATCTTTTTAACACAGTAATATATGAAGTTGCCAATGTTTGACCATTTTGACCTACAAAATTGGCTATTTCAGATGGTTCAACATAATAGCAGATCCACTGATACAGATTTCTATGATAATATCAAATCAATGCATGGAGGCACAAAATTCTGTCATGGTCATTTCCCTGTGGATTGTCAGATTATTTCCAGTTTTTGAGAGGACAATGATGCTGCAGTAAACTTCCTTAACTTTTTTCTCTGTTTCTTTTAAACAATTGCTCATGGCTGTATCCCAGTTTCTTAGAACATGACTTGGCACATGGGAGGTGTTCGACAAACATTTGTTGAGTAACTAAATGGGGGAAGAGGCTCAGATGCTATCATGACAGCTGTGTGAATCTTAGGCCACTCATCTGATATACCTGCCATTGGATGAGACCATGGGTTCTCCACATCTGGCCTCATTCTTCCTGCAACTCCCTGCCATTTCCTTCTGCCTGTGGCAGTCAGTGAGTGTTTCCCAGAGTCACAGATTCCTTTCTACTTCCTTTAAAAATAGCTTTGTTAAAGCATAAGGTTTTCAGCATATGCACAGATACGTGCAACCATCAATTTTAGAACATTTCATCCTATGTGCAACCGGTCAATTTTAGAACATTTTCATCCCTTCAAAAGGAAATCTCATAGGCTTTGTAATCGGGCTAGTTGCCTTCTTGTTGAGTCGAAGCATTCTTTATATATTCTGGATACAGGACTCTTGCCAGATATATGCAACTTCCTTTCCACTGAAATTCTCCATGTGATATTTCCCACTTTCTTCAATGGACACTGCTTGCTTTCAAGTGATGAGCCCACGAGGTGCACAGTGAGCCAGGGGGAGAGAACCCTGTGTAAAAGTGTAAAGTATGAATGTCTCCACTGGCATTCAGGAGCAGGTTATGCCCATCTCCGTACTTCGGTAGATCCCATGGCAATAAAACCAGAGCTGGTCTTTTTCAAAAACTACCTCATTGCAGAGGCTGCTTGTTGGGCAGTGGATTAATGTCCAAAGCTCTTAGCTAATTAGTGTGGAACACAAATCACCCTTACGTAATAAGGCTTGACAGTAAAATGAGAAGTCAATGTGAATGTTTCAACTGCATGTCCACCCTTTAGAGCCTTTCAGACAGCTGGAGGAGCTGTTTGTGCCTTCTCTAGCCCACTGCCGATAACTTCCATGTTATGAGTCATGGTCTCTATTTTGCACAATTACTTCATGGAAAAATCCAAGATGATTTATATATTAAGGTTATTTTCTGGAGCTCTAGATGAAGAATTAATTTTACACAATGTGAGTTCATTTCAGGATGACATTTTTGTGGATTTCTGTGATGGGGAAAGTCTAAATTAGTTAGTAAGGAGACAAGACCAATGGGGCCTGATTGGTGGGGTAATTGCTAAGTTGTAAATTAAGAAAATAACAATCTCTACCCAGGAACCCCTTCCAGAATTCCCTGGAATTCCTCTTAATAGACATGGTATATCTAAATTTCTATCTGAAGCTGTTATTCCAAGGACAGTTCTTTGGTTAGATGCCTGACATTTGTTTTCTCTACATAGCTGTCTCTCATTACAAGAACATATTGGGTAATGCTAATTGATAAATGGTAAGTTTGGTTGTAATCATCAGCTCTTCAGAAATTGAGGTACTCAGTTTGCGGAACTATGAGTATCTGTTTTTAGTTTATTCATCTTGGTGATTTTAAAACCACCTACCCTAAAGAAGATTGATTTATAAGAGTCTTTTTTAAAAAATTGAGATATAATTGACATATGACATTGCTTAAGGCAAGTTTAAGGTGTACAACATGTTGATTTGATAATTTATGTATTATAATATGATTACCACCTTAGCATTAACTAAAAGCTAGAACCTCTATCCCATCACATAATTATCAGTTTTTTGGTGGGGGTGGGGGCATGAGAACAGTTAAGACCTAGTCTCTTACCAACTTTGAGGTTTATCATACAGTATTAATTGCTATAGTCACTCTGCTATACGTTAGATATCCAGAACTTATTGATCTACTGGTTGTGAGTTTGTACCCTTAAACAACATCTCCTCAGTTACCCCCCACCCCAGGCCCTAGTAACCACCATCCTCTCTTTTTACAAGTTTAGATTCCACGTGTATAGTATTTGTCTTTCTCTGTTTGATTTATCTCACGTAGTGTAATGTTCACAAGAGAGTCTTGATAATTACTGAAGACTGAAAACTCTGTGTGTAACTGAAATGCCAAATTAGAGTTCACTGACCACATGAGGGTAGTATTGACTGTAAGAATGAAGATTTTCTAATTGTCTATAGAACGCAAAGCTATAAACAAGGCTTCACAGAAGGGTGGTGATGGAATCTTGCATCTACCTGACTCTTCGCATGGGACATGACATGTGACCCAGGCTCCCACTAGCATCTCCCCTTTGGCTGAGGAAGAGCATAGGTGGAAGGGAGAAAGACCTGTACTAGACTCCTAGGTTCATCCCTCACCAAATGGATGATGTAAGACAAGTTTCTTGATATCTCTGAGACTCCATAGAGATGATGGTTTAGCTCATCTCATGGGTTCATTGCAAGGAATAAATGAGAACATGTCTATAAAGTGCCTCTTCCAGTTACTGGCCCAAGGCAGGCACTGACCACATGCTACTTCCCTTTCCATTCTTTCTTTGTTTTTTTGTCTTCTTTGCTCCCACCACACTGCCTCCACAATTTAGTCAACTCAGCACTTGGGAACTTAGGAGAATAGGCTTTATCCCCCAGTGAGAAGAGAGACAGTGTCCTAACGCCTCCACTCAGATCTATGTGCAAAGTAGAACTCCTTTCTAGTTATCACTGACCTTTTGGCAAAATTGACTGCAATTCTCAATTCTTAGTTCTTTTCCTTGTACAGTATCCTCCCAGTTATTTGTCCACTTTCTTTCTTTCTTTCTTTCTTTCTTTCTTTCTTTCTTTCTTTCTTTCTTTCTCTTTCCTGAGGTATAATTGACATGTAACAATTATCTTAGTTTTAGTTGGTCTACATAATTATTTGAGATATGTGTATATTGTGAAATGATCACCACAATAAGACTAGTTAACATCCATCACCACACATAGTTAATGAATTTTCTCTTGTGATGAGAACTTTTAAGATCTACTCTCTTGGCATCTCTGAAATAATACAATATAGTGTTTTAATGAGAGTCACCTGGCAGTTATTCTTAACCTTGGCTGTGAATTCCACTGATCTTCTGTTCAGCTTGTTGGTGTGTCACTTAAGAGGAAACATAGGAAAAGACAACCACTCCAGTAAAAATAATGGCACTCTATAAGTGAACGAATCAATGGGATTAAATAGTTATGAAAAGATGCCCAAATCCACTGGTAATTAGGAAAATACAGATGCACATAACAATGAAATACCACTGGCAAAATTTAAAAGACTGGAATACCTATGCATGATGAATAGTAGCAAGCTGAATTAATGCTGTGTTTATGGAAAAACTGTGCAACATCTAATGAACTCAGCCATTAAAACAATCTACTAAAATTTAAAAATACACAATTTTCAAACTAGAGTTCTGCTCTTGGGACTATATTCCTTGGAAATTAAAGCACTGGTGGGCCTGGCTGACTCAGTTGGTTAAGTGTCTGACTCTTGATTTCAGCTCAGGTCATGATCTTAAGGTCACGAGATTGAGCCCCGTGTGAGGCTCAGCCCTAAGCGTGAAGTCTGCTGAAGATTCTCTTTCTCCTTCTATCCCTCCCCATTGCGTGTGTGTGCACTCTCTCTCTCTTAATAAAGAAAGAAAGAAAGAAAGACAGAAAGAAAGAAAGAAGGAAAAAAAGAAAGAAATTAAAGCATCAATATGGAAAGTTATATTTACAAGGATATTTATTGAAGCATGGTTAGTAAAGGAAAAAGCAAAATCACAAGCAAACATACAAGCTAGAAATAAAGAGCTGGAGGGGAAAAGCTGATAAAGTAACCAGTATCACCTCACCAAGGTATATTTTTAGGCATTAAAAATGAGGTATTAGAGCTACCACAGTTGCCAAGTTATTATAGAATAAGCAGATAAGGGATGCAGAGAAATCTGTACAAAATGATCCAGCTTGTACAATAAACATGGGCCAAAAAGTTCCATGTGTGTATACGTGTGTGTGTTTATGATGATACAAGTATAGAGGAAAATAAAGACAATAGCTTTAGGGATACTGAGTAACTAAAGTTACGGAACTGGGGGCAAGTGAAAAAGAAAAAAAAAGATAGCACTACGCAGATCTCTGTCAAATATGACAGAATTCCATTTATGCAAAATTAATGTGTGTATGCACATATGCCTAAAGAAGAAATAAGAATGAGGCGTTAGAACTTGTTCTACTAAATTGTAGAGACAATTACTATACAGCAAAAAAAAAGAAAGTATCAGAAGTGATGGGAACAGTATTATCTTAGTTTGTAAAACAAAAGCTCTCCCAGCAATTGTCAAGGAACCCAGCCCTCTACCCAGCTGTACATATGTGCATGGGCTTTCTGACTGTGTATACACCACAAACACGTGTATGTGCCCAGATGATGTCATGAAGGATGCACGTCAACATGTTGTATATACTTCTCTTCATGCATCTTGTAGAAGTTTGGAAGAAATAGCTACTTAAATTTTTTAAATTATTTTTGTGACTTGAAAAAATTTTGAATGATGAAAAGGGTTATTTTTAGATAAATTTTATTTTTTTCAAAGAGTGAAAAAAACCACAGAGGCAAGATAATGGTTATTAAGGGTTAAGAGACAGTTCATGAACTGGTGTGAAGAGAATCTGGTTGGCTGCTTTCATGGGCATTAACTCGTTGTGGAATAAATTACTGGTGAGCTGAACATGAAGATCGTGAGAAGGAATGCACGTATCCAGAGCTCACTTTGGGCCAGACTGGTCTGAGCTCCTGCGAGGTTCAGCCAGAAGAGCTAGGCTGCAAGAGGGCATTCCAACCTTCGCTTGGGTCTCGGAGGGGTCATCTTTCAAAAGCAGGCCCTGGCGGATCAAGTGCCTAGACAGAGTTTGTGGTTTTCTGCCCAGAACACCAGATTTTAAATTGGACTGTCATTGCGGCTTCCATGAAGAGTCCCAGCATTCTAGAAACTTGAGGTTAATCCCTGCCCAGTACACAGTGAACCTGGGAACAGCCTTTCCAAAACAATCCTTTAAAAACACTTTTGGCCCCAGTGGGAAGGGAGCCGGAGGGGGGAGGGAGGACCGCTCCATTATGTGCTAGTGGGTATTCTGCCAAGCAGAGTCGTGGCGCTGCATAGAGCCCTGGACAGAAAATTAATGCAAGATTTTGTTTTCCCATGACTTGGGGTTTGTCCAACAGCTGGTGTTAGAATTCCAGGCTCTTGGATCACTGGGATCGTTGAAATTCTGCTGAGCTTTAAAGAGATCCTTGGGATTCAGAGAGGTGGGACACTGAGAACCTCTCATTATCCCCCCAACATTTGTCTTTCCCCATTTGCCATAATATCACAAGGCAGTTATAGATGTTGAATCAGAGTACATGACTCCAGTGGACTTTTTTCTCCCATGACTATTTCTTTGGATGGCTGTTACAAATGGATGTATGGATGTTACAAATCTCTTAGGCACACTGATCATTGAAGTAACCCTCGTCCAGAAAATTCATAGACACCCTGCCTAATTATGACAAAAGCATAAGAGCACGGACTGAAGAGGTCTAGTGACAATTTCTGGTAAATATTAGACCACTCACAGTGTTTCCTTTAGATTTATAGGTTTTTTTTTTTTAATGCCAAGAATTCTGTATAAATGTAACAGGAGTGCAGAAATATTTCTGGACATACCACTTCCCAGTCTTACTCAGAAAATGCCTGGTCTTTGGGAAAGAATGGTGTAATCCAGACACAGCAAAATACAGTTACTTTGGGCAAATTTGCATTCTTTGCACTTCAGCTTACTTCTGACAACTTCTGAAGTGACTACTATGGTTGCAATGACAAACCACCCAGACTCACCACTTCTCCATCAACTAACAGAGGCTCTTCATCCCTCAGTCTATGTATTTTGTTTAATTTTTCCCTTGGCAGTTTTACCATACATTTATTATTTTATTACTATATAATATATATATATATATATATATATATATATATATATATATATAAAATAAGATGCCTCAAATATCACTTCGTAGGCATTCATTCCTATGTTTATCTGAAGGAATGCCATGATGATGAATATATTTTTTCAGGATGGGCTAGGTTATGCTGTTGTAATGAATCACTCCGAAATCTCAGTGGCTAAGCACAACAAAAATATATTTCTTGCTAATCAGAAACTCTGATATGTGACATGGAGTCTCCCACATCTGATGAGTTGAGGATTCCCTTCAACTCATGAGGTCATCCTCTCAACACTTGACTTCCGGAGTTGTCCTAGCCAAGGAAGAAAAAGATGAAGGTGACCCACTGACTCTCGAGTGCCTTGGAATGGAGATGGCACATCACTTCCTCACAGTCCCAGGTGCCAGAGGAAATCACGTGGCCCAGACCCAACAACAGACCAGTATGAATGCTGTAGGGAACCCACAAATATTCTGTGAGTGCTAACAGTCTCTATCAACCTTGAGTTTTTCTTTCTTTCTTTCTTTCTCTCTTTCTTTCTTCTTTTTTCTTTCTTTCTTTCTTTCTTTCTTTCTTTCTTTCTTTCTTTCTTTCTTTCTTTCTTTCTTTCTTTCTTCTTTCTTCTTTCTTTTCTCTTTCTTTCTTTCTTTCTTGGAGAGAGGGAGAGCACAAGTGGGAGGAGGAAGAGGGACAAGCAGACTCCCCACTGAGGGTGGAGCCCGATGTGGGGCTTGATCTCACCATCCTGAGATCATGACCTGACCCAAAACCAGGAGTTGGGCGCTCAACCAACTGAGCCACCCACATGAACCTCCAACCTTGAGTTTTAGAAAATAGTGAGATATAAATTAAAAGCCAGAGCAATATTTTCCAATGTTAGCTGTCTACATTTTATTACTCCTAGTACTACAAAGGACTTAGTGGGGAAAATTTGTTTTTCATGGTAAAGCTGGTCTGGGAAAAGCTGTGGATTGTATTTACCACATTGAATGTATAATGTGCAATTAGTTAGTAAAGGTTTTTAAAAGTGTCACATTAAAGAAATCTATTTCATTAGAATAAGCAAGATATCAGAGTGATTCAGTTTATTCTTTCAGATGATAAATGATTTTTGAACACCTACTATTTGCTAGGGGTTGAGCTAGACTCTGGTGGGGGGGTGGAATTAGATGCATAAGGCTTTTCCCTTACCCACAGGGAGATTAATTGCAGGGGAGGAGTATGAAGCGATTCCATAGGAGTGCTCACATTACAGTAGAGGATAAATTTTTGCCTATTCATCAATATCTTTTTATGCCAAACAGTCTTGTGATTCACTTGAGCTTATCTGGCTATGTCACAGCATATTCTTCCTATAGTAGGAAGGCAACTTTTTTTTTTACTCGACTTTATTTTTTAGAGCAATTTTAGGTTCATGGTACAGTATAGCAGAAGGCTTGGAGATTTTCCATATACTCCATAAGAAAGGTAATTTTGAAATATAATGACACTAGTTTTTTTTGTGTGTGTGTGTGTAGTTGGCAATTTTTCTTAATAGTATATAAAACAGTTGTTTTAAAGATAAAATACCACGGGATGCCAAATTAATAGCAAAATATACTGATGTAGCAAATTTTTTAAATTAAAAAGTGGTACATTCTTACAACAAAAAATATTAAACGAACTTAGAGTACATGTAAGTGTGAAGACTTTCCTACAGCATTTAATCTAAGTCATTTCATCCTTTTTTTTTCTGGAAGTAAACACTGTTACCATTTTCCCTGTATTCTTCTAGAGATCGTCTATTAATATACCTTATGCATATGCACACACACATATATCCCATTTCTGTTTATCCATCTATTATCATCTATCTGTTTTTAAACACAAATGAGAACTTGTGAAAGGGCTAGTCTGTATTTTATTTATTTAAAGATTTTATTTATTTGACAGAGAAAGAGAGAGCAAGCACAAGCAGGGTGAGGAGCAGCAGAGGGAGAGGGAGAAGCAGGCTCCCCGCTGAGCAGGGAGTCCAACTGGGAGCTTGATGCCAGGACCCTGAGATCATGACCTGAGCCAAAGGCAGATGCTCACCGACTGAGCCACCCAGGTGCCCCATATATATATTTTAAATATTTTATTTATTTATTTCACAGAGAGAGACACAGTGAGAGAGGGAACACAAGCAGGGGGTGTGGCAGAGGGAGAAGCAGGCTTCCCGCAGAGCAGGGAGCCTGATTCGGGGCTTGATCCCAGGACCCTGGGATGATGACCTGAGCCAAAGGCAGACGCTTAATGACTGAGCACCCAGGTGCCCCTAAATTTGTTTTTTTTTTAATTAAAAATATATCTAAAATTTCATCCCCGCCATGCCCACACTTTGGATTTACCATAATTTATGTAGCTGGTACCCTATTGATGTTATCATTTAAGTCAAAATGACTTCTTATTTTTTTATTTGACAGAGAGAGATCACAAGTAGGCAGAGAGGCAGGCAGATAGAGATGGAGAAGCAGTCCCCGATATGGGACTCAATCCCAGGACCCTGGGGATCATGACCTGAGCTGAAGGCAGAGTCTTAACCCACTGAGCCACTCAGGCGCCCTCCATTATGCCTTCTGCGTATGTGTGCGTTTTAGTTATTTGGGCAAATGTCTTGCCTCTTAATAAGGGGTGAGCTCCTGGAAACTGGAGGGACTAGACTCTTCTGGTCTTTTTCACCCTACCTGAGACACAGCACAGTTTTTTTGCTTATCATTTGTTGAATAATATCCAACTACATGTAAAGAAGGGTGTTGTCTAATTTCTTAAGAGACTTAATGTTCTGAAACGCTGGCCAGGATTGGTTTGCTTTTTCAGAGCTTTGCTACCTGGGAAATGAATCTAGAAGTCTCTTTTAGAAAGGGCTTTCTAAAAAACCCAATGTAATTACTCCTGATCTAGAGATAAGGCCCAAAGATAAAGATCGAAGCTTATAATTTAAATGTCTTTTTTTTACCAATCTCACCTTGTTTTGTTCTGTAACCGTGAACCACAGTTGACAAAAATCAGGAGCTACCATAGGAGATGACAAAACATCAGGGTGACTAATATTTCTTTACCCCACCTGTATTTCTGGGGTTTAGAATTTCAATACATTTCAGTGGGTTCTCTGCTATTTTTCTCTTTCCCTGAACTCCTAACCGAGTGAGTAACCTTCAGTGTTTATCCAACTTTTCATTTTCTCTTGAAGTGTTCTGGTAAAGTCTGCCGATGTTGAAACTGCCTTTTAAAAATGCATATGTCTCTAGGTTTTTAAAACTTAAAAAAATCAAAGCCAAACCAAACCACAATGTAAAAAATTCAGCCCTTTTTTGTTAGTATATAGATAACTCAGAACGTTCCTTGAGGAATGAATTCCACTCAAATTTATCCATCTTTGGATTTTTATTTCGATGCAAGGTTCTTGCTGCTTTTTCTCGCTGGCTGTGATCCCTCCTCAACATTTGGTTGCTTTTCCTCCTGGGTTAGCTCACTTCTCGTAGTTAGTTATGACTTTTGGGTGGTTGTTGGCTGCGGTGAGAATTCCCACTTTATTATTTTGCGACCTCTCCATGGTCCTGGGTGTTCATTCTGCCAGCACCGGGCCCTTCCTGCTCCAGCCGCACTCATCCACCTGTGGGTAGATCAATTCCATCTGTCCTTAGCATTCTTTGAACAGTGGCTCACTTCAGAGCCATAAATGCCCGGATCCATGAGCTAATCCAGTCTCCCTCCTTGATAGAATCCATGACAGGATCACAAGCCGCAGGGTCATAAACATCATTTGAGTGCTAATAAATTTCAGGCTTTGAAAGGAGGTGTTTATGTCTAGCAAGAGATACTCTTTGCAGAAGGAACTTTCTTGGGGCATCTGTCATTTGTTTGGTGGCGGGGACTCCTTGGGGGCCTGGCAAGAGAATTTCTCTCAAGTATGATGTAAAGGGAGGAGGGCACCATTTGGTAGCAAGAGCCCTGAGACTGCCCCACCGCCTTCTCCTGGTCTCAGCCCAGGAGAAGGCCCGACACCTCCTTCTTTGTGTGATTGATTTCAGAGAACGTCTTTGGTAGTGGCCTCTGTCTACCTATAACGGAATAGCCATGCTGGCTTTAATCTACTGGGGGAAGCGTGCTAATTTTTATTACATTCTCCAGGCCCCTTTGATTTCCCTGGGTGCATACTCTCCTACTTAGGTGACGGAATTTTGGGACTTTGACCTTTCGATCCAAGGTTTTGGGTTGGATGATAGAATAAAATGTGAGATTTTGTTCTTCAGGTGTCTCTAAAAATACGATCAGTTCCTATTTCAGTTGGGCTGCCTGGCATGGCCTGATGCGTTCATCCGGCTGCTCAGACAGGACTCTATTGGTCAGGAAGCATTTAAGGGTGATCATCTACTTATTCAGGACTCTTGGCTGGTGATGGAGATGCAAAGGAAAGGGACAGTGTGGCCTTGCAGTCTGGGTGGGGAGAAAAGAAGCAGGAAAGTGAGGAGTAGGTGAGCCTGTGCCTGATTTGAGGTGCCGTCCGCCCCCCTTCAGCTCAGGCAGTCCTGGGGGGCTGTGTGTCTGCCAGGCAGAGGACCCACAGCCTGGCTTCTCCAGCGGGGCACCAGGAGTTCTATTTCTCTGCCACTTCAGCAGACTGCTTTACAAAGACAGCACAGGAGCTGCTGTAATCCTTCCACGTTCCCAGGATGGTGGGAAGGTTTGGTTCATTGTGGGTACTTGCTGGTTTGCCCTGCTTCTCCCCTTCGGCCATCCCTCTCGTTCAGATGCATCCACTCCGTTTTGGAAGGGGTGCCAGGTTCAGCAGTGAGTGCAAAACTTGTTCTTTGCAACAGATATCCAACTGTCAGAACGATTTTGGGGTCAGAGACGGAAAAGAGGGCAGCAAGTCAGTTTATGTCAGTCGTCTGTGGGAGTTCCACCAAGAGGCGGGTAGGTCTATTTTTAAATTTTTATTCTTAATTTTTTAAGAGCTTTTATTTATTTATTTGAGAGAGAGAGAGCATGTGGGCAGGGAGAGGGGCAGAGGGAGAAGCAGACTCCCCTGTTGAGCAGGGCTCCTGATGCAGGGCTCCATCCCAGGACTCTGGGATCATGACCAGAGCCAAGGTCAGACGCTTAACCGACTGAGCTGCCCAGGTACCCCTACTTTTTTATTTTTGAAGGTGAGAGGCCACGCACCTGCCATCAGCACGTAGTCCCGGATCAGGGAGAAGTGCTGCGGTAAACCACAGCTCCTGTTGTCAACTTTTGCCCTAACTCCTAAATGTTGCCCCCCTTTCCTGGGCCTCTCCTCCTCCCCCCGCTTTATGAAATATGTACCTGACACCATGATGGATGGAGGCTTCTCTGTGTAGGTACTGTGGGTAACGAGTCTGCAGCTGATTAAATCACAGGTTTCCTATATCATTCTTGGGAGTCGTGTAGCTCAGTTCCATGAGCTGACAGTTGTACAATAACACCTTTTGAACTGTTCCTGGTCTCATGCCAGAAAAGTTATCTTTTAATGGTTCTGTACCCACCTCCCAACTCCGAGGGCAAGAAGAGAAAGGAAGGAGTATGCTTTGAAAGAAATTCCAAGCTTCTATTGTGTCTTTTCCCATTTTGCCGTCCAGTTTCTCATTGATGAAAGCATCATGGGAAACAACAGAAGAGTAGGTTGTTTTTGATCGTCTGCATGAAGTCCAAGTTCATCTATTTTAACGCTTCTGTTGAATGCTTGCTACATACCAGACACTCTGCTAGGTGCTGAGGACAGCAGCTTGGCGCACAGTGTTTTGTCATTAGCATTCTTTGTGATTTTCATGATCTAAATTGCTTGTCATGATTATGAAATAGGCTCATTAATGTCTGTTTTTTGTTTGCTTGTTTTGATGAAGGTCCCATACTAGAAAGTAGAGAGCAATGATATCTACTTTCCCCCACGTTTCCCCCATTTTCCATAACTGAAATAGATACTGCTCTATGAAAACTCATTTCTGTAGGATTGTCTGGAGAACCTGTTAATGTAGCAGTGCATTTCTAATTTTTTTTTTTTTAACAAAGACTCATGAGAGAAATTTCTTTCAGGCCTCACCTGCCTGAATATCTGGAATCCTCCCAAGTAAGTGGTTTGCCTTGGTCTTGTGGATGCTGTGAAGTCAGAAACGTGTGTTTCTCTCTTTGTGGAGATGTTAGGACACTAACGCTAGTTAGATCCTAGGGTACGTCCTGTAGCATACGTTTCCCCCTACTAATGCTATTTCTAACTTCATTTAGTTTTCCTGTCCCTATCTTCCTTCTGTTTGGGCTTGCTCACTTATTTTAATCTTACAGAATTATTTATGCACATTTTAATAAATCTCAAATTCTCGCAACGACTTGGAGGTAGGCATTCATAAATACATTAATAAAATAGGAAGAAAAACTGCCGGCTGCATATACTTATGTTTAAACATTCCTGGAGGTTTAAAGAATGTATCTAGCTGGTTTTTATGTGCTTCAGGTCCCCGAGTAAAAAATTCATATACAGCCGGCCCCTCGTGCGGATGAAAATCCATACATCCATGGATAATCTATTTTTTTTTAAGATTTCATGTATTTATTCAAGAGAGAGAGAAAGAGAAAGAACAGAATGTGCGATAGAGCACAAGCTGGGAGGAAGGGCAGAGGGAGAGGAAGAAGAAGATTCCGTGAAGAGCAGGGAGCCTGACTCAGGGCTCGATCCCAGGACCCCGGGATCATGACCTGAGCGGAAGGCAGATGCTTAACCGACTGAGCCACCCAGGCGATCCCCAAGGATAACTCTTGCCTCCACCAAAATCTTACCTACTAATAGCTCCTGTCTACTGGAAGCGTTGCCAAGAACACAAACAGTTGATTAACACATATCTGGTATGTGATATGTATTATAGACTGTATTCTTACAATAAAGTAAGCTAAAAATAGACCACAATGTTATTAACAAAGTCATCAAAGAGAGAAAGCCCATTTATAGTACTATACTATATTTATTGAAAAATCCATGTCTAAGTGACCTGTGCAGTTTGAACCCACATTGTTCAAGGGTCAACTATACTTTGAAAGAGTTTCAAAGTCAAGATGGAACACAGAGATACCTGGTTTGTTTTTGAGAATGTTCTTCATTTATTCTTGTTGGGGTTTGTGTTTATAGATTTAGACAATGTATTTTTTCCCATTTCATATTATAAAGGTAATAGAAGCTCATGTTAAAAATGTCGCACAGCATATACATTGGAATTAAGTACGAAATTAGAAGTCTTTCCCCTTCACAACATCTAAATCTCATGCCCTATCGGTAATGACTTTTCTCTGTACGTAGAAGGATATGTATACGTATGGATACTTGGGTTACTTGAATGAATCATATTCTTCTGCGAAGTAGGCTTTTGTAAGTTGACAAAATATGGACTTTTTTCCAGAGCGATAATTAGCTGTCTTTTGTTCTTTTTATAGCAGCACATTATTCTATCGTGTGAATACTTCATACCTTATTTGACTGGTCTCCTAATGATGGACACTTAGGACTCCCCTTTCTTGCAAGCAAACATTGCTGCAAACAGTGTCTTTGTTCTTGCAATTTCTATACACCTGTGGGAAAGATACTTTTCTGGAAACATAATCGCTGGGTATGCATGTTGAAATTTTTTGATAGATATTCACAAATGGTCTGCCAAAATGGTGTTCTCCAATAAAGGTTATCCTGGATATAATTAAACTTCCTTTTGTTACAAGGAAGGCAAAAAAATGGCAATTTATGTCTGTTTTCATATGAATTTCATTATTATGAACGAGTTTGAGAACTTTCATGTATTAACTGCCTCTTTGGGCCTCTTTTTCTTTGGATAATATCTTTAGCCTCTTTGTACATTTTTTCCCTATTGGATTACCCAGCTTTTTCTTACTGTGAAGAGTGTTCTTTATTTAAATTTTCTGTCTGTTACAGTACGTTACAATTAAAAAAATTCCTTACTGATTGTTTCTATTGTTTTAGGATATATGTCTGTGTATCTATACATATATCAACCTATATAAAATAGATCTGTATCCCCACACTGAATTTCTTGTTGTAGTCAAATTTAGCAATGTTTCTTTTATGGAGGTTGGTTTTTTTTTTTTTTTTTTTTTTTTTTCTGCCTAGCCAGATTTCCCAATGCTATCTTTTACTCACTGATTTGAAATGCTACCTTCAGGGGCACCTGGGTGGTTCAGTGGGTTAAAGCCTCTGCCTTCCGCTCAGGTCATGATCTCAGGGTCCTGAGATGGAGCAGGCATCAGGCTCTCTGCTCAGCGGGGAGCCTGCTTCCCGCTCTCTGTCTCTGCCTGCCTCTCTGCCTACTTGTGATCTCTCTCTCTGTCAAATGAATAAATAAAATCTTAAAAAAAAAAAAGAGAGTGCGGTGAAGTGTGTAAACCTGGCGATTCACAGACCTGTACCCCTGGGGAAAAAAATATATGTTTATAAAAAAAAAAATTAAAAAAAAAAAAGAAATGCTACCTTCATCTTTTCTTGTGGAGCCCCTATTCTATCTTTGGCTCTAGTATCAGAAAGCGTTAATCTTTGGGGGGAGGGTTGGCCCTATTTATTTGTCGAATTAAAAAAAAATTGAGATGTAATTAACATACATTTTATTAGTTTTAGGTGCAGGACTTAATGACCTGATATTTGTATATATTGCAAAATGATTGCTATAGTAAGTCTGGTTAACATCTGTCTTTAACACAGAGTAAAGTCCTTTAGTAAAGGACACATAGTAAAGGACATAGTAAAGGACTTTACATATAGTCCATACAAGGACTTTTTTTCTTGTGATGGGAACTTTTATTATGGATAATATTCATATATATGTATAGACACTGAAATTTTTTATTCATTTATCTATGATGAGCATTTAGGTTGTTTTCATTTCTTGGCTATTGTAAATAATGTTGCAGTGAACACGGGACTGCATATATTTTTTCAGATTAGTGTTTTCATTTTGTGTGTGTGTGGGGTAGAATTGTTGGATCTATGGCTGTTCCATTTTTAATTTTTTGAGGAACCTCCTTATTGCTTTCCACAGTGCACCAGTTTGCATTCCCACCTGCAGTGCATGAGGGTTCCCTTTTCTCCACATCCTCACCAACGCTTGCTATGTCTTGTCTTCTTTTTTTTCTTCTTCTAATTTACTTATTTATTTTTAAAGATTTTATGTATTTATTTACTAGAGAGAAAGAGAGCATGTGAGCGCCTGAGCAGGAGGAAGAGTAGAGGGAGAGGGACAAGCAGACTCCATGCAGAGCAAAGGAACTGACACAGGCCTTGATCTCACCACCCTGAGATCCTGACCTGAGCCAGACATGTAACTGACTGAGCCACCCAGGTGCCCCGTGTCTTGTCTTCTTGATAACAGTCATCCTAATAGCTGTGTGGTGCTATCTCATTGTGGTTTTGATCTGCGTCTCCCTGATGATGGGTGATACTAAACATCTTTTCATGTACCTGTTGGGATCTGTGTGTCTTCTTTGGAAAAATGTCTTCAGATCCTCTTCCCATGTTTAAGTCAGATTTTTTTGTTTGTTATCTCTATTCAGTTATATGAGTTCCTTATATATTTTGGATATTGACCCCTGATGATATATGATTTGCAAATATATATCATATACCAACCTCCTCTCATTCAGGAAGTTGTCTTCACATTCTGTTGATGAGTTCCTTTGCTGTGTGGAAGCTTGTTAATTTTTGCTCTTGTGTCTCTGCTTTTGGTGTCAGATCCAAAGAGTCAAGGCCAAGACTGATGTCAAGGAGCCTATGTCTTCTTCTAGGAATTCTGTGGTTTTAGGTTTTACATACAAGATTTAATCCGTTTTGAGTTAATATCTGTGTATGGTGTAGGATAGTGGTTCAGTTTCATTCTTTTGCATGTCATGGTCCAATTTCCCAATACCACTTATCAAAGAGACAGTCATTTCCCTATGGCATATAGTCTTTGTTCTTTTGTCATAAATTAAGTGACCAGAAAGTTAAATTCTTTTTTTTTTAAATTTATTTTTAAATTTTTTTAGTTTTAGAATGTATTCGGCTATATGCAGATTGTTTGAGTCAAATGACTTGGCTGTGTTTGGATTTCCCATAGGACTTGGGGCAGCCTGGCAGTGTGGGAAATGGGCCAGGGTAAATGAGCTGAAATTGGTCAGCTAGTCTCTGTGTGCCCCTAAACGCAATCCACTGGGACAATCAGCTAATACGTTGCTGTGATCACTTACTTACCTAAGACTTGCTTAAGTCCTTCACTGTCCTAGCTCATTCATCCTAACGGCAGTCTTGTCAGGTAAAGTTTGCTGTAACTATTTTGGGACGATGACTTTCATCAGGGTCCCGTCTGAGCTTTAGTCGACACCACACAGCTCCCACACGGCTCAACCAGGCCTCCGGGGCCAGCGTCCTCACGCACTTGCCCTGAACCTCATCTGCCCCATCCCCAGAGCTGATATCTGGTCCTCACTCCACATCAGCCTCACCACGAGGTGCTCCTTCTTCAGGTGCGCCTGAAGTTGGAGACACCTTTGGGGAGAAGAGGCTGTTATGCAGACGATTTCTCAACTGGATGGGATTTTGTTGTTCCCATTCAAGTAAGTCCTCAAGCACCCTTTCAGAAATACACCTTTTGGAAATACACTGCAGGCTGGCTCGCATAGAGACCCTGTTCCCTTGGCCTTTGTCTGTGGCTCCTTCAGCAGGCGCAAGGGTAGGGGGAGGCAGCTGATGGCCAGGCCTGTAGAGTGCTTTCTTTCTTAAAAGGATTAAGTTTTCCACTCTTTGCTTTTTTTTTTTTTTTTAAACAAGGGAATTTTTCTGTAACACTATAAATTCTATGAGCAGATACTTATCAGCAGGCTCTGTGATAGCAGAATACTTTTGTGCAGAGAGAGTCGGTTTGACAGATCAACGCACTGCATAATTAAAGGATTAGCATCCTTTCTCCTGAAATTAAATTAAGAAAGGAGGACTTTTGCACTAACTTGTTTATGATAAAATTATTTGTTGTCATTTTGCAGGGAATGGCTCTCAAGCCATGAGGTAGTGTCAGTTTTGATATTTAAGCCTCAGAGGCAGACGGGAAATGACATTTACACATTCCACTGACCACAGTGGCACATACCTGAATTGTCTCCAGGTTGTCAAATCCAGACGTTTCCCCCTTTCGTTGAGTGTGGGAGAATACTTCCCGCCTTCTCTCTGCTTTGTTTTTCTCTGGAGGGAAAAAGTTTCATCTTCTAGTCGATTCTGGAAGCAGCTTGACTTTGGTGCAGAGCGAGTGGGTGCTCTGATTGGGTGGTTCCATCTCTCTCTGACCTGGGTGACAATGACTGCAGAGGGGGTTTGGGGAAGACTGATGGGGGTGGGTGGTTTGGGGGACAGAAGAGCTGGCTAAAGGACTGTGCAGTTTTATCTAGTTAGCAAAGCCTGTTTTGCAACTTCTGATCCTCTGTTGCTTTCTTTTCTGCAGGTGTTTTCTTGTCTCTACAGAAGCAGATCTCATCTAGCTGGAACATTCTGGGCATTTGCTTCATCAAGCCCTTTGGTGCGGGATGGTGGGGGTGGGGATGCTTGTCTTTAGCAGATGCTCTGGCCAAGCCAGACTGTGGGTGTCCATGCTCGGGGTGGGAGTTTGTGTCTTGGAGACCCTGGAGGAGCCATCCTAAGGCAGCAGCAAGAGCTGAGCCAGGTCTTGTCAGCATGTTGGCCCCCAAAGCCCATGTTCTTCCTCCATATTCTGCTTCCCAAAGGTGGTATTCAAAGTGGGGCTTTGAAAGATAGTAGGCACATAAGTTCCCCCTCGGCCACTGGCAGAGCAGGTTCCAAGTCGCGGTCCCTGGGGACACAGGAACTCCTGTTTGTACCCAAAATCATGACAGCAGCGGCTGTCTGGGCAGCTCCGGACTGCCAGAGAGGTTCCAAGCAGCGATCGCACACTGAGATTTTCCCGCTGGCCCAAGATACAGATGTAGTGAACAGAAGGGCCATCTGTACCCCAATGTTTATAGCAGTAATGGCCACAGTCACCAAACTGTGGAAAGAACCAAGATGCCCTTCAATGGACGAATGGATAAGGAAGATGTGGTCCATATACACTATGGAGTATTACGCCTCCATCAGAAAGGATGAATACCCAACTTTTGTATTAACATGGACGGGACTGGAAGAGATAATGCTGAGTGAAATAAGTCAAGCAGAGAGAGTCAATTATCATATGGTTTCACTTATTTGTGGAGCATAACAAATAGCATGGAGGACAAAGGGAGATGGAGAGGAGAAGGGAGTTGAGGGAAATTGGAAGGGGAGGTGAACCATGAGAGACTATGGACTCTGAAAAACAATCTGAGGGTTTTGAAGGGGCGGGTGTGGGAAGTTGGGGGAACCAGGTGGTGGGTATTGGGGAGGGCACGTATTGCATGGAGCACTGGGTGTGGTGCAAAAACAATACTGTTACACTGAAAAGAAATTAAAAAAAAGAAAGATAGTAGGCTTATTTTAGGTGGGGGTGGGGAGGGAAACCAAGAGTTGCATGGTGAAAGCAGGAAAGTTGGAGACACCTTTGGGGAGAAGAGGGAGATTTTGGAAGGCTCCTTGTACCTTAGTCACATCTCTGTGGCCACCTTATGATTTCTGTACCTCTGTGGCACCTGCAGTGGTGACCAGCTCCATAACACCATCCTTCCTCCTGCCTTGTCTTACTCTCTGCTCCTTCACACCTGCTTCCCGGGCTCTCCTTCCAAAGAAACCACCTGAGTATGATCCACGGGCATGGAGGGAAACACTGGCAGGCACACAGTGTTAGCTTGAGCTAGCTGGTGTGGAGCAGTCAACGGAAGCCCTGGGCTCTGCGCGAGGCAGGGGGAGGAAGGCATGGGGAGTGATGGGCATAATAGATACTGGGAACCCCTCTCCCCCTTAAACACAGCCTGCTGGGTTCTTTGATAGATAATCTGTAAGGAAAATAGAAGGATAGAGGGGGAACCTCTGAGGAAAAGAAATGAAGATTTTTCAGATTTTTAAAAATATGTCTAGGATTTCACACTTGGGTGATAAGACGATAAAGAAACACAAGGCAAGGATTAGCCAGAAGTCCTGATGGTGATTACCTTCCAGAGATGGGTAGTGGCTGGGACGGAGCATATGACAGGGATTTCTAAGGGGGCTGCAAAGTTTTATTTCTTAACCTGGACGGTGGTTGTAATAATTCATTACTATTTACATTTGCTTTGAATACTTTTTTCTGCACCTGCATTACATTTTACTTTATAATGGAAAATTTAAAAATCCTGGTAAGTATGATACCATCAGTGTGTGCACTTATGAAAAATTATATGTGTGTATAGAAAAACAAACAAATGAAAACAGCAGCTGAGCAGTGGGTGTGTAAAATTACACCCAGCAGCTAAGGAGAATATTCCAGAATTAGGTCGAGGACTCGCCCTTTCCAAATCTATGAGGCCTCAAGGCACCAGGCTGGGCAGCTTTCTTCCCTAACTTTGTCCAGACAGATGAAGGCAGGAAGGATCAGTTTTGATCATGACTGCTAGATGTGTGAGTAATATTCTGCCTGGTAATTATTTTTGACATTTGACAGTTCTGGGCACCACCTTTTGCAGCTCAGAAATGTTGGCAGGGCACTTATTTTTGAAGGTTTCACATTTTCCTATAAGTAACCAAGTATTCATGGGGTACTTCTTTAGGTGCTTAGTTGCCAATTAAGGTAGAGAGTTCTGGAAAGTCACAGACCCAGAGGGCAGCTCGGAGTTTCAGGAAATAACTCATCACTTAGCAACAACAATAACCACAACAAAAGTGGGACTTCCATTTCTTTATTTAAAATTTCTTTTAAAGTTTACTTATTTTTTTTTTTTAGTAATCTCTACACCCAAAGTGGGGCTTGAACCCACGACCCTGAGACCAAAATCTCATGCTCTTCCAACTGAGCCAGCCAGGCACTGGAAAAGTGGGACTTTTCAATTAACTAAAAAAAACACAGAACAACCCAGCTACTGTGCATGGAACTGGGCTCACACTCTTTCAGAGCAGATACCAGGTAAAATCTTTGTCCCCAGATTTCTCCCCGACCTGTCTGCCACGTGCTGAAATTCCAGGTCTTTTAGATCACATGGTGGGCTAGTGAGATTAAAAATGCCAATGTGCCTGGGAAAAGTAGCCAGTGAAGGCACTCATGCTATGGTGGAAAGAACACATAAAGAAAGGGATTCTGAACTGGAGATAAGAGGGGAGGAACATTGTAAAGAACAGGGAATGGATCAGAAGAGAAATACCTGGAGCTTTGACAAAACAGGCAATAAAAAGACACCAAGTGACATATATGGGGATTTTAGCCATTAGGTTCTTTAGAGTTTCTTGGGGGGTTTTTTGGGTAATTTTATTTTATTTTTTTCGGTGTTCCAAGATTCATTTTTTATGCACCACACCCAGTACTCCATGCAATATGTGCTCTCCTTAACACCCACCACCAGGCTCACCCAACCTCCCATCCCCCTCCCCTCCAAAGCCCTCAGTTTTTTTTTCAGAGTCCACGGTCTCTCATGGTTCATCTCCCTCTCTGATTTCCCCCAACTCACTTCTCCTCTCCATCTCCCAATGTCCTCCATGTTATTCCATATGCTCCACAAGTAAGTGAAACCATATGATAATTGACTCTCTCTGCTTGACTTATTTTACTCAGCATAATCTCTTCCAGTCCCATCCATGTTAATACAAAAGTTGGGTATTCATCCTTTCTGATGAAGGCATAATATTCCATTGTATATATGGACCATGTCTTCTTTATCCATTCGTCCGTTGAAGGGCATCTTGGTTCTTTCCACAGTTTGGTGACTGTGGTCACTGTTGCTATGAACATTGGGGTACAGAAGGCCCTTCTTTTCACTACATCTGTATCTTTGGGGTAATACCCAGCAGTGCAATTGCAGGGTCATAGAGAAGCTCTATTTTTAATTTCTTAAGGAATCTCCACACCATTTTCCAAAGTGGCTGCACCAACTTGCATTCCCACCTCAACAGTGTAAGAGGGTTCCCCTTTCTCCACATCCTCTCCAACACACGTTGTTTCCTGTCTTGTTGATGTTGGCCATTCTAACTTGTGTAAGGTGGTATCTCAATGTGGTTTTGATTTGAATCTCCCTGATGGCTAATGATGATAAACATTTTTTCATGTGTCTGTTAGCCATTTGTATGTCTTCTTTGGAGAAGTGTCTGTTCATGTCTTCTGCCCATTTTTTGACGTGATTGTCTGTTTTGTGTATGTTGAGTTTGAGGAGCTCTTTATAGATCTTGGATATCAGCCTTTTGTCTGTAGTGTCATTTGTGAATATCTTCTCCATTCCGTGGGTTGCCTCTTTGTTTTGTTGACTGTTTCCTTTATTGTGCAGAAGCTTTTGATCTTGATGAAGTCCCAAAAGTTCATTTTTGCTTTTGTTTCCTTTGCCTTTGGAGGCATGTCTTGAAAGAAGTTGCTGTGGCCGAAGTTGAAGAGTTTTCTGCCTATGTTCTTCTCTAGGATTTTGATAGATTCCTGCCTCACATTGAGGTCTTTTATCCATTTTGAGTTTATCTTTGTGTATGGTCTAAGAAAATGATTGAGTTTCATTCTTCTATACATAGCTGTCCACTTGTTCCAGCACAATTTACTGAAGAGACTGTCTTTTTTCCACTGTATATTTTTTCCTGCTTTGTCAAAGATTATTTGATGATAGAGTTATGAGTCCCTATCTGGGATGTCTACTCTGTTCCACTAGTCAATATGTCTGTTTTTGTGCCAGTACTATGCTGTCTTGGTGATCACAGATTTGTAGTAAAGCTTGAAATCAGACAAAGTGATGCCCCCAGTTTTTTCTTTTTCAACCTTTCCTTAGCAGTTTGGGGTCTCTTCTGGTTCCATACAAATTTTAGGATTGTTTGTTCCAGCTCTTTGAAAATGCCTGTGGAGTTTTGATCAGGATGGCATTGAAAGTATAGATTGCTCTGGCAGTATAGACATTTAAACAATGTTTATTCTTCCAGTAAGTTCTTTAGGTTTTAAGTGAAAGAAAATTTAACCTAACTGGGATTAAGGAAACAATGGAAATTTATTGGCCCATATAATTTAAAATTCCCATGATAGATTTGGAGTGAGGTTTCAGGCATGGTGTGATCAAGAAGCTCAATCAATACTTTAAAATTTGGCTTCTCTGCTCTTGCATCTGTTTTTTTCTCTCTTTTGGATTCCCTCTCAGCAGGTTCTCTGCAACTGGGGTCTCCTGTCATCTCCAAAGTGCAGCATAACAGGCCTTTCTTACCCTGATCATGCAGAAAATAGTCATGGGATTAGCTCCAATTTGCTCTGTTTGGCCATACACTTATCTCTCGATCAGTCAGGCTACTAGATGCAGTGGTCTGTTGGGCCATGCTGAAGTCATGTTCCTCTTCCTGGAGCCAGAGGTGGGTCAGTTCCATTAATTCGTTTGCATTGAGCTAATGCAGGAGTGAATAGAAGAAGGGGAAATGGGTGCTGGAGATGTAGATGGGGCATGTTCTCCTCAGTAGTCTTTGTGAGTTCCAACCCAGAGTGGCTATGAAATCAAGTTGGTGGATCACGGTCACCATCACAAAATTATAAAAGAAGGAAATTTAATAGAATAGAAATAACATGAGTGTGTACATACATATGTCGATATATGTAGATACATGTGTATATTTATCTATGTGTGTATACATAGGTGGATAAATACGTATAAAACATCTTTCACCATAGGGCATGGTAAGAAGGTATACAAATGCTGCTTCCCAAGATCCTATATGCTGGCAGTGTGAACTGGTGGTGTTCTTCCTCTTCACAGCTGCCTCTTCCAGTCTCCCTCATGTTGCTTGGCATGACTTCTCTCCTGTTCTCATCTCTCTTTATTTTCAATGTTTGGCTCAAATGTCCCTTTCACCACACTTTGTTTCCTGATATCCCCAGCCCTGCCGAGTACCCAGCTTTTCTTTATGTCTCCAGAAAGGCTGATACTTGCCTTACCCGGCCAGCTATGGCTGCCAAAGTGTTTGCCTGAGAGAGGGGTAGAGTTTTACTATCCAATATGGCCATGGTCAGTCTCAGGTGGCCACAGAAACTTGAGAGGTGACCCGTCCAAGCTGAGATGTTCTGTAAATGTTAAACATGCCCTAGGCTTTGAAGATGAAAAAAAATATAAAATATCTCGTGAATAGTTTTTGTACTTAACTATATGTTGGTAGGATAGTATTTTTGAATGTATCAGGTTAAATGAAATACATTATTAAAGTTAGTTTCTTCTTATCTCTTTCCAAATGTGGCTACTAGAAAATTAAAATCAATTCGTGGCTTGCATTATATACATATAAAACAGCACCAGGATGGAGCATTAGTGGATGAAGGCTGAGGGAACTGAGCGTGGTGTTGGGTGAATTCCTGACTTCCATAGTACAGATAATAAGAACTGGACTCGTAGGATATCTGTGCTTACTAATGGAATAATTAATGGCACATGGGGAGAACTTTACAAATGGTTGCTGTTGCTTCTGTTATGTATGGCAAGGTCCCATCTCTCTCCTGGATTAGCTCTCTCACTGTTTCTTTCATAGCACCAAACACACTGCCTGACTCATAGCAGAAACCAATGAATGTGTCTTGAATGAATGACAAAGTGAATGAATGAACATCAGAAACGATTTTGAGAAAATTTCCCCAAGACAAAATCTACCCACCTGATAATTTGATTAATAACAAGTCAGTCAGAGATTCTAAGCCGCTTTATGATTGCCTGAAGGAAAATTCATAGTTGGTAACTATGGCAACTGGGCAATTCCTGTCAATCTCCCTCACCCCAGACCTGTCTCACTTCTTGTTGGTGGGTCTGGAGATTGCCTAATCTCCTGTCTGAATGAGCATTTAAGCATTTTAGTTTATACCATTCTTGTTTGCCTTTTTCTTTTTTGTTTAAACTTGTTTTTTTTTAAAGCCACATCTTTTTCAGTTTTCTACTTGATACGTGTAATCGATACCAGTGACAATTACATGCACTTTGGAGGATAACTTTATCTGGTTTTCCCATGAACTATGAAATATGTGTGTGCTTTTGCTGCATGCGTGTGCACACATGTGCCCATGTATGCGCACACATGCATTTTTTTTAAACCGTAAGGGCACTTGGTGTAGTGGATTCAGAAATAAAGTTTTTGTGTTACAAGTCCCCACAGGAGATTGGGGTACAGTGATGTTAAAAATAGTAGGGTAAGAAGAAATTTCCTTCATACCACAGAAGGGCTAGGCTCATAGATACTGGCCAGGGGTTCCTGGGAGAAACGCCTTCAGATATTTCTTGACCTCATTCCTCCCTGCCTCTCCCCATCCCTCCCTGAGATTCTGGCTCTAACATTTGCATAAATGTGCCAAAATTCAATTCCTCTGGACATGAAAGCCTGGGAATCTGGAGTCTCTGCTTATTATGACTGAGGGGTACTGGAGCAGTGCTTATGCTCCACAAGGACATACTGTGACCCTGGGACAAGTAGTTCAACTCTCTGTAGCCTCAGTTTATTCACCTGTAAAAGGAGGGTACACCACTTGCTTTATAGAGATTAAATATAATATTATATTTGCAAATAGTGGGTCAAATATGAGATACCTTAAAGATGTAGGTAGAATGATGCATTCGAATCTTGGAGTTAGCAAGAAATTAAAGACCTGAATGAAGATAAGATCTGAGTAGGGGGTTTCAGAGTTGTCCAAACTCAGCTCTCCATTTTACAAGACTAAGCTTGCATGATGAACAATTGGAAAGTCTATTTAACTGAAACTCTAGCTAAAGTGGAATTGGGTCCTTGAAACAAAGAATAGACTGTTAAACAAAAGCCAGTTCCTAGAGCCACTAAGCTCTCAAGATAACTTAGAAGGTCCTAGTGGGGTACAGGTACCCATATGACAGGGCCTATCTGAGCTCAGATGAGGAATTTTGAAGAAGGGAACCCTCAAGGGGCATGGATCCCCTCTACACCTGTCCCCAGATTTAACTCCCAGACAGAGGTGCAAACAAAGGGCCACAGCTGTGCAAGGAGGAGCATCATTAACTTCCACTTGGAAGGAAAAATGTCCATGGTGGGCTTTCGGAGGGAGGTAAAGTTGGGCAGAACCTGTGAGAGGGCAGAGAATGGGTAAGTGGTGAGAAGTGGGAAGGGAGAATGTACTTGGTGGGGGATGGCATGAGGAAAAACATAGCAGTGGAAAGCTTCCATGCCATCTGATGGGATACTGGGTAGGCTGATTGAGCTGGTCTGAAGGACTGGAGAAACACAGGGGCATGGGAATAAAACCGAGTGTCATATCAGCAGCTAGATGGAGGTGCTTTTGCTGTATTGGATAAATATTAAGAAGCCACTGAAACATTCTGAACAGGGAAGTGTCATGATCAAACTGATATGTTAGGAAGATAGTGTAGAATGTGTGAGATTGATTGGAAGTAGATAGATAGGGAGAGCTGCTATTGTTAGCTTCCAGTGGAAAGAGTAAATGAGAGATGAATTGGACTTAATTTTGGTTCTTGACTCTGAGACTTATTAGCAGTGTGAATTTGGGAAGGTTGCCCAACTACCCTAAACCTCACTTTTCCCATCTATAAAGTGGGGTAACATACTACTTACCTCAAAGGGTTGTTCATTGAGATTTTGCAAGTATCTGACAGGGTCTGGCACATACTGGTGAATGGGTAAGTAGTATTAGTAGGGAGAAGGCACATAATAGAGCTTAGACAAGAAGCCCTAAAGGAAACCATGAGAAGCATTGAAAATATCCTCTCTTCCCTCCCAAACTTCCCTTCCCAAACTCTGGCTAATGGGTCAAATCCTTCCAGTAGTCTCTTTCATACAGTTCTTAAGCTAGAAATCATTTTTACGTTTTTGAAGGGTTATAAAAACGAACCAACCAACCCACCAATCAACCAAACAACCAAACAACCAAATAACCAACCAACCAAATATACAACCAAACAAAGAAGATGTGACAGAGACCATATGTGGTTCGCAAACCTTAAAGTATTTATTATCTGGCCCTTTTCAAGAGAAGTTTGCTGACTCCTTTTCTAGGGCCAACCCTTGAACATCTAAGCAAATTCCTCATCCCTGGAAAGCACACAACTAAACAATGACACTGATAGTGTGGAAGGTCCCATTGGGCACTTTCTTGCCTGGGAGACTAACAAAGCTTTTCGCGTGTTGGGAGCAGTTGTTTTGCTTGAGCGCTTCACCCTGTGAGTCTTTTTGTAAATGCAATTGTCTCCTGGGTCTTGGGAACTCAACACCTCATTTCTTTTTCAAATCTCTGGCTCTTGCTTGTTATAGAGGAATATTGTGAGAATCTGCAATGTCTGCAAACATTCATAGGCCCTTGAGGGAAAAAAAGGGGTCTTTAGTATTTGCAAAATATTTTGGAAAAACATTCTGCCTGTCCTTGAAATTTCTAGAAAGATTTTTTTTGTATGAAGGGTAAGATAGCAAAAGGAGATCCCTAGGTGCATTGATCATATCACTGTGTTACAAGTCTGAGGGTTATGTAAGGCAAAACAGATTTGCTGGCCCAGAGATTTAAAAACAAAGATATCTAAGCTATAGTTACGAAATACATGACATAATGGAAACATGCATGGATATTTCAGAGACAAAAGAAGAAAAAAAGGAAAATAAAAAGCAGCAGCAAGGATCTGACTAAATCAGAGCCAGATGGGATATGTGGATTTGACAAGAAGGAATGAGCTTCAAGAACAATATTTTTCATGCTAGTACTGTGTTTAACTGTATCTTGAAAAAGATATTGAAAAATGCATTCTCTTCTTTATTAAGCTATCATGATGATACTCAAATTTAGAATCATAATTTTACAAAAAAAAGCCATCCTCCTTGAACTTTATTTTGACATTTGGGGAATAAATCCATTAATTCCACATGTATTTCTTCAACAGATATTGTAAATGCTGACTATGTAACAGAGACAGGGTGAGGACAGTGGTCTCAGTCCTTATGCAGGATGCAAACTTGAGGCTAGAGAAGTAATGAGTAAATAAACAAGGGATTAGATATTGAGGTAAATTGTATAAGGGAAATAAGCAGCATTTTGTGAAAAAGAAGAATGGGAGACTTTAGAGGTCCCCTACTTCAGAAAGGAAAGTCCAGGGAAGTCTTTCTTTTTGGGGATTTGACATTTTAGCAGAGACCGGGGGTGTCTCAGGTCAGGTTCTCCAAACAGACTGGTGGTGAAGATTGTCTATGAGTCATTAGTTAGGAAATGCTCCTCAGAGGCTGGGGACTAGGGAGGAGGTCTAGAGCATGACATTTCAGGAGGCACTTGTTCTCAGGTTTGTGCAAGGATAACATTGGCACCTGAGAGAAGTTTGTACCCTTAAGTTTTGTGCCCAATATGCCATAGTCACCTCACCTTGATCATGGCCCTGATTGACAAGTGCAAGCATGAAAAATATATAAAGTTACAATTAGTATTTAAAAGCTTCCATCCACACTGCTTCCAGGCTCTGCTTCCAGCCAGGTAACAATTAGCATTAGTTTCTTGTTTTCTTCTGGAGGATTTTATGCATATAAAAGTTAATACACACAAAACTATAAAACACGTTGAAAGAAATTAGGGAAGACTCAAATAAATGGAGAGATGTTCTGTGTTCAGACTCGAAGACTTAACATACTACCATACTACCTAAAGCGATCTATAGAATCAATGCAACCTCTATTAAATCCTAATGACATCTTTCACAGAAATAGAAAAATCCATGCTGAAATTCATATGAAATCTCAAGGGGGCACTGAATAGTCCAAATAATCTCAAAAATGGAGAAAAACGTTGGAGAGCCCATGCTTCCTGGGATCAGGAAGTCAAAACTTACTACACGCTACACTAATCAAAATGGTGTGGTGCTGGCATATCGACAAACATAGAGACCAGTGGAACAGAGAGTGAAATAGAGAGCCCAGAATAGAAAACACAGAAATAAGCCCTTGTATATTTGGGAAAATTGTTTCAACAAGAGAGCCAAGACTATTCAATGGGGGAAAGGAGTGTTTTCTTCACAGACTACTGGGAAAACTGGATATCCACAGGTGAAAGAATGAAGTTGGACCCTTACCTCACACCATATACAAAAAGTAACTCAAAATGGATCAAAGACCTGAATGTGAGAACTAAAACTATAAAACTCTTAGAGGAAAATGTAGGGGAAACACTTCATGGTACTGAATCTGGCAGTGATTTCTTGGATAGGACATCAAAAACAAAATCAGTAAAAGAAAGATGTGAGGCTTCATGGCCTGGGCACCTGCTCTCATTTGCTTTCCTTGCTCCTGAAGGGTTGGGCAGTAGTTGTGTCCTGCTGCTTGTTCACAGGTCCTCTAAGTTATTTTGAGAATTTTCAGCTGCATGGGTCTGAGGGTAGGGGGAGTTGTTGGGGAGGCTGCTTGGGCTTTGTTTGCCCTGTGTTCCCAAATGACGAGGGTCATGAGGAATCTGCCTTCCTTTCTATCTCAATGCACAGGGCCAGCAAGCATCTGAGTGAATGACACAGTTGGGTGAACATGTCAGTAACCCTGACTCATGGGTATTGTAGATTGAGGAAGGCACAGGCAGGTATGTGTGTGTGTGTGTGTGTGTGTGTAAGCAGTTTCTTTTCTTTCCTCTTGTTTCTTCCAAAAGGAGGATTCTAGCAGATGGGGAGGGAAAGGGAAAAGTTTTACTTGTGCTTGGAAGTGGAGACATTATATTAGTCCCCTGGGGCAAGAAATGTTTAGATGCTTCTAAGTCAATCTCAGGTCACTCCTCAGGAGCTGAATGAGAACTGGTTTTAAGACAGGGATATGAAAATTCCTTCCTGGCCTAGGTTAGCTTGCTCCAACCTCCCACCCAGGACAATGCAACCTAGGTGTGGAAGGGAACAAGAACATTTTTCTGAAAATAGTTACCTTTTCCCATTCTAGAAAAGATAGCTTTGCCCAGTGGACACAGAACTGGGTGTATCTTGGGTGAGGGTGTGTTGGGGGTATTGCTCTGGTACTCTCTAGGGAGGATGGGACAAAGTCTAGGAAGAGGATCTGTTGTGTCTGGGGTATTCATCTGCTTGGGGGAGAAGGAGAGCAAGAGTGAGGACAGGCTGGATGGTGGAATGACTGAGAAAGGAGGAAAGGAGAATGATGACAAGAAAGAACCAGTATGTGGGAAGGAGTAGGAAGTGCTCATCATATTTAGTCATGGCTTTCCTGCTTTTGCCATCTGCCCCCATACATCCTGTCTCAGTCCCTGACTTTGCATCTGATAGAGTCAATGTGGAGCACATGGATGCCACCTTGGCAGGAGTGGGGATGGATATATCTTCAAATACAAAGATGATATCTGCATGGATGTTGTCAGACAAGACTCTCTATTTGGGAAAAGACAAAAACAGTTTTGGAGAAAGAAACATGGCTGGAAGAAGCCATGTTTGTTCACAAATGTGACATATTTTGTTCTTGGTGTGAAAGTTTTGCCCTTCTTGTGATCTTCATGCACTAAGTTTTCTCCAGGAACACCCACAGGGAATGGGCCACAGATGGAGAGTTCCCTTGTGTTGAGGGTTCAGTGACCTGGGGGCTCACCATGGATTCCTCATCAGACCACTGAACTCGACATAACCCAAGGCCCCCAGCGGCTCCTCATTCTCATATACAACCATGTTGTCTGGGATCAAGCTGTAGAGCTGAGTTGGGTGGATATCTGCAAAGAAGATATTGAAATAGCCTGAGTCAGCAAAGGAAGATACAACGGTGGCATACAGAACCCCATGAATAGTGTAAGGAAAAAAACCCGCCTAAGTCATTACCATGGTCTTTTTGAAAAGGATTTATTTATGTATTTGAGAGAGAAAGAGAGAGACAGTGAGAGAGCACGAGTTGGGGAGAAGGGCAGAGGCAGAGGGAGAGTGAGAATCTCAAGCAGACTTCCTGCTGAGTCCGGAGCTGGATCTGGGGCTCAGTCCCACAACTCATGAGATCATGACCAGAGCAGAAATCATAAGTTGGAGGCTTAAGCTACTGAGCCACCCAGGGGTCCCATTACCAGTGGTCTTTACTCATAGAAAGGTGGAGAGTTCCGGGTAATGTGGCTCATTCTGGCTCCTCCAGACTTCCCATTCTGGCTTAACCCTCCTAGCTCCTGGGTAGCGAGCCTAGGAAAGCAGACTTCAGCTCCTATAAAGTCAGGAAGGCTGATAGAGAAAACAAAGCCTACAGGCTGGGAAGATTAAGTCCACTCTTAATTACCTGACAATATTATAAATCCATAATGTTATTAGACCGTTGTTAATAGAAGTCCAGGAAAAACTTCATTAACAAGTAGGTGCAAATGGCGGGATTGAGAACTCTGGAACTGTGACTCCCAGGCAAGCCATGTGTTCCTGGACCTGAAGCACAAGCACTTCAACATGGAGGGAGAGCTGGTGGCCCTGGGGTCACGACCTGAGCCAAAATCGAGAGTCAGATGCTCAACCAATTGAGGCACAAGGCTTCCACCTCTGCTTCTAACCCTGTTTCCTCCTCCCATTCCCCAAATCACACCAACAAGAGAAAACAAGAAGCTCCCCCAAAGCAGGATGTTTTCTTATCAAATGAGCAGTGGAGAGGGACACTGCTCATTTGATAAGGAAACATTTTCAAATGCTTTGTGCTCATGCCTGGGGTCCATAGGGAGGTATGGACACAGAACCATCACTCAGCTGGTCCAGAATTATGATTCAGAAGGCTGCTGATAGTGGCCACAATGGGAATGGAGCTCCTGGGGTCTCATACCTGTATCATAGTCCTAGAAGCAGCTTCCATGGCAGGTTTTAATATGGAGAACCTTGCTGGAACCTTCTGGTTTAGGGTCCATGATAGACAAGGGTGTTCTACTTCTGAGGACTTCCTTTCCTTTACTTTCTTTTCAAGATTTATTTCTTTATTTGAGAGAGAGAGAGAGCCTACACACACAAGCTAGCAGGAGGAAAATGGGGAGGGGCAGGAGATGGAAAGAAATCTTCAAGCAGACTCCCCATTGAGCACAGAGCTCCAAGTACCTTGAGGTGAAATCAAGAATTGGATGCTTAACCCACTGAGACACGCAGGTACCCTGAGAGAACTTTCATTTAGAAATTCCACCCACCCTAGAAGCCTGAGATGAAATTATCCTGATATTTTCTTGGGGTCACAGCGGCAGGTGTGGGTTTCTTTGGGAACCCCAGGGGCAGTTCTGGGACTGGTGGTAGTTGCCTCTTCAGTTTCTCTGAGAATCAGGGTCTGTTCCTTGATGGGAAGGATGGGGCTGATTCTTATTCTAGTTTAGAGGAAAGCAATTCAGTTTTGGAGAGGATCTGGGCTGAAGTGACAGGAGGTGTATATCACCGTCTTCAGGGATTCATGCTCTCTCCTCTGATTTAGGTAGTTTACATTTGTGACAGGATGACTTGCCAAGCTGTTGTCTCCTTCTTCCTGCCAGGGGAGACTCCAGAGGGCTGAAAAGCTAATTTTGTCCTCTTCCCTTCCAGGAAGTCCTGGGTTTCTGTGTCTGGGATGGTTCAAGGTTTTTAGGTTTCCTGACCCAAAATAGAAGTTGCTGGGCACCTGTGACACACCCAGGTGTCCCCGGAGAAGGGGAGATGGAGTCTGGCTGGGGATTTTGGGTCAATAGAAGGGCAGTTGCTCAATGTTTACAGTGGCTCCAGGGACAGGGGGAGAGGAAGATGGAGGTGAGCCCCACTAAAGGCACAGTCCGGTGTGGGAGCGTCTGAAGAGACAGCAGGCTTTGACGGGGTGAGCCGATGTGTTTGCTGGAAGGATTAAGCATTGAGTGCCCATGTGTCGAGCACAGAAGCAGGAACGGAGCCTTGCCTCACGAGGAACCATTGGGATGTTAGTGATGGGATGCACGATTTATTGGCATAAGCAAAAAAGACGGGAAGTATTAATTCATGTAATTGACAAGGCTGGGATTAGGGCTGCAATGAAGAGCTCACTTGAAGTCATAAGATTCAGGTTTCCTCTAATTCTTGGCTGTATTCTGAGTTTCTGTGTCCTCTGGCTTTATGTGATAAAATGTCAGGTATTTCAGATGTCGAGTCCCTGGGTTCAGTTGCAAGTTCATGAAATAATCTTATTCTTCGATACTGGCTGTGGGTTAGGGTTGCCAGATTTAATGCATAAATATACCATTACCCAGGTAAATTAATTTATTTCTTACCATCTGCACATATGTACCCTGAGATTCAATTTTGTTAATTTATTCAGTGCATAGGCATACTGATACGGAAAACTATTGTTATCTATCTGCAATAAAGTGTGAGTACCTAACGCACGTTCTTTCTTTAATTACACTTTTCTGATCATTTGTCTCTTCTAAATAGTTTTTTATTTCACAAAATCTACTTATAAAATAACTTATGGCTACAGTCTATGTTCCACTGATATTGTAACATGGCTTAGACAGTGGTCACATCCAACTTACTTCATTCCTTCGTCCAGTGAATGTTTATTAACATACAAGTCACCATATTGAAAATATGTTGCATGAAGTTGACAATGGTTCGAATTGCTTTCAGGTTTAATTGGATGAAGCGTACAATACCATTTTTCGTGGCATACTTTGTTTATCCAATCGTAAGGATTACATTTGCATCTCTCGATTAAAAACTTTCAAAATGTCCACTGACAGAAAAGGGTGGGAGGTCGTCAACTTTTAATCCCTTCTTCAACACTGCACTGGATGGTTCCACTTGCTTTCGTGCCGGAAGCATATTTATTCAGTGGCACCCATGGCATAAGAATTGAATTCTTAAGGGATGAAATCCATTTCAAAAGCCATTCATGGAAAGTGGTGTAATAATCATCCACTTCAAGCCAGAATTTCTTTTCCTGTTCATACATTGTCCCTTTGAAGCACACAGTCTTGAGACCTGAAGGAGTATGTTTTCCATAGATTCTCTTTTTTAAACGAGTTTCTTTCAACAGTGGAATTACTTCAATAAAATGGTTTCTTTTTCTTTCAGTTTGTTGTCAAAGAGACAAAAAGTACAAACAAGAAATAAGTAGGCTTTACTCACTGGATTATTTAATAAGTCAACCAGAATTTTAGAGCCTTTTCTTTCAGAATTTAAATGTGATTTCAGTGCTTCAAATCGGAAACATGGTAGATTTCTAGGGAGAAAAATGACTTGCTTCTAATTTACAGAGTAAAAAGATTACTATGGTTGTTAAAATACTGTCTATCATTTATAGAGTTTTTATTACATGCCAGACACTGTTCTAAGTTCTTAAGCTGTTGCCTCACTGCATTATCACAAACAGGTATATTTTTTTTCCCATTTTAAAGAAGAGGGAACTGAGGTTTATGAAAATCAACTTTACTGAAGTATAATCTCTAGATAGTAAAATCAGCTTATTTTTTTAAGTGAACCTAATTTAAATGTAATAGTTGATGAATTTTTGACAAATGTATACAGTAAAATAGCTGCCACCACAATCAAGATCCAGAACATTCCTGTCACCCCCAAAAGCTCCCTGGTACTTCTTTGCAATCAAACCCCCAACTCCAGCCCCAGCCTAGGCAACAATTGGTCTACTGTCACTACAGATAATGGAATACACACACACACAAACACAGATATAAAAATGTAATATATACATAATGTAAGAGTACAGTGTATGTAATATATACTCTTTCTGGAGGGGGCGGGGGCCTGACTTTTTTCAGTCAAGCATAATTACTTCGAGATTCACCCATGCTCTGGCATCGGTCTCGTTTGGCCTTGCTGAGTTGTATTGCACTACACAAGTATGCACTAACCAGTTGTTGATGGATGTTTGGATTGTTTCTAGTTTGGTGCAATAATGAATAAAGCTGCTAGGACTTTGGTATACAAGTCTTAGTATAGAATATATTTTCACTTCTCTTGGGAACAAACCCAAGGGTGGGATGGCAGGTCATGGTCAGAGAGATTTTATCCAAGGAATAAAACCAAGAAGCCATTTAGGGGACAGTGAGACAATCCAGAGATTTGAACAGCAGGAAGGCACTACCACCCCAAGGGAGGAGGCCACAATTAACCATGGAGCTCTGTGGACAGGAGCTGGTTGCCCATTGCAGGGAAGGTAAGAAAGTGAGACCAGCTATTGTGGATTTGATTCTACCAAGGTGCCTGTAAGGTACAGTGAGTTGCTTGCCTAGGGCACAGAATTTAAAGGGAATGCTCACAAAAGCTCAGTAATTAAGAGAAGTAATATTCTAATGCAATATTTTACAAAATCAAAGTTAAGGGAAAAGTCCATGATGAACAAAATGCCCACATTTTAGAACAGGATCTGACCCTCCACCTCTTGCAATCACCTATCCTAATCTTGACTCTGTTCCATCCTGTCTTTATTTAAAATGTCACCTTTTGTTCACTATGGATTTTTTCATTACTTTTTGAATTTTTAAAACATTGCATTAAAATATTAGTTTTTGATGACTAAGCTTCTTGGTGTTCCATAAATTCTGCATCCAAAGTGAGTGGTCTTTTCTCTTCACCCTAGATGTAATTCTGGGATCAGGACCGGTGCTACAGAGCAGAGTGGGAGAGGAAGGAGGGTGGGATCTGAGTCCAGCACTTGTGGTGGGTGCTCTGCTAGAGTGGGAATCTGGACACTATGTTCAGAAAGAGTGACTCCAGACCCTGCATTCTTAGCCAGTTTGGAAACCCAGATCTGGATCAGAAGGCATTAGAATGGAATTGGGGGATGAACTAGGAGGGCACTGCAGTGATTCAGGCCAGAGATGAGTTGTCTTGGGCTTGTTGATGCTCATAGGTCGAGAGAAGTGTGTGGATTCCAGCAGACCAGTTATTAAAGTATTGAGCAATTTTCATTTCAACTGGTGTGATGGCTAATTTTAATGTGTCAACTTGACTGAGTCATGTGGTATCTAGATATTTGGTCACAGATTATTCCAGGTGTGTCTGTGAGGGTGTTTTTGAATGAAATGAAGTTTTAAATTGCTAGATTGGGTAAAGCAGATTGCCTACCCTTATGTGGGTGGACCTCATCTAATCAGTTGAAAACCTGAATAGAACAAAAAGGCTGACTCTCGCCTTAGTAAGAATTCTTTCCACCTGATGGCCTTCAGACTGGGACATTGGCTTTCTTTCTTTCTTCCCCCCCCCCCCCGCTTTCAGACTCAAACTGAAATATCAGCTCTTCTTCCATCTTAAGTCTGCTGGCTTTCAGACGGGAACTCTACCATCAGTTTTTCTGGGTCTTTGACCTTCTGATTTACCCTGCAGATCATGAGACTTGCCAACTTCTCTAACTGTGGGAGCCAATTTCCTGTAATTAATCTCTTTCTATATATACATACATCCTATTGGTTTTGTTTCTCTGGAGAACCCTAACTAATGCAATTGGTGATTAGCTGCTGTTCCCAGCTCCTCGAATGCTCCCTACTCCCATCAATCCAGCCTGCCTCATCCTACATTTGAGATCTACCCCCTTGGCCATGATCCAGCAACTGAGTGATAAAACTAGACCCAGCAGAGGGCCTCCAGATCCACACTGAGTGTCCCTTGCCCTCTCATCTGTGCCTCTGTTATGGCCCTGCCAATTGACTCAGCAAGACTTGGGTGGACTCTGATGAGGGCCACTCTAGCATCCGCTGGCTGCTTCACCAGCTCACTGAGGCTGCAGTGTGCCATTTGCCACCTTCATGGCACCCATTGGAAGGACAGTACCCATGGCAGTGTTAGCAGCGAATGTTTTTAACATCACACCTGGTGTTAAGACATATTTTTGAGGTAGGCACAACAAGTTATTGCTTGACTGTAGGAAGGGAGTCAAGGGAAGAAAACAATGACTTTCAGGTTTGGCTAAAACAACTTGGTAAGTGGTGGTGCCATTTCGTGAACTGGAGAACCCCGAGGAAGAATAGGTTTGGTGGGGAGGGGAAGGAATCAGGAATTCTGGAGGTATCTGTCATTTTAGATGCCCATGAGACCTCCAAATGGCCTGTGAAAGGCTGCTGAGTCTGAATCTGGAGACCAGAGCAGAGTCTTGAGTGGAAAGTAAACACAGGGCATTGTCCCCACATAGAAGGGATTTAAAGCCATAGGGATAGAGGTGGTCCTTTTGGGAGAGAATGATGAAGAAAGAGAGGAGGAAGGGACTGAGCAGCCCACAGGAACTCCAGTGTTTAGAAATCTGGTCAGGAGGATGAGCCAGCCAAGGGTATGGGGGTGGAGCCACCAGTGCGGTAGGATAAATGCCAGGAAACAAGGATTTCAAGAGCAGGAGTGCTTGTATCGAATGCTGTTGAGAATAAGATTGAAGAATTAAAGGCTTAAAAGGCATCAGACTTTATTTTTTCATAATTTGTAAGATACTGAATATAAACCAGCCTCCAAATTTTTCAATATGGAAAGGAAAATTGCAGTCGTTGGCTGCCAGCATGGCTGAAAGGATAACCCATTTCTTTTATGCCATGGATTGGCTCAACACAGTGACTCTGAGTATTTGTGGATGAATGAATGAATGAAATTGGTTTACTGAAAACAAATAATCCTTTTTTTTTTTTTAAATCTGTTCTCTTTTTTATTAAAACCATCACAAATCATGCAGGTTATATGAGGCTCTGAGTTTGTTTATTTATTTATTTTTATTATGTTCAGTTAGGCACTGTGTAGTACATAATTAGACCTTGATGCAGTGTTCAATGATTCATTCCTTAAGTTTAACACCCAGTGCTCATCACAGCACTTGAGGAGGGCACAAATGCTTCTAATACCCCTGAGAAGGCCAGACTGGTCTGACCAGTTTTCCTTGGAGCTCCTGGCTGCCCCACAGAATCTGGGTTTCTCAGACAGCTAAGGTTAACCTGTGGGCCAGATACGCTGTTTGTGTATATAGCTCTTTGATCCAGGTCTGCAGCTCTGAACCTCTGCCAAAAACATAAGACCACATATTGAAATGTTTTCAATCCTCAGAAATAGGGTTCTGTAAAAAACATTTTAAAGATTATGAGGGGTTGTTACAGGCAGAGCTGAAGTTGGGGCAGCTTCCTTTTCAGACATCCGTGAGTACAAATAAGCCTCCCAGATCTCTGAATTTCACGACGGTGTCTCTTTCCATTTAAAGTTTTTGTTTCCGGGATAGAAAATGGACCAAGAAGAAAGAATTTACTGGGTTTTTGCGTGAAAGGAATAAGCCGGATATATTTTCTATTTTTTTTGTGTCAAGTGCACTAAAATTTTGAACACATTAATAAGGTAAACTCTTGCTTAACTGACTGATTGTCCTTGTATTTCCCTGTGTGTCTGGTGTATGTATGGCCAAGAAAAACTGGACATGTTGGAATAGAGTAGCTCAAGGGTCTCTGTTGGCCATGGGGCCCTGTTGGGCTCTGCCAGACAGGACATAGAGATTAACTTAGTTCCTTCGTTAATTCCATTCACACGTAACCTGTCTGGGGATCGTTATGAGCAATCTGCAAGTGTCTGTGCTGATGTTGGAGCCTTCATGGCTTGAGATGCATAAGGACTCATTCACATGAGTTACATTCACATAAGGTTAATTCGGAAATCAAAAGAAAACAGTAGCTTGAAGATAAGAGATACCATATGGAGTCAGTGTGGTAGTGAAGAATGACCTGTGTCACAGGGAATAATAGTTTTGAGACTTTTACATCCAACTTTGTACTGAAGTATGTGTGAGTTGCAAACTCTGATTTAGGAGAAAACAATATAGCGGAAAGAAAATACGGAACGACCATGATCTTGCTTTGGAATGTGTTAATTCAGCCTTGCTTCTTGGGTAGTAAAAGGGGTGATGGGGATGGTTCTTCCAAGTTGAGGGATGAGGAAAAGAAGGAAATAGACAAAGGAATCATGGGGATGCTTAATCAGTTAGTTAAGCGTCTGCTCTCTGCTCAGGTCATGATCCTGGGGTCCTGGGATCAAGTCCTGGGATTGAGTCCCGCATTGGGCTCCCTGTTCAGTGCATAATCTGCTCTTCCCTCTCCCTCTGCACGTCGCCACCGCTTGTGCTCTCTTTCTTTCATGCTCTTTCTCAAATAAATAAATAAAATCTTAAAAAAAAGGAAGAAGCAACATGAAGGAAAAGAGAGAAAATGGGCTGGAATGGGGGTTATAGTGGGAGGCAGGCAGGGAAGGTGGTTCTAGATGGTTCAGGAACAAAGGTACCACAGGATGCTGGGTTGAGGTAGAAGAAGGAGAAGACAATTATGTGACATCAGCGGGAAAGCACAGCCTAGGGCTTGATGCTGTAAAGGAAATGGGTAGGACCAGATAGATGTTAAGTGATAATTATTTTTCCAGTGAGTGATAATAGAGGTTCCAGTAATCCAAGGCATGAGTTAGCAGCATTGGGTATGTCTTTAAAAAAGTACCTAATTGGCAGTTGAAAATGACATTTATTTTATTTTATTTTTTTAAAAAATTTTGTTTTATTTTATTTTGAGAGAGAGCGAGAGAGTATGAGTGGGGGGTGGCAGAGGGAGAGAAACTCCCAAGCAGGCTCTGTACCCTGAGTGGAGCACAACTTGGGGATCGATCTCATAACCCAGATATTATGACCTGAGCCAAAATCAAGATCAAATGCTTAACCGACTGAGCCACCCAAGCACCCCCAAAATGACTATTTATTTAACTTTGATGCATTAATGACATAATTAAAAATTAGACCTGCACTCTTATATAAAAGTTCAGACTTTCATCAAAGGATAGAGAAGTGAAAAACACCCATAATTCTACCACTCAGAGTAAATATTTTCCTTAATAATTACATTATTATTGTTTTACATCAATATTTATATTATTTACAGTATTTACATTACTACTGTTTTACATCAGTATTTTTCTTAACATTTGTGAAAATTGGATTTAATCAAGCATGTTGCTTTTTTATTGTGGTAAGATATACATAGCATAAAATTTATCACATTAGCCATTTTGGGCTATACAATCAGGGGCATTATGTACATTCACATGTAGGGCAAACATGCTGGGTTTACGCTGAGTTGTTTGACTTACACTGATAGCTTCTCAGGTGAAAAATGCAGGCATGATTCTTTAAAGGTTCTCTAGGGTTCCACTATAGGTCTGGCCCTGTGTCCCCACTGATGAACACTAAGCTGTCTTCAATGATTTTAGCTATGAAGAACCATATTGCGACGTACATTCTTATGTCATTAACTTGTACATATTTGCAGACCTACTTACTTTCAGATGAATCCCCAGAGGGTGAATGGTGGAATGAACAGTATTCACATTTATAATGCATTTTATATATATTATCAGCTTGTCTTCCAGAAATGTCCTACCAATCACACTCCTACCAGCAGTGAATGAGAGAGTGTGGGATAATATTTTATTGATGCATGTATACTTTTTTTGTGGGTGAATTTTTTTAAGAGTGTAAGTCATTAGGCCATTATCTCTCCTATACACCTACTACAAATACACCTCTGATTTGTCTTCTGGCTTATATAGGTTTTCACTCTGTCAAACCTGTTGATTAAAAAAATTTTTGGTGTTGTTTTCTATTGTATTTATTTTTCCATTGTTTTAAAGTTATAAAAGCCCTCCCCTTCAGATATTGAATCCAATGATTTGTTGACTCATTCAGATAATTATTATTCTTTTTTTAAAAAAGATTTTATTTATTTTTTTTTGACAGACAAAGATCACAAGTAGGCAGAGAGGCAGGCAGAGAGAGAGGAGGAAGCAGGCTCCCTGTCGAACAGAGAGCCCGATGTGGGGCTTGATCCCAGGACCCTGAGATCATGACCTGAGCTGTACGCAGAGGCTTAACCCACTGAGCCACCCAGGTGCCCCTATAATTATTATTCTTTTTTCAGAATTCTTTTTCTTCCTTTTAGATTTATTTATTTACTTATTTATTTGAGAGAGAGTGGGGTGGGAAGGCAGAGGGAGAAGGAGAGAAAGAGTCTCAGGCAGGCTCCGTGCTGAGTGCAGAGCCCGACACTGGGCCAATCCCACGACCCTGAGATCATGACCTGAGTTGAAACCAAGAGTTGGGCGCTTAACCAACTGAGCCACCCAGGCATGCCTCAGATAATTATTTATTGGATACCAACCTGATGCTAGACATGCTATAGACACTGTGCATAAACTGTGAACAAAATTATTCATTGTTCACAAAAAATTCCCCACTTTCAAGAAGCTCTTCTTTTAATGGAATAACTAGAATATCTACTTTGATAAGTCTCAGATCCTTTTTTATTTGCATTTTGTCCAGTTTAAAAAACTTTCCTATCTACAATATATTTTGGTATATGGTGTGAGAAAATAAGCCAAATTGATTTCCCCCCCAAATTGCTAGGCAATTGTTATCAAATTGATTAAATACTCCCTTCATTCCCGATTTGATTTGTGATGCTTACTTCTTCATACATTTTATTGAGAAAATGGCCCCACTTTTTTAGTATGTAATGACACAGAACAGGGTTACTGTTAAATTGATAAATGTTATTGTTTCATCCAAATGCCAGAAGTTTCAAATTATAAAAGTTTATCATAGAATCTCCTTTTATTTTATTATATTCCAAGGATTCTATTATTCCTCTTAGAGCATGGCCCCATTTTATCATGGACATTTATAGTAATATAAGATTTGGTTCAGTTTCCTATCTCAAGATAGTTTCTTGGGGTACTTATTGTGTAAAGAATGGTAGGAAAGACATCATTACCTTAATCTTTACACTTGGTAAAAGATTTGGGTGGATGCAGTCATAGCTCTTAGGCTCCAACATGGTTCCTGAATAAACACTTAAATTACATATATTAATCTGTAGGATTACTAATGAGTAATGATAAAACAGCAGGTTTACCCCTAAATCTTATGGTCTGTTTGTGTTGGTTGATATTCGTCTACTATCCATCCACCCTTCCATCCATCCACCCATTCATCCATCCATCCACCCTCCCATCCACCCATCCAGGCACCCACCCATCCACCCATCCATCCACCCATCCATCCATCCACCCACCCATCCATCCACCCATCCATCCACCCATCCATCAATCCACCCACCCATCCATCCATCCACCCATCCATCCACCCACCCATCCACCCACCCATCCACCCATCCACCCATCCATCCACCCATCCATCCACCCACCCATCCACCCATCCATCCACCCATCCATCCACCCACCCATCCACCCATCCATCCACCCACCCATCCACCCATCCACCCATCCATTCATCCATCTACCCATCCATCCATCCATCCATCCATCCACCCATCCACCCTCTATTTCTAAAAGTAACTGAAAATGGTCTTGGTATGTTGTCAGTTTTTTGAATTGTGGTTTGTAGGCATTTACATGAGAATAACTCCAGGTGTTCTTTCAAAAAAATGTAGATTCTTGAGCCCCACCACGAACCCACTAACTCTGGACTCTCTAGTGGGTGGAGCCTGGGAATCCCACCCCACGTGATTCAGATGCATTCTAGTTTGTGAACAGCTAGAGAACCGTGTGGAAATCCGATCCTCCAAGCAAGTTAATTAATCTCTGTATGGAGCGCAGTGGCTGTTCTAATTCTGTGGCTATTTCTTCAACCACTTGCTGTTTTTTATTACTGGGAGTCACGCAAAAAATGTTGCCCACCCTCAAATGTTATTACATGGCTTTAGAAATCCCTTCATCCCCATCCAGTGTTTTTCTCTAAGAAAAGAAACAATGTAGCGAAGGAAAACATCTGAGGAGCAATACACATTTATTTTTCAAGACTAGTTTTAAAAGAAATCTTAGGTGTTTTCAAAAGCAACACTTTTGCCCTGAAAGCAAAGGGCAAGAACGTGGATCTTTTGAGCCGCCTACCTCCACTGGAAGGGAGCCACACACACGTCACTCTAGGAGGGGGCAGCAACAGTCTTTTCCTAATTCCCATAGAAAGAACCTTTTAGGGGTAAATGCCACAAATACAGATTCCGGGGTTCTACCACAGAGATGTGAAATCAGACTCTCCAGGGGAGTGCCCTGAGAATCAGATTTTGGACAAATGCCATGAAGATTCTTAGGCTCAGGCAAGTTTACTTTCTGAGCCAGATATACTTGGGCTTAAATCCTTGCTCTCTTAGCTTGGTGATTTGGGGCAGATTAACTGCTCCAACCCTCAATTTCTCCATTTATATACTGAGGTGCTTCTTTACTTACGTGTCTTAGGAAATGAAATAAACTGATAGTAGGCGGATCTGCAAGCACAGTTTCTAACGTGTAGTTACAGCTTATTAACCGTTACTTCCCGTTCTGCTCCCTTTAGAATGACTGTGTTTGTTCTAATCCTGCTGACTTCTCCAGAGCTGATGATAGCCCTGTATGTAAGTAATCCAGACTGGCTTGCTGACAGGGAAGCATATGTCAAAAGTACTAAGGGAAACATCTCTCTGTAGATCTGAGCTTTGTTTCTCAAATTGTGGTCCATGCTTCTGAGTCACCTAGTGCTTGTTTTTAAAATAATGATACCAGTAAACTAGATGATCCTGGCTCTCATTCCATACTCATCAAATCAGAAACTCTAGGAGCAGGATCCATGAGTAGCTTTTTAAACAAATACTCTTAGTAATCCTTACGTATCTGAAAGTGGGGAAGCAGAGATGACCCCAGGCTTGGCACTGGGCATGAGAGCCTCTGTACCAAAGCCCCTCTTATTTCTCAGCATCCTTCCTGGTAGTCAGAAGACTACCATTCTGGCCCCACTGCCCTTTGCTTCACTGCGCCTCCCTCTTAGATGTTAGGGGATAGCATCATTCCAGCTGGAGCAGAAAAGAAATTCAATCTAGCATTTCCTACTCTGCTTTCTGGGTTCCATCACCTTCTTTCATGGTCTTCCTCCACCCCCCTCCCTCCTGGCAGTGAGAGCTGTGATGTGTGCACACATGGTGTGGTGTCATCTCAGGTGGACTGTGGTCTTTCTGGGAGTGCTGGCTGAGACCACCTTTGTTGAAAAGCCATCTAGGAAACATGGTCGCTAAAACAAAACTTGCAAGTACAGCATGTCTTGAGAGCTGCTTTGCAGAAGTGACAGGTGGTAACCAGGCTCAGCCCAGAGATGCTCGAATGTGCCAAGTTTTGGTCCCTCCTAGCCTGTAGGTTTTCTGCTGATGCGAAGTTCAGCGTTAGAACACAGGGAGACTCTCAGTTTCTAAATCTGTTCTCGTTTCAGGGATGCTTGGCTTGCCTGCTGATGGTTTCCAGGAGTCCCCATCGCTTCATGATCAGGCTCCTGTGCCTAAGTGTTAGCCAACAGTTAACAGGTGAGAGCAGGTTCAAGCTCAGAGGAGGCACTTTGTGTCTTCCGTGACTGTGCCGGTGGTCAGCCGTGGAGGAAGGTCCACCCGGAACTTGCTATGAGGGAGTCAAGTAAATGAGGGGCCGAGTTTCTGAGTACTCAGGGTGGCCCCGATGTTAGTACTCAGGTTTATATTTCCAAAAGAGTACAAGGGTGGGGGGGCAAGGTGGGTAAATGTTCTTCCCTTTTCTTAGAATATAGTTTCCTCCTTCTCTGACCTTTCTGAGTGGAGATAAAGGGTGATTTATGGCAAACAGTATTTGAACAGTATTCCTCATCCTGGCTTTTAATTTTAAAAGTCTGAGAAAGATTAACCATTAGGTCTCCATGGCCACTATGAGTCATATGACTGAAAAAGAACAAAAACCAGAAAACAATGAGCAGAGCTCCCCCTCTTAACAAATGTATCCACTCTGGTTTTCTATGTTGCTTCTTTTTATTTGGTAACAGTTTGCCCTAATGTTAATAATTCTTGTATCCAAGAAACACACATTCTCGAGTCAAATGCCTCAACAAATTGATGATCCAAGTTTCCTATGGATTATTTTTCAGGCATGAGAAATGAATTGTTCAAGCATAATCCAATGGTTTAGCTGGAATTTTAGCCAGTTTACCATAGAAAGTTGTCAAGGAGGTCCCAGATGTGGATAGTGTCACAGGTCAGGAGGCAGATTCTGGGAGGGAATTTGGCTCATGGGGTATTTATTAAGGAGTGTCCTTGGGAAGGGGAATGCCAAAAGGGAGGAGAAGCCATCAGGAGTGGATAGAGTGCAGGCATGTGGCAGTCTCAGTTGAGTCCATGGGAGCTCTGGAAGCTAGAGTACCCCTTCAGAGTGGCCCCAACTTGGGCTAGAATGGATGAGAAATGTATCTGGGCTGCCCAGGAAGGGGCATGATTTTGGGCAAGGCAGCTTTGCCTTTATCTTGGAATATGTCTATCATAGATGGTGTTCCACCCACATGCCAGTAACATCTTGGTAACAAATATATCGTGATTTTGCACTACTTCCCAACTTGCCATGGGGATCTCCTTCTTTCTCTCTTGATCTTGTCTTATTTGCTTTCCTGCCTTTCAAGACAACTCCCCAGCTCCTAGCCAGAAGGCAGACCATTACTATCTCTGTTAGCACTCAGTGGCTCCTTCCACACTGGACCCCAGTTTGAGGGTTGCTCTTCAAGCACTGATCCAAACCTCTGCATTTCTTAGGGCCTCAGGGGTCTGTGCCACACCCACACCTTCCTCTGACAAAGGCCATCACCCTCTCTGTGTATCTTCGCTCCATTTTACAAAAAGAAAACACTAAAACCCAGCTTGGATTTGAAATAAGGCAATGACGCGGAAGCCGTGTACTGTCTTTGGTAGTTAGCTTTGCCATTTCCCTTGATGAAGACCCTCAAGGTTCTTTGGGACCCATCCTCAGATGTGCATATACTGCATTATTCCCAGTCTTTGTCTCTTCTAAAAAATGAGCTGGTTACCCATCAAGGGCCCTGTGGTCAAGCTCATATCCATGAATTTTTGAGGGCATGTCATCAAGTGGTCTTTACTACCCAAGACCTGTAGATCTGGAAGAAATGAATCTCCCTGAGTTGCTACCATCAGAGTGTTAGCAATAGCAGCTGCTTCTTATTTGCTGCTCAGATTCAGCTGAAATGCATCAGAAATCAGAACTGTTGAGGGCCTTCATTCTTATGACTACACTAACTTCATTTGATCAGATTTCCAGCAAGTCAAGCTGGTTGCTGAGTCCTTTGTCCTGTTGTTTCCTTTGGACCAATGTGGAATGGCGGTGCTTCATGAATAATCCATGAGCATTAACCAGCTGCACACATACGGGCATGTCCGCTGTCTTTGCCATCGAATTTTAGATGGTTCTCATGTAATTCATAAATCATCTAGAAGAGCCAGACTCTGACAAAGTATCTGGAGACCTTTGAGGGTCCTTTCAAGTTTCCAAAGGGAAGGCACAGTATTACTTAGTTCTAACAGGTCACAACAGGGTATTTTCCCTGGAGAGTCTTCAAGTTGGAAGTATAATTGGGACAAAGTCTACATGAAGATACCTCTCAAATTATTTGAAACAAACCTTTATGCCAGCTTTGCTGTTGCTGTTGTTCTTTTGGTTTTTGCTGTTGTCTTAATCACCAAGTAGTGAGGGTTAAAACAAAGGCTATAATGAAATTGAACTCTGTTCTGTGGGGAGGCGGGGGGAATTTGGGCAACTCTGCTTAAACAGAAGCAGGTGGTGCTAGAATGCTCAGTGGAAGTGAGCTGTGAGGAGGGAATGCAGATTTCTGTCATTGAAAACAGTTAAAAATACTTGTGGTCTTTTGTGCCAGGCTGTGATTAAGATATACATACATATATGTGCCTTAATCACATGTTTAAATCCGAGTTTCAAAAAACTGTGATGGAAAAGCAATATAGTTTTAATTTAAGAGTGGCCTTTTGCAGTAAGGGTGGGTGGGATTCTGTTTGTGTACCTTTGGGTTTGTGTATTTGTGTGTGTGTGTTTATTTCAAGGGTTGATTTAAATAAAGATGTTCCATCCCAGTTAAAATGAGATTTCATTTGTAGTCCATTCAGGTCTTTGTCTGTGGCACTGAGCAATGCACATGTTCTATGTAGCTAGCTTCCACAATGGAAAGGAGGAGGGATGGGAGGATTCATCTCTTATTCCGTTGGCTGCTTGGGATGGGAGAGTTGATAGGGTTGACAAGCAGGTATCCTATTCTTCCCTAACTCTTCTGGGGTTTTCCCTTCTGAAACGATAAGTTTGTTGCATGGAACTCTCTCTGTAAAGTAACATGTCTCCAGGCACAGTGAATTAATACAGGACCATAGCCCAACTGTGTGAAATGCCAATTTCCCTTCAAAGGACATTGCCAGATATGTAGTTAAGTTTTAGTTACAGATAAATAATGAATAGTTTTTTGGTACAAGTATATTCTAGGAAGTATTTAGGAGTAAAAAATTATCTTTTATCTGGAGTTCAAGGTTATCTGGGTATCCTGTGTTTTCAGTGGTTAATTTGGACACCTCTACCTCCAAGGGGCAATTCTTCCCTCTGACTGATAGTAGGCCAGACACTTCCAGAAGACTCAGATTTTTGTTGTTGCTATCATTTCTCTTTTTGACTTCATTAAATTCACAAGGATGCCTGGATTTTTGTAGCTCCAATTCCTTCATTAAAATGGAAGCAGATTTGATTGTTTCTGCTTTTTTTTTTTTTAAGTATAATTGGCCAGTATGCTCTCCCAATTGTGAGTTACCATTCAATTTTTTTTTTTTTTTTTAGTTGAATGCACAGTGCAAATGCCAAGTTGGTAAATGTAATTTGCCAAGTTGGTTCTTTGAGGAGTTTTACAGATGAGAAGAAACATTGGGATTGTGTCATGGGAAAGCCAGATATAAAAATAAAGGAAGTGTATTAGAGCCCATAATGCATTGAAGATATTCAGTTAAATGTGTGGTGATAGTAGAGGTTCCTGCTTCCAGTTCTGAGATTAACTAGCTATATGTCCTTAAGCAAAGAACTTACTTCTCTGGGCCTTATTTTCTCCTCTATAAAATGAGCTAGCTAGTTTAGATGACTTTTAAAGCTCATTCTGACTCTCTTATTCCACTACAAAGAAGTAATTTTTCCGATACTCCACTGCTATCCCATTTCTAATTCGGTAACTTGGGAGTCTGATTCTGTGGGAAGCTGGAGAAAGTACTTACCGGGCATGAAGGGATTTCTCCAATGAATATGGCTCACGGTTCTAACGTATCAGAAAAATGGCTTATTTCAGGAGCAGTTCTTTCTTATTTCACTTGTTCATTCAGCCATTTTGTGTAGTTGTGTGGGTTTGAGAAACCAGGAAGTATAAGACAGGTTTTCTTTCTGCATCTGGGTAGTGCAAGGACGGGCATAGAGAAAGACACAACAGGTGAGTCAACTCCCTGTGGTAAATGCCAGGCTAGAGACAATGGTGAAGTGTTAGGAAACACTTAACACATGTGACTGATTTTAAGGAAACTGTTTTCCTCATTGTTGCTGACTGAATTAGCTATAAATTCTAGTATCTTCAGTATTTGGTTACTTCGATCAGATGTAGTTGTAAGAATCATGTTATTCACTCCCATAATTGTGGCGTGCATGCACACATGAACTAGTGCACAGACACACACATACACATGAATGAAACCTGTTTAGAGAAGGAACAAAAACACCCAACAAAAACATGGATGCCGAAGAAAAACAAGCTGCGGTTCAAAAGGGCCCCCTTTGTCTCCATTTTTTCTACTCTATTATTTTTGCTAAGATAAAGGATTAAAAATAGTAGCCAGAATCTGGAGTGCCTGGGTGGCTCAGTCAGTTAAGACTTCAGTTTTTGGTTTTGGCTCTCGTCATGATCTTGGGGTCTTGGGACTGAGCTGCACATGAGCCCCACATTGAGCCCCACATTGAACCCTTCATTGGGTTCCATTTTCAGTGGAGAGTCTGCTTCTTTGCCTCTCTCTTCCTCTGCCCCTCTACCTCTCCCCACTCATGCTGTCTTTCTCTCTAAAAGAAATAAATCTCTGGTGCCTGGGTGGCTCAGTGGGTTAAACCTCTGCCTTCAGCTCAGGTCATGATCTCAGAGTCCTGGGATCAAGCCCCATATCGGGCTCTCTGCTTGGCGGGGAGCCTGCTTCTCTCTCTCTCTCTGCCTGCCTCTCTGTCTACTTGTGATCTCTCTCTCTCTGTCCAATAAATAAATAAAATCTTTTTTTAAAAAATTAAATAAATATATCTTAAAATAGCAAAAATCTATGAAGTACTTATTATGTGCTAGTCATTTTTTAAAATGTGTTACAGACATTCACTTAATTTAATTCCCTCAACAAGTCTGCAGTAGGTATTAGCATTAACCCCATTTTATAGATGAGGAAACATAGGTACAAAAGGTTTTTTCTTTTCCTTTTTTTTTTTGCTGGTATGTTTTAAGTTTTCATATGTTGTTTTAGATTAGAAATCCCTCTGCTGTCATTTAAATGTGATTAGTACAGGTTTAAGAATACATTCAGTATTTATATGAAGGACTGTACTTCCTGAAGAACTAATAATAAGGATTTTGTGAAATCTTTCTCTATATCTGGCTTTGCATATCTCAAGTATAATGTTTTATATTACAACTACTTTGCATATTTTCTCCAGATTCGACTGACTAGTTTTTTTCTTCATTATTTGCAAAAGGGCTGGCAGTTATACAACATGTATGTCACCCTGCCCTGAAGATGGATCTGTGTATTATTTGAATTAGTTCATGCAAATAATTGAAAAATCACTTTTTAAAAAAAAGATTTTTATTTATTTATTTCACAGACAAAGATCACAAGCAGGCAGAGAGGCAGGCAGAGAAAGAGGAGGAAGCAGGCTCTCTCCTCAGCAGCGAGTCCAATGCGGGGCTTGATCATGACCTGAGCCAAAGGCAGAGGCAGAGGCTTTAACCCACTGAGCCACCCAGGTGCCCCCCAAAATCACTTTTTAAAGAACTCTCCCATAGGAATGTGAACATTCCCAAACTGGACATTAGATTAGAAACCCCTGAATCTTTCACCATGACTAGCATAAGAATCGTGCTAGAAACTCTTGTGAAGCTTTGATTAGGGGCTGGTGAAGAGAGGAAGTAGTAGTGCCATGGAGGCAAGAGCTTGTTCTCGGCCGTGATAGTAGTCCATGCCATCCTCTTGAGGATGGAGAAAAGCAAAGGACAAAGCAAATGCTGACAGTCCTCTCCATCATGTGCCTGGGAAATTCATCTTGGATTTATTAGCCACGTAAATTGCTTTCCTGCAAAGCATAGCCATAAATCACCACAGAAAGATTGAAATGGTATCATTTCCTTGGGAATAACAAGCTAGAGGTGGCATAGCGGTCCAAGAGCAATTACAACACAATTAAATGTTCAGGTTCTCCCTCCTCCTTATGATTTATGCCTGAGAAAAGTGTACTGAAAGGTCAGGACTGTTGAGCAGCCAAGAACAACAAAAAAGACATGGAAGATTCCTAAGCAAGGGACCAGCAACTTGCCATTTCTTTCTTAGAAAGGAAAACATGTATACCATGTAAAACATGTAAAAAACATATATACCACTAAAACACATATTGTGTAAACATGTAAACATGTATAAAAGATATATACCAAAACTAATGTATATTTTCATGACTTTTCTAAGAGTGCAATGAGACACAATCTGTTCGTTTTGGGAAATTATGATATATCTGAAATATGATTGCAAACAGCCCTGGAACTCTAGAATGTTTGAGTGGGATGGGAAGTCAGTTATCATTTTCTTCAACCCAATAGATATAGGAAAACATGTGACAAATATCTATTGACTTCCTACTCAGTGTCTGGTGGTAATTTAGGTACTTTGGGTAAAAAAGAAGTACAATGACACCAAAAGCATGAGCAACAAAAGAAAAAATGGGTAATCAGACTGGTTCAAAATTAAAAACTTGTACATCAAAGGAATTATGAAGAAAGTGAAAGGTCAGACTAGAGAATGGGAGAGAATATTTCCAAATTGTACATTTGATAAGGCCTAGTATTCAGAATATGAAGAACTCCTACAACTCAATGAAAAGAAGGACAAATAATCCAATTAAAAGAGGCAAAGGACTTGAGTAGACTTCTTCAAAGAAGGCATATGTAAGGGGATCCTGGGTGGCTCAGTCATTAAGCGCCCATCTTTGGCTCAGGTCATCACCCCAGGGTCCTGGGATCAAGCCTGGCATTGGGCTCCCTGCTCAGTGGGGGAATCTTCTTCTCTCTCCCACTCCCTCTGCTTGTATTCCCTCTCTCTCTCTCTCTGTGTCAAATAAATAAATAAAATCTTTTTAAAAAGGTGCATATATAATATATATGTATAGACATATTGGAGATAGATATATATATCCAATAAGCCCACAAAAAAATGTTCAACATTGGTAGTCACTAGAGAAATGCACATAGAAACCATAGGCGATACCACTTCCTAGCCACTAGGATAACTATAACAACAAAAAAAGAAAGACAAGAAAATAACAGTTGTTGGAGAGGATGTGGAGAAACTGGAAACCCCCATTCATCACTGAGGGAAATGTGAAATGGTTCAGCCACTGTGGAAAACAATTTGGTGGTTCCCCAGAAAGTTAAACATAGAATTACCATACAACCCAGTGATTCTACACCCAAAGCATTGAAAACAGAGACTCAAACACATACATGTATGTGCATGTCCACAACAGCATTATTCACAGTAACCAAAAGGTAGAGACAGTCCAAGCATCCATGACTATCAGTGGAAGATTGGATGAACGAGTTGTGGCCTTGACACACAGTAGAATATTTCCATCACATATAGGAATCCTATAAAGGAAGTACTGATACATTCTATGACACAGGTGAACCTCGAAGAATGATGCTAAGTGGAAGAAGCCATACAGAAGAAGTCATTTATGGTCTGTTGCTATTTGTACAAAACATCCAGCAGAAGTAACCCAGCAAGACAGAAAACAGACTGGTGGTTGCTGTTGGTGGTTTGGGGTGATGAAAATGTTTTGAACTTGACAGATGTGGTGGTTTCCTCACTGTGCTGGGCATATACTAAATGCCACTGAATTCTACATCTTAAAATGGTGAGTTTTATGGTAACGTGAATTTCACCTTACTGAAGAAGTAAAGGGAAAAAAGTAGAACATGGTTTAATAAAAGAGACACTGGCTTTGGAATCAGATTTGAGTTTGTGACTCGGCTCTGCCACTTTCTCTTCATCTGAACCTGGAGAAATTGTTCAGTCTCATTCTGGAAACATGCATATTCATGAAATAAGTAGCCTTGTAACCTGCCTCAGGCAGGCATTTAGCTAACAGTTGGTGGAAAATTGAGATAACACATCAGATGCTTTCTGACCCGTGCTCATTATTTTCATATAAACTAGAGATCCATGAATCTCATTTTGCTGGTAATTACAGTCATGCCTGTGGGACAAAAACACAGATGCAGTGGAGAGGAAGACAGGCAAGAGGAAGCTAAGGGAGGGGAGGAGCATGCATTGGGACCAGAGGTTTCAGGTCCTCTCCTGGCCTTTTCCCATTTCTGGGGAGGCAGGAACACACCATGTGAGTCAGGCAAAGGATCAGGCAATGGTGGGAGAAAAAGATGAGGTCCCTGCCGCAGCCCCAGTGGATCAAACCTCTGCTGTAACTGACAGCTGGCCAGCCCTGGGACATTGGGATCAGCCCCGCATGAGTGGCCCTCAGCCAGGCCTGGCCTGAGCACACTGCTGCTGACTCAAAGGGCTGTTACATTTGTTTTGCAATACCCAGATGTGCTTAGTTGCCCTGGCCTGGGGCACAACCGTGATAACCATGCAATTCTTCAGCCTTGCTTCGTCTTCTCCTTGAGGCCAGGCCATGGGCCCACTGACAGGTGACTCTGCTGAGGAAGAGGCCGACAGAGAAGCTCCTAGTGACCCAGGAGGAGGGGTTTGCACAGGCACGTAGGGGACGAGGGGCTGCTTCTGTCTTGAGCTGTCTGCAAACTACTTTATCTTCAAAAGCAAGGCCATGGATGAAGCCCTTGCTCAGGAAAAAGAAATCCTCTGTGCAGTGGGTCAGCAAAAGTCAGAAAGACAAATTTGCTCTGTTAGTTCCAGTCATGGAAAAATAGGTTGTTTGCCACAGACAGGTAATTATTTATTACATAAATATTTGGTCTTTCTCTAAATATTATCTAGATGCATGTGTTTGTGCGTATATGTGTATAAGCATCCTAGCACTTACTATAATTGAACTAGAATTCCGATCTAGGAATGAAGAGAAAGGATTCATTTATTAGCAATCAGTGTCTACGAAATAGTCATACAAAGAGAACTATAGATTTTTTAGGCCAAAGTAGGATACATTTAAAAATCTGGAAACCGTAAGCCTTCATCTTGTGTACTTGTGTAATATATCTTGTGTACGTGTGTGCACACACACGTGCACACGTGAGTTTGTGTAAATGCCCACTGCTGAGGAACCACAAAGCCCTGGTGTAGATTTGGGTCTTTGGCTCATCTGACAGCTGATCTGAGGCTCCAAGTGCTTACGGTTCCAACTGTCTGCAGTGTAAAAAGTTAGGGTAGCAGCACTGATTCACCCAAGTCTAGCTTCCACTTAAATCTCACAAGGTGTCTGTTTCTAACAGAAATGGATCTTGAGTTTCTTTGGATTTTCCTTTTTTTTTTTTTTTTTTTTTTAAATTTAGGACAAGACCTAGTTTTCTACTTGAGAAGGGGGAAGGACTTTAGCAACCTTACAGAATCCATGAGCAGTATGTATGTCTCCTAGACTCTGCAAAGATGAACTGACCTGGAAGGTGTGACAAAGACGGGATTGTTTCCCAAGGTCTCAGTGTGGCTATTTTTGCCGTGTCACAGCGGCCTGTGGAGTAACAGGAGTGCAAACACGAGCCTGAGCAGAAAGCGCTGATGGTCTCCCATTGTTTGGGAGAAGAGGCCAGTATGTTGAGGCCAGAAGGTCATCTTGAAGAGGAGAGGAGACAGAATGGGGAGGAGGGAAGGAAGAATGCAATAGGGCTACTACCTTGGATGACAGACATGAAAGTCCAGGAAAAACAAATGGGAAAAATGGTTATTTTTCTCCTTTTGAAGATGTCGCCCCCCCGCCATGCCTGCCTCTGAGAGAGAACATTAGAAAAATGTAGAATTGTGAAATAGTTTTAAAGGATGAAAAACATGTTTGAAATGAGTTGTTTACCTGGCACCGAATTCCCAAAATTAATTTTTAAAAATTGTGCAAGAGGAAGACTTGGAAACATGTTTCTGTTCATTGTAAGCCACCCTAATGATAAACAGCACAGTTACGACATTCCAGTCGAGGCATGAGACACACTTCGCACTGAGGGGAGTACTTTATAATGTTGGCAGTGGCTTCTGGAGTTGTAGGGCATTAAGACATTTTATGGCCTCTTAATGCCTTCCTATCAATCAATCAATCAATCAATCACTTTTCTAGATTAAAGGTATCCTCCATCTATTGTCCTTTCTATTCAAGTCTCTACAGATATGAAATTATATAGAAAATCACCAGAAGACAAAAAACATTCACTGAAGATTGGCCTCTTAAAGCATTAGTCCTCCTTCAAACACCCTTCTGTCTTGACAATGAAGTCAGTTTTGCTGATTGTCAGATGTAAACATTCAATAAAATAACATCACTACAGTATCAGCCAGGAGAATAGAATCCCTCCATTGAGAATGGGGAAGGCAGGTCTCTTCAATGGCCCCGAGGGGTCTGTATCCCTACCCAGTGACGTTTTTGGCAACAGCACAGTATCTTAGGGACTTGAAATCTGGAGCTTTCCCTGCTGATGGGGACCATGCTGGGTGGTCTCAGATCTATGGTCTGGGGGCTGTCCTATGCTATGTGCTTTGCTTGTGTCATATCAGTGTCATCTGTGGGACAATAATATATATTACATCTTAGTTCATTTGGGCTGTTCTAACAGGATAGCAAAGACTGGGTGGTTTCTTTCTTTCTTTCTTTCTTTCTTTCTTTCTTTCTTTCTTTCTTTCTTTCTTCTTTATAAAGATTTTATTTGACAGAGAGAGAGATCACAAGTAGGCAGAGAGGCAGGCAGAGAGCAGGGAGAGGAGCAGGATCCCTGCGATCATGATCTGAGCTGAAGGCAGAGGCTTAACCCACTGAGCCACCCAGGTGCCCCAGACTGGATGACTTCTAAAGGACAGAAATTTATTTCTTATAGTTCTGGATGCTGGAAGTCCACAATCAAAGCACCAGCAGATTCCACGTTTGGTGAGGATCTCTTCATGGTTCATAGACGGTGTCTTCTTACTGTGTCCTTGCATAGTGGAAGAGGCTAGGGAGCTCACTGAGGCCTCTTTTATAAGGGCACTAATCTCACTTTTGAAGGCTTCACCCTCATGACCTAATCACCTCCCAAAGGCCACACCTCCTAATATCACCTTGGGGGTTAGATTTCAACTTATGAATTTCATGGGGACACAAAATTCAGTTCAGAGCAATGTGAACAGATGACCAGTCCTGTGTAAGGGAGAATACGGCGCCTAAAAAGCAAGAATTGAAATAACACCAGACCCATGGTGTATATCAATTGTGAAAAATATCAAAAACAGGGAGAAGAAAAATGTGTTTTGCTGACCATCATTGTAAGTGCAGAGCCATGAACTTGCCATAGCCTAGTCCTACATCATGGGGACAACACAAGACTTAATGCCTGCCCTGTCTATAGAGGCCAAAAAACCAAGCCCTCTTGTTTTGGTCTATAGTCTATGGTCTTGTTATAGTTTACTGTCCTTGGGCTTTTTTCCCCCCAAAAAAGAAGCAAGGAAGGACAATTTTTGATGCGGTCTTTTGAGTGAAAGTCAAGAAAACTATTAGAAAAAGTCGCAGTTAAAAATTCTGAAAATACTCAAAGTACATCATGGGATACCTTGGTGTGTAGGGTGGTTTCTGCATCGAACCATTGTGCTTTCTTAGAAGGACAACTTCCTTGGTGCATCTGAATCAGCCAGTTCATTTTGGTCAAAATCCCCCTGTGAGGGCTCCAGCTTCAGTGAAATTCTCAGAGGACTTCTGTTGAAGGGCAGAAGGAAGAAAAGGGCCTACTGAGGCCATGGAAGAATTTCAGCAAATTAGATATACTCCCCAGAATCTTCTCGACTCTAAATCTAAGGCAGAAGTCCCTGAGAGTACAGGGCAGAGAAAGCTGGTGATCACAAGACACTGTTACCATATTTCTCCATAATATAAGGCAAGCAGGGGCTCTGGGTCTTGGTATTGAAAAGTCATATTCAAGGGCAGTGTCAGAGGCAAACTCTCTGGGATGCACCCAGATATGATGGGCAGCAGCCACTTTCCCACCTTTTTTTTTTTCTTGCGTGCTTCAGAGGTTGGTTTGTATCAGGCCCACCTCAAACAAATGAGAAATAGAGTGTGTTCCTCTGTGCTCCATACCATGGATGTTAGAAAGTACAGTGTTCCTTTTTTTTTTTTTAAGATTTTATTTATTTATTTGACAGAGATCACAAGTAGGCAGAGAGGCAGGCAGAGAGAGAGAGAGGAGGAAGCAGGCTCCCTGCTGAGCAGAGAGCCCGATGTGGGGCTTGATTCCAGGACCCTGAGACCAGGACCTGAGCCGAAGGCAGAGGCTTTAGCCCACTGAGCCATCCAGGCCCAGTACGGTGTTCCTTCTTAACCCTATTGTTGGCATTTTCCTGGGTTCTCATGCTTTTGCGACTTATCATAAACTGGCAAACCTCAGCATGTATTCAGTTATATTTCTTAAAGTCCCTCAAAATACAGTTCTATGTAAAGAGATGTTAAATTTGGAGATATTTGCCTTAGAAGTTAACCCAGAGAAGAGGACCCTTTTACAAGCAATCCACGTAACGCACCTTCCTTCCTTCTCTTCTGTCATTGGCTTTTCTCCCTTAAATATGATGCATGTTGTTGCCTCCAACTTCCCTTCTCCTCTCCTTGGTTCTGCAAAAGGAAGCAAGGAAAATGGGTGGAAACTTCCATGCTAATAAATTTTGTCCAGCTGCACATGATATACTTTATTCTTCCTAAACAGGGCAAGAGACCTAGTTTGTTGATGGGAATAAAAAGTGAGTTGACTCCCTGGCAGTTTCTCCCCACCTGCTCCCATCACTTGCCAACCGACAACCCAGTACAGGATTTCTTTTCTTTTATGGTGGCAGATTTTCGAAAAACTTTACATTTCTCCAGAGGTTGTCCTGAGGACACCAGCTGTGATTCATTCAATGAGGAAAGGAATGGGGATGTTTGATGTAATCCCGGAATACGAGATTCATTCATTACAGTGTCTTCAAGGCATTTCTGCCTCCCAAGTCTCCAGCACAGTGCCCAGCACCATCACAGAGTCCACAAATGCCAACCGGATCGAACTGACATCCAAGATGGTTTTTTCGACCAGAAAAACGATGATGCCTTTTGTTAAAACCAACACTTGGGAAGGAGCCTTGGGTTAATGAAGCCAATCCTTAAACACACTCTAACACTAGGCTGGAAACAGGTTTTGTTCGGAGGTGCTAATGTGAAAGAAAGCACAATGTCCACATTCGAAGTTAGCTCATCAAGTAGCTGATGGGAAAAGGGTGCAAATTCCAGGAAAGAGGAAGGAAATTAATATTTGTTATAGAACACCTGGTATATGCCAGACAGTGTGACCAGCAGAAGTATAGGTGAGACATGAGTTGTTTCATTCAACCCTCTAGGGGGATGGAATTTTATTATTTGCATCTCACAGAGGAGGAAAGCTGAGGTTCAGAGAAACTTGTGACTTGTACAGGATGATTGTTAATTAGTGTCAGAGCCAGTATTCTTACCAGGTCTGGCTAACTTGAAAACCTATACCTTTCCCAATGGGAAACATTCCCCTTACCTCTCTAAATGTAGGAGGAAAAAAGTAAGTAAATAAACTTAGGAGGATATAATCATTGGAAACACCTCTCTGATATCTCCAGCTGCACCCAGCACTCCTAATCACAGCTCCCACACAGAAAACTACCCTTTAGAAGCTTCTACTCTTCAGGAGAATCCACAATGCCAATAGGATTAATGTTAATATTAATAATGGGATTAGTGGGTGTCTCTTTTTTAAACACTTGGGAACTACAGAGTGGGACAGCTGAATGGGGACCTGGCCCAGGGCAACGCTCGGAGGGTAGGAAAGATCACCGCATGAGTTGTGGGGAGGTGTGTGACGCAGAATTCAGGCTCTAGAACCTGGGTAAGTCTCCCTCTTTGGGGGTTACAGTTCATAAAGTCAACACAACCTCAAATAGTGTCCCCTGAGCACAAAGGGAGGTGAGGCTGGAGAAGAGTGGACCCAGCCATGTCAGGTCTTTCTCCTTTAGGATCGTACTCATTTCGTTACCCTGTGGTTTACATTTCATTTAAGCAGCACATAGCTCAAAAGGTGTAAGGTTTTTAGCTCACTTTTTATAAAGCTCATCTTTTATTTTTTAATTTGGCTCCATGTCTAGTGTGGAGCCCAATGAGGGGTCCGGACTCATGATCCTGAGATCAGGAACTGAGCTGAGATCAAGAGTCAGATTCTTGGGGCGCCTGGGTGGCTCAGTGGGTTAAGCCTCTGCCTTCGGCTCAGGTCATGATCTCAGGGTCCTGGGATCGAGCCCGGCATCGGGCTCACTGCTCAGCGGGGAGCCTGCTTCCTTCTCTCTCTCTGCCTGCCTCTCTGCCTACTTGTGATCTCTGTCTGTCAAATAAATAAATAAAATCTTTAAAAAAAAAAGAGAGAGAGATGCTTAACCAACTGAGCCACCCAGACACCCTTCAAAACTTATCTTTTAAAATGCATATATAGGGGCACCTGGTGGCTAAGTCATTTGGGCATCTGCCTTCGGCTTAGGTCATGATCCTGGAGTCCTGGGATTGAGCCCCACGTTGGGCTCCCTGCTCAGCGGAGAGCTTGCTTCTCCCTCTGCCCCTCACCCTGCTTGTGTTCTTTCTTTCTTTCAAATAAATAAGTAAAATCTTTAAGAAAAAATTAATTCCATATGTAGGTATATATATGACTATAGTAAAGCAGGAAAGAATTTTGCTTAGTGAGGGATGAAGCCCCTCTTGGGCAGATCCAAATGTTGGGTGGAGAATATGGAAGAGCAAAAGAAGAAAAAATAGAAAACAAACAAATAAAACTCCTTTGTTTTATACCTAAAAGGTGACAGGATCCCTGGGGTCATTTCTCTAACTTGTAGACTGGCATAATTAAGAGAAAAAGGATAAAAATCAGGGCCTGGCAAAGAGCAAAACATTTCAAGTACAGTTTAAACTGCTGTATGCCCTCTACGTCTAGACTCTGTGTCCTCATCCCACTCACACTTTAGATGCAGGAGGTGACTTGGTGGAAACAAGCTTTTCAGAGGGAAACACCCAGGATCTGGGAGGAGGCTTCTATTTTTTCTTCTCAGCTATTTAATATCACTGGTATATCACTGATGAAGTGACTCACATTGTAAACACGTTGGAGAGACACGAGGGGGTTAAAGAAATAATTGACTTTAATTCATGGGATGTGATTCAACGGTGGAGCTTGCCAGATTTATATGTGTATTATGGCGATGCTACTTTTGACTCATGGAAAGAAATGATTTTATGAGGTTTCATTGGTTTTACGAGGAAAGTTCTCCTCAGAGGAGAAAATGAGTTTTGAGCTCTATCCCTCAGAGCTGGATGGTCCTGGTGTCCTGAGATCTTTAGGGTCTGTGACCTAGACGAGGAAAGAGATTCCGCAGTGCTCCATGGGTGGCTGGACCCAATGTGCAGGGTGCTGCCTGCCATGTTGTGTGACGTGAACAAGCCGGCTCATGACATGGCATCCGGAGAGATGAACAAGGTCATGACAGTCCCTTTCCCAGAGCTGCACAGAGACTGCACCACTGGTTGCTCTGAGCTTCCCCACTTGGCTGACTTTTCCTCTTCTTGGTGAAGATTCTACTGAGGCCTGAAATCACCTTAAAGCCTAAACAGTAAAAACAAACAACCCAAACAACTGTGTAAGAGAACAGGAGAATCAAACACTCATTCTACGTAGAGGGGCCTCTGCATGTTCTCATTCTGTTTGTGAGGAACTCACCAACCAAATCTGGGCATGTTAGACACTGGACTTGGCCAGAAATGCCAAAAATGATGTGGAAAAAGTAAAAAAATAATGAGAAGAGGAATGATGATTAGAACTCACTTGTTCCTGTCTGTGCCTGAGCTACAGCGAAAGGAGCCATTGCTTCCAGTTTGCCACATTTCCTCCTTGAGAAAACACCACCAGAGCACCTTGGGTTGTTCTTGTCAGGATTCTTACCAGTGTCCTGAATCAACTGTTGACTGACCCATTCATTCATTCATTCATTCATCCACCCATGTGTTCTTTCATTCACCTGTTCATTCATTCATTCATTCTCCATGGCAAAGTGATGACAGGATCAATTTGCAACAAGCCTGACGCCCCAAACCTTGAACATATTTTCATTCGATTTTTGAGTGTAACCATGCATACCAGGTGGAGGACCAAGGCTCTAGGGTCTTCTTGCTGGGTTCAGATGGTTCAGTGGTTCACAGCCTTTTATGCGTGCCTGACGATCATGGTGACAGTGAAATTTCCAGAGAATCTGGCTCCTGTTTTTTTCTTATTTACGGTCTTGTCAACTTTTTAGAAAAGATTGTATTTATTTATGTATTTGGGAGAGAGAGACAGAGCAGAAGATGAGAGTGGGGGTGGGGGCAGAGAGAGAAGTAGACTCCCTGCTGAACAGGGAGCCTGATGTGGGGCTCAATCCCAGGACCCTGGGATCATGACCTGAGCTGAAGGCAGATGCTTAAACAACTGAGCCACCCAGGAGGTCCTTGGTCTTGTCAATTTTTGATCCTTTTTTCATTATACACAGTTTAATCCCTCAGGAAGGGGAAAGGATAGGACTAAGAGCAACACGATCGAGGTGGGAAGAAATAATTCCTATAAAATTCCAAATTATCATGTGTACCTTGAGCCTTTGTAAACATTATCTTTATGGGTCACACACTCTACCACTCTTGCTTTGTGTGTCTTGTCTTGCAGCAACCTTCTTCGGAAGTTATAAGGGACTCACCAGACCAATGTCAAACAGCCAGAACATACAGAAGTGGATTTCACTGGCCTGGTCTGTCCTGTTATTTTGCAGGGAACTTGGTGATTCCAAGCAGGGACCTGACTCTTGGTTTTTCAATTTGCCTTTGCCAAAACTAAAAGTTAAACCAATATGCTGTGTCCTTTATTGGAGGAAGGGGGAACTGGGGGAAGAGTCTCCTCTTGTGCCTTTCCATTGGTTGGACCTAAAACTGACTGGAAGCTAGACGGCTTGATGTGGTCTATTCAGGTCGACCTTCTGGGCACACAAGAAGGAAAAGGCAGAGGGAGAATGAAGACAAAGGTAGAATTCTATCACCCAGGTGTTCAAAGAAAGTTGATTTACATGGAGCCGAGTAGATGCCCTCACAGCTTTTCAAATTTCTTCTCCATCTGTGGTTATTTTCCAATTTTGTCTATTTGTTTTCTCTTTCTTTAAAAAAATACTTGTCTACCTAATGGTTTTATCCCTTCTTTCCCCCTTTCCTTCCTTCCTCCTTTCCTTCCTTTCTGATTAAAGAACCAGATCTTCATGTTATTAATTTGCTTATCTTTTGTTTTATAATTTATTAATGTCTGCTTTTATCTTGTTTAGTCTCCAAACTGGTATTTCAATTTATTTCTAGTTCTTTTTTTTTTTTTTTTTTTGCTTTCTATCTATAATACTTTTTTTTATACTTATTTGTTTCTTCTTATCTACCTCCTATTTTGATTTACCAAGTTTTCTTGATATTTCTCTACCTTTTACTGGTGGGAGAGTATACTTTCCTGTTCTAGTCTTTAGTGGGTACCTTTGCTCTTAAAAAATTTTGTCTGTTTTTTTTTTTTTTAAAGAAAATTTTTATTCTGGAATAATTTTAGATTTACATAGAAGTTGCAAGTTTTTCATACTTCTCACCCAGTTTCCCTATTAACAACTTATAAACCATGGTACATTAGTTTAAATTAAAAGAACAAATCAACAGGGATGCATTACTGTTAACTCTAGATTTTATTTGGATTTTACCAGTTTTTCCACTCGTGTCCTTTTTTCTGTTCAAAGATCTAATCCCGAGTATCACATTTCATTTAGTATCTTTAGATTTTTAATATGCATCTTTGACCCAACAAGATCTAACAAGATCTTGACAAGATCAATTGTGTTCAACCTCTTTTGAACAATTATTTTCCCTGACATACCCCTATAGTTTGCATGTGATTTTTGTCAAGTACTTTTAATCCATTTGGGTTTAAGCTATCCTAAATTATTCATTATAATTATTATTAATTTTATAGTCAATGTTTATTTAGAGGATCTTTAAAAAATATATATGGAGAGAAAGAAAGAGAGAGAGAGAGAGAGAGAGAGAGAAAGCATGTGTGTGTGTGCAAGGGTGGGGGTGCAGGGAGAGTGTGGGGGAGGAGGGGCACTGGGAGAGAGAGAATCTCAAGGAGGCTGTATGCTCAGTGTGGAGCCCATTTCTACATGATCCCTGATATCATGACATGAGCCAAAATCAAGAGTCAGACTCTTAACTGACTGAGCCACCTAAGCACCCCTAGATGCACCTAAATTTTAAGTGGCTGATTAGCCAATCTTTGCCTCTTGGTTTTTTGTTTGTTTGTTTTTGTTTTTTGTTTGTTTTTTGTTTTTTGAGTGAGTATCTGTGAATTACAAATTATGTCAGCATTTATTTGCCTGAAATGTCTTTGTGTGTTGTTGCTTACAGAATGAAGTATAAAATTTTATCTGAGTACAGAGTTTTAGGCAGAATGTCTTGCCCCTTGGGATTTTCACAATATTCCACTCTCTTCTGGCTTCCACTGGAACAACTGAATTATGTTAGTTACATTTTATTTCTTTGTAAGTAATTTCTTTTCTCTCTGGTTATTTTAAGGAATTTCTCTTTAACATTTATGTTTTGTAGTTTCAAGGTGCTGTTCTAGGTATGGGTATATTTTAATTTATTCTGCATGGGATTCATGCTTATTAAATCTGAACATTCATGTCTTTCATCTATTTGAGCAAATTCTCAGACATTACTTCTTTGAATATTGCTTCTACTCCAACTAGACATGTGTTGGACCATTTCATTCTGTCATTGTGTTTTCTTAATCTGTTTCATCATATTTTCTACCTCATTACTTTTCTGTGCTATAATTGATCATTTTTCAAATCTATCCTGGGTGATCTGCTGTTCTACTTACCCATTCAATTTTTAATTTTAATGAAAATGTTTTCCATTTGTAGAAGTTTTGATTCAGAGGGGGAGGAGTCAAGATGGCAGAGAAGTAGCAGCTGAGACTACTTCAGGTTGAGGGAGATCAGCTAGATAGCTTATCTAAAGATTGCAAACACCTACAAATCCAACAGGAGATCGAAGAGAAGAAGAACAGCAATTCTAGAAACAGAAAATCAACCACTTTCTGAAAGGTAGGACTGGCAGAGAAGTGAATCCAAAGCGACGGGAAGATAGACCCCGGGGGGAGGGGCCGGCTCCCGGCAAGCGGCAGAGCAACGGAGCACAAAATCAGGACTTTTAAAAGTCTGTTCCGCTGAGGGACATCGCTCCAGAGGCTTAACTGGGGTGAAGCCCACGCGGGGCCAGTGTGGCCTCAGGTCCCGCAGGGTCACAGAAGGATCGGGGTGTCTGAGTGTCGCAGAGCTTGCAGGTATTAGAACGGGGAAGCCGGCTACAGAGACGGAGCCGAGGAGTGAGCTCACAGCTCGGGCTTACCTTGAACCGGTCGCAGGCTCGGTGAGCTCGGAGCGCGGCTGGAGGCCAGGGTGACGGGAGCAATTGGACGCTGTTCTCTGAGGGCGCACTGAGGAGTGGGACCCCGAGCTCTCGGCTCCTCCGGGCCGGAGACTGGGAGGCCGCCATCTTCCTTCCCGTCCTCCGGACTCTACGGAAAGCGCTCAGGGAACAAAAGCTCCCGAAAGCAAACCCGAGCGGATTACTCAGCCCGGCCCCTGGTAAGGGCGGTGCAACTCCGCCTGGGGCAAAGACACTTGAGAATCACTACAACAGGCCCCTCCCCGAGAAGATCAACAAGAAACCCAGCCAGGACCAAGTTCACTTACGAGGAGTGCAGTTTCAATACCAAGGAGAGCCACGGAATTCCAGAGGAGGAGAAAGCAAAGCACGGAACTCATGGCTTTCTTTCTCCCCATGATTCTTTAGCCTTGCAGTTAATTTAATTTTTTTTTCTTTTTCAATTTTTTTTTCTCTTCTTCTGCTAGATTTTTTTAAACTTTTACCCTTTTCTTTTTTAACGTTTTTTAACTAGTTTATCTAATATATATATATATATTTTCCTTTTTATATTTTTTTCATTATTGGTTTTCTTTTTTTATTTGTTTCTTTTTTCTTTTCTTTTTTTTCTTTCTGAACCTCTTTTTATCCCCTCCCCCCCCCCTCACGATTTGGGATCTCTTCTGATTTGGCTAAAGCATATTTTCCTGGGGTTGTTGCCACCCTTTTAGTATTTTACTTACTCCTTCATATACTCTTATCTGGACAAAATGACAAGGCGGAAAAATTCACAACAAAAAAAAGAACAACAGGCAGTACCAAAGGCTAAGGACCTAATCAATACAGACATTGGTAATATGTCAGATCTAGAGTTCAGAATGACGATGCTCAAGGTTCTAGCTGGGCTCGAAAAAGGCATGGAAGATATTAGAGAAACCCTCTCGGGAGATATAAAAGCCCTTTCTGGAGAAATAAAAGAACTAAAATCTAATCAAGTTGAAATAAAAAAAGCTATTAATGAGGTACAATCAAAAATGGAGGCTCTCACTGCTAGGATAAATGAGGCAGAAGAAAGAATTAGTGATATAGAAGACCAAATGACAGAGAATAAAGAAGCTGAACAAAAGAGGGACAAACAACTACTGGACCACGAGGGCAGAATTCAAGAGATAAGTGACACCATAAGACGAAACAACATTAGAATCATTGGGATTCCAGAAGAAGAAGAAAGAGAGAGGGGAGCAGAAGGTATATTGGAGAGAATTATTGGAGAGAATTTCCCCAATATGGCAAAGGGAACAAGCATCAAAATCCAGGAGGTTCAGAGAACCCCCCTCAAAATCAGTAAGAATAGGTCCACACCCTGTCACCTAATAGTAAAATTTACAAGTCTTAGTGACAAAGAGAAAATCCTGAAAGCAGCCCAGGACAAGAAGTCTGTAACATACAATGGTAAAAATATTAGATTGGCAGCAGACTTATCCACAGAGACCTGGCAGGCCAGAAAGAGCTGCCATGATATATTCAGAGTACTAAACGAGAAAAACATGCAGCCAAGAATACTATATCCAGCTAGGCTATCATTGAAAATAGAAGGAGAGATTAAAAGCTTCCAGGACAAACAAAAACTGAAAGAATTTGCAAACGCCAAGCCAGCTCTACAGGAAATATTGAAAGGGGTCCTCTAAGCAAAGAGAGAGCCTAAAAGTAGTAGATCAGAAAGGAACAGAAACAATATACAATAGCAGTCACCTTACAGGCAATACAATGGCACTAAATTCATATCTCTCAATAGTTACCCTGAATGTTAATGGGCTAAATGCCCCAATCAAAAGACACAGGGTATCAGAATGGATAAAAAAACAAAACCCATCTATATGTTGCCTACAAGAAACTCATTTTAAACCCGAAGACACCTCCAGATTTAAAGTGAGGGGGTGGAAAAGAATTTACCATGCTAATGGACATCAGAAGAAAGCAGGAGTGGCAATCCTTATATCAGATCACTTAGATTTTAAACCAAAGACTATAATAAGAGATGAAGATGGACACTATATCATACTCAAAGGATCTGTCCAACAAGAACTAACAATTGTAAATATCTATGCCCCTAACGTGGGAGCAGCCAACTATATAAACCAATTAATAACAAAATCAAAGAAACACATCGACAATCATACAATAATAGTAGGGGACTTTAATACTCCCCTCACTGAAATGGACAGATCATCCAAGCAAAAGATCAACAAGGAAATAAAGGCCTTAAATGACACACTGGACCAGATGGACATCACAGATATATTCAGAACATTTCATCCCAAAGCAACAGAATACACATTCTTCTCTAGTGCACATGGAACATTCTCCAGAATAGATCACATCCTTGGTTCTAAATCAGGTCTCAATTGTTATCAAAAGATTGGGATCATTCCCTGCATATTTTCAGACCACAATGCTCTGAAGCTAGAACTCAATCGCAAGAGGAAATTTGGAAAGAACCCAAATACATGGAGACTAAACAGCATCCTTCTAAAGAATGAATGGGTCAACCAGGAAATTAAAGAAGAATTGAAAAAATTCATGGAAACAAATGATAATGAAAATACAACAGTTCAAAATCTGTGGGACACAACAAAGGCAGTCCTGAGAGGAAAATATATAGCGGTACAAGCCTTTCTCAAGAAACAAGAAAGGTCTCAGGTACACAACCTAACCCTACACCTAAAGGAGCTGGAGAAAGAACAAGAAAGAAACCCTAAACCCAGCAGGAGAAGAGAAATCATAAAGATCAGAGCAGAAATCAATGAAATAGAAACCAAAAAAACAATAGAACAAATCAACGAAACTAGGAGCTGGTTCTTTGAAAGAATTAATAAGATTGATAAGCCCCTGGCCAGACTTATCAAAAAGAAAAGAGAAAGGACCCAAATAAATAAAATCATGAATGAAAGAGGAGAGATCACAACTAACACCAAAGAAATACAGACAATTATAAGAACATATTATGAGCAACTCTATGCCAACAAATTTGACAATCTGGAAGAAATGGATGCATTCCTAGAGACATATAAACTACCACAACTGAACCAGGAAGAAATAGAAAGCCTGAACAGACCCATAACCAGTAAGGGGATTGAAACAGTCATCAAAAATCTCCAAACAAACAAAAGCCCAGGGCCAGATGGCTTCCCGGGGGAATTCTACCAAACATTTAAAGAAGAACTAATTCCTATTCTCCTGAGACTGTTCCGAAAAATAGAAATGGAAGGAAAACTTCCAAACTCATTTTATGAGGCCAGCCTCACCTTGATCCCCAAACCAGACAAGGATCCCATCAAAAAAGAGAACTACAGACCAATATCCTTGGTGAACACAGATGCAAAAATTCTCACCAAAATACTAGCCAATAGATTCAACAGTACATTAAAAGGATTATTCACCACGACCAAGTGGGATTTATTCCAGGGCTGCAAGGTTGGTTCAACATCCGCAAATCAATCAATGTGATACAACACATTAATAAAAGAAAAAACAGGAACCATATGATACTCTCAATAGATGCTGAAAAAGCATTTGACAAAGTACAGCATCCCTTTCTGATCAAAACTCTTCAAAGTGTAGGGATAGAGGGCACATACCTCAATATTATCAAAGCCATCTATGAAAAACCCATCGCAAATATCATTCTCAATGGAGAAAAACTGAAAGCCTTTCCGCTAAGGTCAGGAACACGGCAGGGATGTCCGTTATCACCACTGCTATTCAACATAGTACTAGAAGTCCTAGCCTCAGCAATCAGACAACAAAAGGAAATTAAAGGCATCCAAATCGGCAAAGAAGAAGTCAAACTATCACTCTTCGCAGATGATATGATACTATATGTGGAAAACCCAAAGGACTCCACTCCAAAACTGCTAGAACTTGTACAGGAATTCAGTAAAGTGTCAGGATATGAAATCAATGCACAGAAATCAGTTGCATTTCTCTACACCAACAACAAGACAGAAGAAAGAGAAATTAAGGAGTCCATCCCATTTACAATTGCACCCAAAACTATAGGATACCTAGGAATAAACCTAATCAAAGAGCCTAAGAATCTATACACAGAAAACTATAAAGTACTCATGAAAGAAATTGAGGAAGACACAAAGAAATGGAAAAATGTTCCATGCTCCTGGATTGGAAGAATAAATATTGTGAAAATGTCTATGTTACCTAAAGCAATCTACACATTTAATGCAATTCCTATCAAAGTACCATCCATTTTTTTCAAAGAAATGGAACAAATAATCCTAAAATTTATATGGAACCAGAAAAGACCGCGAATAGCCAAAGGAATATTGAAAAAGAAAGCCAGAGTTGGTGGCATCACAATTCCGGACTTCAAGCTCTATTACAAAGCTGTCATCATCAAGAGAGCATGGTACTGGCACAAAAACAGACACATAGATCAATGGAACAGAATAGAGAGCCCACAAATAGACCCTCAACTCTATGGTCAACTAATCTTCGACAAAGCAGGAAAGAATGTCCAATGGAAAAAAGACAGCCTCTTCAATAAATGGTGTTGGGAAAATTGGATAGCTACATGCAGAAAAATGAAATTGGATCATTTCCTTACACCACACACCAAAATAGACTCAAAATGGATGAAGGACCTCAATGTGAGAAAGGAATCCATCAAAATCCTTGAGGAGAACACAGACAGCAACCTCTTTGACCTCAGCCGCAGCAACATCTTTCTAGGAACATCGCCAAAGGCAAGGGAAGCAAGGGCAAAAATGAACTATTGGGATTTTATCAAGATCAAAAGCTTTTGCACAGCAAAGGAAACAGTTCACAAAACCAAAAGACAACTGACAGAATGGGAGACGATATTTGCAAACGACATATCAGATAAAGGGCTAGTGTCCAGAATCTATAAAGAACTTAGCAAACTCAACACCCAAAGAACAAATAATCCAATCAAGAAATGGGCAGAAGACATGAACAGACATTTCTGCAAAGAAGACATCCAGATGGCCAACAGACACATGAAAAAGTGCTCCATATCACTCGGCATCAGGGAAATACAAATCAAAACCACAATGAGATACCACCTCGCACCAGTCAAAATGGCTAAAATTAACAAGTCCAGAAATGACAGAGGCTGGCGAGGATGCGGAGAAAGGGGAACCCTCCTACACTGTTGGTGGGAATGCAAGCTGGTGCAACCACTCTGGAAAACAGCATGGAGGTTCCTCAAAATGTTGAAAATAGAACTACCCTATGACCCAGCAATTGCACTGCTGGGTATTTACCCTAAAGATACAAACGTAGTGATCCGAAGGGGCACGTGCACCCGAATGTTTATAGCAGCAATGTCTACAATAGCCAAACTATGGAAAGAACCTAGATGTCCATCAACAGACGAATGGATAAAGAAGATGTGGTATATATATATAATGGAATACTATGCAGCCATCAAAAGAAATGAAATCTTGCCATTTGCGACAACATGGATGGAACTAGAGGGTATCATGCTTAGCGAAATAAGTCAATCAGAGAAAGACAACTATCATATGATCTCCCTGATATGAGGGAGAGGAGATGCAACATGGGGGTTTAATGTGGTAGGAGAAGAGTAAATGAAACAAGTTGGGATTGGGAGGGAGACAAACCATAAGTGACTCTTAATCTCACAAAACAAACTGAGGGTTGCTGGGCGGAGGGGGGTTGGCAGAGGAGGGGTGGGGTTATGGACATTGGGTAGGGTATGTGCTATGGTGAGTGCTGTGAAGTGTGTAAACGTGGAGATTCACAGACCTGTACCCCTGGGGGGGAAAAAATATATGTTTATAAAAAATAAAATTATTTAAAAAAAAAAAAAGAAGTTTTGATTCATTCTTTTTCAAATCTACTGGTTTGTTTTCATGGAGTCTAATTCTTTCCTTATATTTCTAATATGTAAAAAAAATCCTTTTATACTTTAAACATACTTTATAGTTTCTATTATATTTTTTTTCTATTATCTCAAGCCCTTGATGAATTAATCATCTGTTGTAGCTGCTGACTTTTACTCACAGCAGATTATTTTCTTAAGCATTTTGTAATTATTAATGGAGAATTAGTTTCAGAAGAGCTTTCACTTTTTATTGCTTTGTTAATTTCTTGGCTTTGGTTTGAGATTTCAGAAACCATGTGTATAGCTAAAATAAGAATTTTAAAGTCGTGTAAGATATGGGCACAGAGAATTTTTTTGCTCATCCAGAATCATTGTAGATAGAAGCTTCCTGGTAATTTTGCTGGACCAATGGGGGCCACTGAAGTTTATTAATCCTCAAATTGGGGTTGTAGCCCTTTGAGAGTTCTAACTTTTGTAGGATTCTCAGCTTCAGTTCCCCAACTCTGACAGCCCAAGACCTCATATGCTGTTGCTGTCCATTTTTAGAAACATAATAAACATAGCACCTACTCCATGATACCTTGGTCCAGCCCTTTGCCCTCTCATCCCCTTTCTCCTGTGGGTCTTGTCGTGTCAACTCTTGCTCATTGCTTGAGTCTTAACATTGTCATTCTGCTAGTTCCCTCACCCAGGCTGGAAAGTAAGTTCCTTCCTTGTCTTGCACAATGCCAGACCAGCAGGGACTACTATAATGCATGGCACAAAATAATAAACTATCAATCCTGTTGAATGAGTAAGTGCATGAATCTATGTGAGCTGTGATGGCACACTACTTCATATGAAGAGAAGTGGAACAGTTTCCACCCTCAAGGCCAAGGATGAGATGTGTGGACAACTAGTTCTAATCCAAAGGGGTGCTATCATGGAGGGGCAGGCAAAGTATCATCAGTGTAGACAGACGGCTTCTTGGAGAAGGCGGCACTTGAGTGGAGCCATGAAGGATGAGTAGAATTTCATTTGGTAGTGGAATGGAAGAGAAAGAATGGCAGGCAAGGAGGAAGGCATGAACAAAAAATGCATGGGTGAATGGAATTTAATGGCTTGCTCTGAAAACTATAGACCTCCAGATTCAGGGGTTGACCAAAGACCCAATAGCTGTTCTCTGAGCAGTCCACAAACCAATCCACTCTGGGTTTCATCAAGGCCAAATGCATCTCCCATAGGCTATTTTCAGCCATTGGCTGAGTGAGGCAGGGATGCAAAGAGTAGCCCGTTCCTAGAAGCCTTGGATCTCCTTTGTCAGTTAAATTTCCCTCAGTGTGGGCTGACATCACTCCCCAATGGCGTTGGTACAACTCCCTTAGATTCTGTTCTATTCTTGGCATTTCCTTCACTGTGTGTGTGTGTGTGTGTGTGTGTGAGAGAGAGAGAGAGAGAGAGAGAAAGAGAAACTTTCATTATATTCTGATAGGCCTTCCAGCTTTCTCCAGCTACTTCCCCAAATTCTCTTCCACAGGTGTTAGCCCTAGTTGAATCTATGCACTTTTAATCCCATCATGATATCTGCTTCTTGGCAGACCCAGATTAACATGTGCCCTGTGTATCTTCTGCAGGGAGGGTACAGAAAAAGACACTGGATAGATCTATCTTGTCAAGGGCTTTTATTTTATTTTTAAAGATTTTATTTATTTATTTGACAGAGCAAGAGAGCACACGCGGTGTTGTGGGGGATCAACAGAGGGTGATGCTTAGCAGAGAGCCTGACATAGGACTTGATCCCTGGACCCTGGGATCATGACCTGAAGGCAGATGCTTAGCCAACTGAGCCACCCAGACACTCCTTGTCAAAGGCTTTTAATGGCACTCTTAAGTTTGGGACTTAGGCAGAATGTTTGGCAGTAAAGATCTTACAGGAGGGAAAAGTGAGATCTTGCTTGGATTTAAGGAAAGTGGTTATGGTGAAAGAAGAAAGAGTGGATCATTGGAATGACCCGGATAGGATGAGTTGGGGCTGAGACCATGTGGCAACAGTGGAGATGATGAACGGACTTCACCGCTCCCACAGAAGAAAGCATGTGACTCTGGTGTGAAATTTTACCTTCTCTTGCCTTTTCAGAAAATAAAGCAACTCTTACACCAATTTGCTTGAAAAGACCCTACATGTGAAGCATTAGCAGAAAAAAACCTATGTGGGCCGGATCCACTGTTACCTCCAGGCATTGCCTCCACACAGGGTATGTCAGAAAAGCACGTGACAAACAGTCACGGTTTATGCTTCTGTCACCAGCCTCCTCCTTTGTCGAGACCACCTGGAAAGGAAAAGGATGCTTTCCACTTCTTCGTGACTTTCTCCGTCTAGGGTCTCCGGGGAGCCGGCCTGAAAACAAATCCCAGAAAGGCCCCTTGTGCTGTGTGAACCCTTTAAGGTGCAGTGTGGTGTGTGAGGGATTCCGGTGAGGGAAGAGATCACAAGCCTCAGAAGTTCCAAACTTTGGATTTGAGAGTCCAGGCAAGGACCCACAGACTGCCTGTAATAACCGGACGTGGGGGCGCAGGGGAGAGGGCCAAGAGGGGAGTTCTCCAAAGAATGTTGGCCAAGCCGGGTCCAGTCTCAACTTCCAGCGCAGCTGTTCCCTTTTATGCCCAGACCAGAGCAGAAGAATGGTGCCCTGGAAAACAGAAGGGCACAAGGGTCCTTGAGAGGCCCCTGGCAGTGGGAAATACAAGAGCTGCCATGCCCTGAGCTAACTGTCAACCTTTTACACTTCCGGCTGAATGGGCAAAGAGGAGGCGGATCAGGTGCTTGGAGGGCCAGTTGGCACACGCACCTCCAGACGCCATTTTGAAGTGAGGCATTAGCAGCTTCCTCTCCGAACAAACAGGAAGCCTATTAAAAATGCCATTGTCCCTTCCCGCCTGTGTTGACAGGACTGTTAAATGACCAAGTCCAAGGAGCCCTGCCAAGTTCAGAGACCCAGGGAACATGCAGCTGCCGATGCCACCTGTGTCCTTCTGAGTCCAGCTAACAGTTTCCTTTTCAGCACCCGCATTGTGCAGCAATGGGTCCTGTGGAATCAAGGGGAGGCCCAGGGATTGAAGGAGAAGGGAGGGAAGGAAGAGCGGTTCCTGGCCAACGTGGGGGCAAGAGCTCAGCTCCTTCCGCTGCTCCCTCTGTGTCAGCAGCAATCAGGAATTTGTCCCTGCCCGCCGCCCCCACCTCTGAAATATTCTGGCCAGCAATCAAATCCAGCGTGGAACACCTGCCCTCCACTGCTGTCCCGCAAACACAATACACCACATGCCAGTTGGCGGCAGAGAGAAAAGAGGCCTATTAAAGTCCCGGACATTATTAAGAAGTGCAGTCCTGCTGTTGTGTGCCCTCTCTCTCACACACACACAGTCACACACACACACACACTTCCCAGGCCTCTAAAGCTTTGCACATGTCTTTGGCTACTTCACTGTCAATCAGACACTGAATAAAAGAGATAGTCCTCTCCTTGGGGGCCACGGCCTCTGTGGATAACAGGTGTGTGTGCAGGAGTGTGTGTGTGTGCATGTAGGGGTTTGTGGGTGTGAGTGTAGATGTGTGTGTGTAAGAATGTGTGTATGTAGGAGTGTGTGTGGTAGTGGTGTGTGTACCTAGTGGGTGTATGTAGGTGTGTGTGTATGTAGAGGGTGTGTGTAGGTGTGTGTATGTAGGAGTATGTGTGTATGTGTTTATGTAGGGATGTGTGTGTAGGTGTGTATGTATGTAGGGGATGTGGAGGTGTGTGTGTATATAGAGGTGTGTCTGGTGGGAGTGTGTGTAAGTGTGTGTGTATGTAGGAGTGTGTGTATATGTGTTTATGTAGGGGTGTGTGTGTACGTGCATGTGTGTGTGTTTATATAGGGGTGTGTGTAAGTGTATATGTAGGGTGTGTGTGGTGGGGGTGTGTGTATGTAGGAGTGTGTATGTGTTTATGTAGGCGTATGTAGGAGTGTATGTGTGTATGTGTTTATGTAGGCGTGTGTAGGTGTGTGTGTGTATGTGTTTTATGTAGGGGTGTGTGTAGGTGTGGGTGTATGTAGGTGTGTGTGTGTGTTGGGGGTGTGCATGCAGGGATGTGTGTATGTGGAAGGGGTGTGTGCATAGGTGTGGGCATGGGCGTGGGGAGGGGTGTTGGCGTCTGGTGGCTGTGGTAGGACCCAGGGTCACCTGTGCGGCGGACGGGGTGCCGAGGGTAGGCTCACGTGGAAATGGAACATGGACGAGCATCCTTTGCGCAGCTCTCCCAAAGGAGGTGTGGCGGTGGCTGGAGAGGTGGAGGGGCTGCTGGACCTCGTGGGGGGCAAGCGGGGGGGCGCCTTCCACCCTGGCACTGTCACCGTTGGCCCCGGGGCCCTTGTCCGCACCACTCCTGGGAGGCTGGCTTGTCCTGCTGCTAGTGGCGGGTGGCTCCCTGCCAAGCCCTCTTGTCCCTCGCCCCGGGCCGGCCTGGCGCCCCAGACAGTGGGGCTCTGTGAGTCGCCCTCCTGGGGGCAGCTGGATGTTTTTCTATAGAGGGGACTCGTCATTAGAGGACCCGGAGGACGAGGGGTGGCACCTTGGGCTGTTTTCCTTTCTCTTTGGCCCCATTTACTGATGGTCTCGGAAGGAGCGCGGCGCGGGGCCGCAGTTCACTTGTCGCGGTGAAGGCAGCTTGACAGCTGCATAAATCACGCCGAGATACCACTAATAGGTTGCTGCCCGCGACTGTACGGGACCACCCAAGCGCAGCTCCCCGGCCGCGGAGCCCAGCCGCACGCATACAGTAATGCAAATCGCTTAACCCTTTGTTCCCCCTGCCCGCGGGCCAGCGGCCCAGCGCTCCCGCTCCCCTCTGGCTCCCCGCCCCCAGACCTGCACTCCTTCGGCGCCCCACATTCTGCCCCTCTCTCCACGTTTCAGCTGAGCTCGTGCTCCCAGCGGGTGATGAAAGGACAAAAGGCTTGCCAGGGCCTTGGGCAGAGATGGGATGGCGTTCGCCAGGGACCCTAGGAGCAAACGGAGCAGGGTCGGTTAGCTACTGAGCGGGTAGGTGGGCAGAGGGTGGGAGCAGAGCACGCAGGATTCCGGGCCCAGGCACCTGCAACTCCTGCTTCTTGGCCTCGGGGGTGGTTTCCACACCGTCTAGTGACAGACATCAGACCTCTGTCCTAAATGCAGAAGGGAAGGAGAAGCTGGCCATGAATTCACAGAGAGAAAAGCATGTCCCATTTCCCAAGCGCTAGTAACCACACAGGCTCACACTCTGCAGGTGCCATGGACACCAAAGAGAATGAGACAAGGTCCCTGCTCTCTGGACCTCACAGTCCTCACAAGCCAATGTGAGGAGGCCTTCCTTGGCTGGGCTTCCCATTAGGATCTGTTCTCAGCTCCTGCAACTGCCCCCTTGCTGATTCTCCTCTAGATAGCTCTCCCCCATCTGCTCCAATCCTCCCAGTCCTCTGGCTGTTCCTCTGCTGGGGATTTGCGTAATTTGCTATTTCTGTTCTTAGGGAATCTAAGGAAAGGTGTGGCTCCCTCCCTCACCCTTCAACGCTTTGTTCAAAAGCCATATTCCCCGCTAAGCCTATCTTAACCACAGATTTGGCTCCTAGCACCGAAACTACCTCCTGATAGGGATTTCCCACCCCTCTCCCCAGCTTCATTTTTTAAGTAGCATTTAATCACTTTCAAATATGCCATATAATTTCCTTCCTCCTCCTTCTTCTTTTTTCTCTTTTATTTTTTTAAACTTTTTTTTTATAAAGAGTTTATTTATTTATTTGACGAGAGAGAGAGAGAGATCGTAAGTAGTCAGAGAAGCAGGCAGAGAGAGAGGGGGAAGCAGGCGCCTGCTGAGCAGAGAGCCCCATGCGGGGCTCGATCCCAGGACCCTGAGATAATGATCTGAGCTGAAGTCAGAGGCTTAACCCCCTGAACCACCCAGGTGCCCCATCCTCCTTCTTTTTTATGTGTGTCTATCCCTATTTGCTGTGATAATTTTTTGAGGATAAGAACCTTCAATTGTTTTGCTCACTGCTATATCCTGGGTGATTAGAATATGACTTCCACATAGTAGGTGCTCAATAAATATTTGTTGAGTGATTAAATGCTCTAATAGAGGAAAGTGCAATGAGCTGTGGAGATTTGGGGGAAATAGGACATATTAGCTTATGGGGGTTAGACAAGCAGCATGAGTCCCACAGTTATCAGCCCATGGATCAATCTTCCTGTCAGAGAAGTTGGAATCCATAAGGGAATCAAGGAGGTTCACTTCTCCTTTGTCACTGCTCAGCATCACATCATTGCCTCCATGAAATACTCATTTCACAGTATGTATACTTGTGTTGAGTGAATAATGGTTCCCAAAAATGTCCATGCATGAATCCCTGGAAATTTGGTAAACAGGACTTCGCAGATGTGACTCAGGGTAAGGATCCTGAGATGGGGAGGTTATCTTGGCTGATCTGGGTGGGCCCGCTGTCATCACAGGGAGACAAGATGATCAGAGAGGGAGAAGGCGATGCAATCATGAAAGTTGAGGACAGAGCCATGTGGGGCCATGAACCAAGGAAGGCAGGACCCTTCTAGAAACCGGAACAGTCAAGGAAATGGATTATCCGGTAGAGCCTCCTGAAGGACTGCAGACCCTCTGACACCTTGCGTTTAGCCCAGTCAAACTGGTTTTGGAGTTCTGAGCCCTAGAACTGTAAGATAATAAATTTGTGTTATGTTAAGCCATGAAATTTATGGCAATTTGTTATACCAGCAACAGGAAACTAATAAATATCCTGTTTATAATTTTTGACCATTTGTTTCCCTCAGTCCTAACCTCGTTTTGGGCTTTTGCTCTGCTGACATTACACCTGGAGGTGGGCACCACTCATTCATCTTCTTTTCTCTTGGCACATGATCTTCTCAAAGTGGACCTAATCTGAGAGTTCTTTGTCCAATTCTTAAGTGATTTGCATTTTTAAAGGCAATTTTCCTCCTCTCTTTCTTGTTGGAGTATGCACAATAAGCATTTTTTCCTGTCCCTTTATTTGTAAGAGTGTCCCAACCTTCTTAAGGTACTCTCAGCAATTCCTGAAGGGCTGTGCGTGGTCTCTGGTGTAGGCTGGACCTTCCATGTCTGTGATGTCCCTGCTGGTGTCCCTGAAGCCTGGTCACAGCGCTTTGGCACATGTCCCGGCTGTGGCAGTCTGCACCCCTGACACATGAGGGGTGTACCAGAATAGGAGGATTCTAGTCATTCATCTGAACAGAGATACCTGGTGACAGCTTCCCCTTCCCCTTGTCTTTCTCTTGCTATCATCAGGTGTCTCTGGATGAAAGGCTCTTAGTCAAGGACATTACCCAAAGAACAGGTCAGAGAAACTTCTCTTAAATGATCTCCTTCAGTTTTTCCATGATCATAATTAATTGGAGAATGTCTCCTGAATAGTCCCTTATTTGTGCATTCCCCATGGATTTGTTGAATATGTACCATGCACAATGCTCGATGCATACCAATAGGGAATTGGCAAAAACACTCCAAATTATATGCAGATGGAATTCCTGCCCTACTTCGGCAGCATTTACAGACGTGAATGGAATCATTAAGAAACTATCCGGAGATCAGGTGATGAATTGGCTTTGTTCTTTGGAGTACGTTGGTGGTCAACCCCTTTTCTTTTCAGATTTTATCTTCCAGAAGATGGGGCTAACCCTACTGCAGATGGAGTGGGTTGATTTTACTTATCTATTTGAGAGAGTGAGCATTATAGAGAGAGCACAGCAGGGAGGAAGGGCAGAGGCAGAGGGAGAAGCAGACTCCCTACTGAGCAGGGAGCCCGACACAGGGCTCCATCCCAGGTCACCAAGATTGTGACCTAAGCTGAAGGCAGATGCTTAGCCGACTGAGGCACCCAGGTGCCCCTCTCATTTATAATTTATATTTTATGTGTTCTTGGGACTTTTCTGCCTAAAAACAGCAACAACAGTGACTCAGGTGTTATTGTAATTGTTATCATCATAGAGTGCTGTGTCAATCTGGTTCACACACACACACGCGCACATACACACACACGTGTATACTGTGTTAGTGTGGTGCAAGCTTCTATCTACACAAAATCACTGTGCTGGTTTAAGCCCCAATGCCTTGTTCATAGTGGATACACATATTAAAAGCATAAATTAATGAGCCTATTAGAGACATCCTTGTTATCTGAAATGATCAGAAATTGCATAAGAGCTAATATTTATTATGCATGTGATATGTGCCAATTTTGTGCCTCATTAACATGTACATTTTTAACCCTAAGAACAACACAATACTAACTGTAATAGTATCCAGTATTTATGGAGCATTTTTTCTGTGCCAGGACTCTTCATCTCTTCTTCACGCATGTTCTGGGAGGATGTGGAGAGGATTCCCTCCCCACCCCAATCTCTCTACACAGAGCCTCCTAACCACACTGCTCTGCTCTAATAGGTTGGACAAAGTGTTAACCCGGGTTTGCCACTTTCAACATGACCTTAGTTGAAACATGACCTTAGATGGACACAGAGTCCCTGTGATGAATCAGAACCTCAAGCCCACACTGGCATCATCATACAGGAGAAGTGGAACCCCGTTGTTAATATAGAAACTTGGGTGAGGCCCTTGATGGATGAGGGCAGTTGAGCTAAGCAGAGTAAACTCAAAACCATGGCAAGTGACCCCCATAAGTTGGGGCACAGGACACAGGTGAGAAATTCTTGCTGAGAATGAGCTCATACTGCGAAATTAGGACACAAGAGAGTAAAAACACCACCCCAAAAGAAGACCCTCATATGAAAGAAATGACAAAGAATCAAAGGAAAAGAAAAGAAGTTCTAATATATATAAAGTAAAGTATCACTTCCAAACACATGGGTTAAAAATTAAAAAGGAATCTTAATGGTAATGACAAAACATGTGCATAAAGTGTTTCAACTCAAGAAAGCCAAAAGACAAAAACCCAACCAACCAAACAAACAATAAGCCAAAAAACACTGAAAGAAAAATAGAAGGAAATAATAAGGATGAAAGCACAAATGAATGACTATAAGCAAATTCTTTAAAATTGAAATTTGGCCCTTTAAAAAGTCTATCTCTGATAAGATTGATAGATGTGTGGCTGAATGTGTGCATGAGAGAGAGAGAGCAGGAGAGAGAGAGTGTGTGCACATGGGAAGGAGAACTCCAGAGAACAGATAAACAACAATGGGGATAGAAAAGGTGAGATAATGCAGATATGACAGAGATTTTAATAAACAAAGAATATTAGGAACATCTCCAAGCCCATGATTTTGAAAACATAGATATTAAAGAACAAGGGTAAGACTTCACTTACCCCTACCTCCTTGTTCACACACCCTTCAATGACTTGCTTTTTCTGGATTTTTCCTCCCAGCTGAAAATGCTGTCATTGTCATCTTCTTTTAGCTTTACTTCCATGAAGTTGTTGGAAGGAGCAAGTTAAATGAGTAGGGTTGCCAAGTGCAGCAAATAATACAGGATTCCCCGTTAAACTTGAATTTTAGATGGACAACACATCTTTTTGTTATATTTTTTTAAAAACAAAAATTCAACTAAGTAAATTTAAAGATCTAATTGGCTTTATTCAATGATTCATGAATTGAGCAACAAACCATCTAGCAAATATAAAGGAACTCTTAGGAGCTGTACAAAATGGAAGACTTTTATAGGCAGAAGAAAGTGGGACAAGGAGATTATTCCAGCAAAGAGTGGATAGGTCAGGTTGCTTTCCTTTGGGAAAAAATGGGAGTATATCTTGCAGATTACCTTACTGGTGCTGACTAGGTGATTCCACATTGACTAGTTAAAGCTTACATTCCTGGGAAAGTCTGAAACTACAATTAAGTTAGGTATTAAGTCTTGGTTTGCTGACTTGGGACTTAGTATGAGAGACTCCATTTTGGATCTGTTGTTTGTTTGTTTAACAACATGTACTTCCCAAGTGTTGTAGCATGGGACCTACTAAAAAATAATTAGTTTTTGATCTAAAATTCAAATTTGACCAACCTACAGCTCGTCTGGCAATGATCTGCAAATTCTGGCAAGGATGTTGAGTTGGGTAATTGGAAGGGTTGCCAGATTTAGCAAGTAAAAGTACAACACCCAAATATGTGATATTTGGGTTCACCATAGTCATGATTTTCACCAAAAATCATTTGCTGTTCATTTGATACCCACATTTAACTAGACATCCTGAATTTTCTATGGCAACCTTAATTCTTGAGGAAATGGTTTCCTATGTATGAGTGTGGACTACCCATGGAAGGGTCAGGAGTGGGAATTAATGTTCCTGTCTAAAGTTCTGATAAAACACAGAGAAGACCTGAAGCCTGAGGTGTCCCTGTTGTAGGATAGGTTCTATTTGGGGCTCTGGTAAGGGGCTCAGGCATGGTGCCTGATTTATGGAGGTCATGGGACTTCTACAGCTCTTGGGCAGCTTTGGGGAAGTGTTACTATTTCAATCTAATTCAGATGCACTTTTATGCTGTTGGATTAGACTATTCCCGTTCCACCTGCTCATCACTACCTTGCATCCCGATCTTGATTTATTAAGTGGAGCCTAAACCGTTTCATCATTAAGGAAGATTTATAGCCCAGAGTTTCTGAAACAAACAGGAATTGAAACAAGAGTGGGTAAGAGAGGGAGAAAACAGCCTATGTCCTTGACATCTTTTTCCAATTGTTAGTTAATCATTTAGGGTTGTTAATGGTAAGACAGAGAAAAGTAAAAAGACAAGAGGAGAGGCCCCGACCCCAGGCTCTACACTGCCTTTAGCCATTCACCTTCTGGCTTAATTCTTTTTTTTAAACTTTGTTTGCCCTCCCCCACCCCACTCACTTGCAAAATACTTAAAAAAAAATGTTAACAGGAGGAGGATCAAGGATCTTGTTTTCTCTTCATTCTTTTTGATTTATGTTCATTGTCTTGAAAGCTCCTATAATCTCCCACATCTTCAGAACCAGTTCCCTGCTGACAGCACCAAGGCAGCAAAACCTCCCCCGGCTTTGAGATAAACCATCCCAAGCTGGATCATTAGCTATACAAACTTTCTCCCCTGAGCCTTCTCTTAAAGGTTTGGAACTGGAGACTGCCTTCCATGAAAATGAAGGAAAGCAAACATCACAAGTTGTGTCTTTAGAAGCACCGTAACCAGAGCTTTTTATTAACTCTGGTGGAAGTAGGACTTTGATCTGAATTGGTCTGGTAACTTCTTTATTGCAGTTGACATTTATTGAGCTGCTACTATATGTCACTGGCGGGAGCAATAGGGGAGGCAAGGGTAAATATGATCAGGTCTTATCTACAGGAGCTTGCTTGTAAAATAACTGGGGGCAATTATACTGGTCCTCCAAGGAAAAATGCCTTTATACGACTTAGTTCTGTAATGACGAGTGTCTTGCTCTCTCACTGGGTTCTAAGCACTGTGAGCTCTCAGAGGGGAGGGGCTGTGTCTCTTTTGATTTTTGTTATACATTCAGCCTCCAGTTGGTACATTCTACCAATGAATGAATGAATGATTGAATGAACAACAATATAAAACAATGTTGTCCATCCATTACAGACGAAGAGTGGTGTGAGCACGTAAGTCAGCCACTCATTCAGGAAAGGCTTTGGCTTTGACAATGAGGGGAAGGAGAGAGTGGTAAGGGACCAGCCTGTGGAGGGCTGATGCTGGAACTGGAGCCTGAGCGTCCTGATGGCAGAGGCCATGCAGCTCTGGTCTCCGCACAGTCTGAAGGCCTTGTTCCAAATCTGGTCTACTGCTCTGCGATTCTGATATCTTTGCTCTCCTCTGCTCTATAGTTTTCTGCTAACTTAAATGAAAGGTGACTCCTTTCTTTCTGACCTTTTCATCTTTTTCAGTTCTATTCACTCCACCATGGTGGAGAGGAGCTCTCTGTAGACCCACTAGACACTTCATGCAGAATCTCAAGCGTTTATTTTCCGTGAATTGTTAAGTGCCTGGTGCAGAGCAAATGCTATGGAGTTGTTTGCTGTTGTTTTTATTAAGTAATAATAGGGGAAGGGAAGCATGTGTGTCTCAAACTTCCATAACGGGACAGACACTCAACTTGGTGTTTTAAGTGCATTTTGTTTTACAGTCTTCATAGTAACACCACGTTCTTGGTATTTTAAATCGCATTTTAGACATAGCGAAACTGAGACTCTGATAGGCTGAATAACTTGTCTTATGCCACATAGTTGGTTTCTGTTCTGGGCACCATTGTGCTTCAAGGCCTGGGCTCAATCCATTATTATCACTTTGCACCCGCAGAATGAGATCTTCCCTCCTCTGTCTCTGGCTCAGTAACACACGGAACATACCTCACCAGTTTCTCCTATGTTGAATATTCCTCAGGTCTCCGAGGCTTTGTCTATGCTGTTCCCTCAGCGTGGAAAGCCCTTTGTTCACTTCTTTAGCAACATAGCCTTCACTTTGCTTCTGGTTTTTCTCCATGGTGCTATTGGAGACTCCCCTCCTCCATCCCCATAAGCACATTTAGCCCAGTCTGTGTAATTATTAATTGTCTCTCTTACTAGGATATAAGCTCGTTTTGTTTGTTCCCCAACAGGAAGTATGGTACCGGGGTACTGGCACTAATACATTCATGTCAATTGGATGGAATTATGAGTGGCTGTGGGAGATATGTCTGGAAAGAGATAGCTGTTGGAGAGGGATGGTCTGGAAACGGTGAATGTGTTGAGGACCCAGACTTCAGGTAGTTACAATATGAACACACAGGAGAGCTTTGAATAAGAGGCGACAAGAGGAGCTTGGGAATTTCAGTCCAACCGTGCTCTGTTGCTTGGATCGGAGATTAGACACCATGAGGACATGGAAGAGATTCCTAAATTAGGAATAAGCTTCAGATGAGGTTGGCAAGAAGATTTGAGATGAGAAATGGGACAAAGAGAAAATTGATAGGGGTTGAGAGAAGATTCACACTGTTCTTTGCTTTTGTTCAAGCCAGATGTTAGAATATGAGTCAAGGCAAGATAGGAAATCAAAGTTAGAGACCAGACCCAGGGCAGATGGGGTTCTCCAGGTTACCTGGAACCTCTCTTCTATGACACAGGTAGGATCCAGAACCAGATTAGTTGCTAGAGGTCTGAAGCTCTGGGGCAAACCTACCTTCTATTTCCAGGTCTGAGCCTTAGAAACACTACACAAGCCTCAGAAAGACCTTAAAATAAAGGGATCTCTTTCTTCAAATAATAAGCCTTTACTTTTTTTCCTTCTAAGATATGAACCAGTAACACAGCTTCACAGGGCTTATCCAGACACCTGGGAGAAATGTTTGGGCCATGTGGGATACAGCTAAATACTCTAGTGGTGATCAGAGACTCAGTTTCTGAATGTTGAAAGAAACTACCTGTATTTGTTAATTGATTGATATGTGGTAATTTTTTTTTTTTTTTTTTTTTTTTTTTTTTACACAGGGCCTGAATGTACAACCCTAAGATCAAGACCTGAGCTGAGATCAAGAGTCTGATGCTTAACCGACTGAACCACCCAGGCGCCCTGATACATGGTAACTTTTTAAAAATAATTAACATCATTTTTTTTTAAAGATGTATTTCTTTATTTAAGGGGGTTGCAGAAGGAGAGAGAGAATCCTGAAGCAGACTTCCCGGGGAGTGCAAAGTCTGACGTGGGGCTCCATCCCAGAACCCTGAGATCATGACCTGAGCTGAAGTCAAGAGTTGGCCGCTTAACGAACTGTGCCACCTACGCAACCCTTAGCATTATCATTTTTGTTTGTTTGTTTGTTTTGCTTTCCAAATTAATGCATATTTACCACAGAAAATTTGAAAACGGTACTCACAGTGAAGGAGATGAAATCACCAGTAATCCAAATGCCCAGTGATGATCATAACCGATGTTGACATGTTAGTGTGCAAACTTTACTCATTTGGGGTATTCCCATAAGCAGTCACTAAGCAGCCTTCAAACTGTTGATGAGATTCAGGGAATAGATCTGGGATAAATGCATTATGAAGACAAGAGGAAAATTCCATTATGGGTGGAACAGAGCAACATTTATTGATTGACAAGACAGACGCTGAGATTTTGGTGATCCCTCCCAGGCAACAAGGTTTGATCTGTCTTCTGTGTTTTTCCCTGGTGAAACAGGATTTTTCCCAGGTTTGGCGACTAAGCACATTAAAAACAGGGACTTTATTTTAACTTCACCTTTCCACAATGCTTGGCCCACCAGTATTTGCAGAACTGACTTGACATACATTCCTCTTACTCAAAACACTTCCAAGCGCTCCAAGGTAGAAATACTACCTTGTTGCAAAATCCCACCAAACTGTGTATTAGTTATCTGTTGCTGTGTAACAAGTTACCCCCACACTTGTTTACCATCCCACAGTTCCTGTGGGGCAGGAATCTGGGAGCAGCTTGTCCGTGTGGTTCTCTCTCAGGGTCCCTCAGGAGGCTCTCATCAAGCTACCACCCAGGGCAGATATTCATGGAGGATTCAACCAACTGACCTCACCCCTGTGCCTCCTGGTAGCAGGCTGGAGTTCCTCACCATCCACAGGTCTGCTCACAACAGAGCTTTCTCCAAAGTGAGTGACAAGAGAGTCAGAGAGACAGAAAGAGATAGACCCTGAGAGAGAAGCCACAAGCCACAATCTTTTTTGTAACTTAATCCTGGAAGAGATGTCCCATTACTTCTGATACATTCTATTTCACAGAAGCAAGTCGGCAAATCCAGCCCACACTCCAGAGGGGGAAATTGAGTCCCATCTTTTCCGGGGAGAAGTATCAAGGAATGTGGACATATGTTGAAACTATCACAACGGATACAGCTATATTGCTGGCTTATATAGAATCTGAATATCTTCTCTGAGCAGAGCACTTCCTCGAGATGAAATAAGCAAAAACCGCCTAAATGAGGACAGACCAAGGCCACTTATTCAGGGTGCGCTGTAGCCAAGCAACTAGCTACTATTGCTCATGTTTGTAGAGATTCAAAGGCAAGAAGGTGAGTGGGGAAGCTTTATTATGAAAAAAGACAAGGCTTCAGAATCCTCTGATAGGAAGCTATTGGCATGGGGAAGCTAGAAGCAGGCTGACTGGAAGCTGGGCATCCTATGTGATTAGTCTGGCGAACATACTTGGTTTTCTCTGTTTGGTCCTGATTTGGAAACAGTGGCCAAAATTAAGGAAGCTAGAAGTTATCGATCAAGTCCTGACCATTCTGGGCCAATTGCTGCTGAGGCTGGAGGACTGAGTTCTTTTGTTATATATGGTCCAGCCATTGAGTTTTTGTATGTTTCTACCCTCTGATTTAGGACAGATGTTAGTTGTTTTATTGCCAGAACCTTGGGGGGATTGTAATACATTTATTTTCTCACAGCTCTGAAGGTCAGAAGTACAAAGTCAGTTCCACCAGGCTGGTTGGGCCGGGCTCCATCCGGAAACTCTAGAGGAGACACTGTCCATTGCCTCTTCCAGGTTCCAGGGATTGCTGGCACTCTTTGGTTTGTGGTCCCATCCCTCCAACCTTTGCCTGTGGTCACATGGCCTCTTTCTCTTCTCTGTCTGATCTCCCTCTGCCTACAAGGACATTTGTGCTGATATTTAGGGCCTGTCTTAGTGTGTTCATATTTCTATAACAAAATGCCACAGACTGGGAGGAGGCTTAAGCAATAGATATTTATTTCACAGTTCTGGAGCCTGGGACGTTCAAGATCAGGGTGACAGCATGGTCAGGTTCTTGGTGAGGGCTCTGCTTCTGTCTTGCATCTTGCTGCTTTCTTGCTATGTCCTCCCGCAAGACAGAGTGAGCTCTTTCCCTTTCTCTTCTAATGAAGAGGCTGATCTCATGATGAAGGTCCCACCCTCATGGCCTCATCTCAACTGAGTAACCCCCCCAAAGACTCCCATCTCCTGCCACCACCACACTGGGGATTAGGGTTTCACCATATGAATTTTGGGGGGGACAAAACATTCAATCCATAGCAGGGCCTCCTGGATAATCCGGGGATTGTCTCAAGATCTTTAACTTAATCTCACCTGTGAAACCTTTTTATATAAGGTCATATCCATGGGTCCTAGTGATTAGAACATGGACACATCTCTGAAAGCCATTACCAGCCTACCACAGTGTCCTTAAGCCCTCATCCAGTGGTTCTCAAGTGTGACTCCTGGACCAGCAGTGTCTGCATTCTCTGGGACCTTGTGAGAAATGCAAATTCTTGGAAGCCCCAGACCTACTCCATCAGGAACTCTAGGAGGGGAGCTCAACAACTGGTGTTTGTGCAAGCTGTCCGGAGATTCTGATGCACCTCGCACTTTGATAGCTGATACCCACTGTCCTCAGTGAGGCTTCTTTTCTCTGCATTATGGTGAGCCATCTAGAGTATAAATATTTTTGGTCAGAGTTCATTCAGGGATTCCTAGAGTATCTCCCCAACTTAGTCTCCACTTCTCTGTCCTCTTGGATGGGTGGGTGAATGCCTGGACTGTTTTGCTTTAAAGAAATCATACCATGATTGATTAGCAAGGTCCGTCACAGGAAGGGAGGGACAGTGCTGTCAACAGCTTCAGCACTCCTTAGCTCTCTGGGGGCAATTTGTGGTTGGAAAAAAAAAATTGCACACTTTCACATTTTCTTTAGGACAACATGAAGGGAGACACTTAAATTCTCCTAGGTTTGTATTATTTTATATCACGTTTGCAACCTTTGTATCGTTAGGAGAGATCTTATTTTGTATTAACCACACATGCCTACATGAGTAAAATAAAGCAACAGAAAGAATCCACTGTTTGGTTGTTTTTTAAGCTATGCTGCATGCTGACAGAAAGCTCTGTATTTTTATTTGGCAACTAGACCTGGAGGGCCTGGGGGAGAATTTACTCCCTTCCCAGGGCTCTCCACCCGGGCCCTACTCCACGCCCACAGAGGGCTCTGTGGTTACTTTTCGTAAGCTGCCATAATTTTCAAAGCCCGAAGGGCTCATAAGCAGATTTGGGAGAGCTGCTCTATTTGTAAGCATGTGAGGCTGGCTTTCCAGTGGTTGCTCCCTGAAGGGAGTGATGAGTGACAGCAAAGACATCCTTTTTTTCCCACTTGGGGATAATCCTTTGTTGAGCAGGTCTTTATTGTTGCGGAGGAAGTTTACTTAGCTTCTGATCCCACTGGACTGATTCAGCAACTGCGCCCGAACCCCACCCCGACCCAGCACCTCGGTGCAGACGGACCTGACTTCTGAGAGGGGGCGAAGCAGGGGCAAACGTGCGGGTGTACAGATTCTTGTTTCAGGCAGAGCCTTTTCTCTCCAGCCTCCTGGATTTTGTCCTTCCACCTGCAACCTCAGTGTCACCCACGTGGGAGCGGTTTCCAGGGAGGTTTATACCAAGATGCATCTTCCCGCAGGGATAATGTGGCTCCTCCAGGGAAAGGGCGAGGGCCACACCTTTGCCTTCTTGCCGCAGCTCCTCAGGCTCAAGAAAGGCCCAACATGGAACGTGAAGGTTCTAAATCACACCCAGTTTCTCAAGATCGAGCAAGTGAGTCTTCAGGGAGCCTCCCCTCCTGGATTCCTTGGCTTTTCACAGTGTGCCCTTCCTTGCTTCTTCAAGGACATCCCCCACCCCCCCACCCCCCCAGTTCGATTGGATAAGACTCACTGAATCTGATACTTAACTGCTCTTTTCCTCTTGGTCTCAATGACTTCTCCCTCAGTCTCCAAGGTCAAGTCCCTTGATTCTCATCAAGTAGTTGCTTTCACAAAAGAAGGATTCTACTGATCCATCATTTATATTTTATAAGAAAATATGGTTGATCTCTGAACAACAGTATTTGAACTACATGGATCCCCTTAGAAGTAGATTTTTTTTGGCATATACAGTGCACTTTTATATATGTATTTTCTCTTTCTTAGTATTTTCTTGATAACATTTTCTTTCCTTTAGCTTGTTTTGTCATAAGTGTACAGTGTATAATATATATAAATCCCAAATATGTATTAATGTTATCAGTACATTTTCTGGTTAACAGCAGGCTATCCTAGCTAAGGGTTTTTTTTTTTTTTTTAAGATTTCTTTATTTTAGAGAGTGAGAGAGAAAGCGTGAGCAGGGGGAGGGGCAGAGGGAGAGAATCTCAAGCAGACTCCCCACTGAGCATGGAGACAGATGTGGGGCTCCATCCCATGACCCATGAGATCACAACCTGAGCCGAAATCAAGAGTCAGATGCTTAACTGACTGCACCACCCAGTAGTTAAGGTTTTTGAGGGTCAGAAGTTATATGCAGATTTTTGCACAGTGTGGGGGGGTGGTTCAGTGTCCCTAACCCACACATTGTTGAATGGTCAACTGTAATCATACTCACTACAACTAACATTTATTAGGCACTTACTAAACGCAATCTTCTAGGAGTTTTCCATGTGGGAACTCCTTTTATCTTGGCAGCATCCCTATGTGTGGTAGTTATAAACTGCAATTTTTTTTATAAGTATGCTCATAATGAAAGGTTAAGTAACTTGCCAAGGTCATATGGAATGCTTCATTTATCCAACTTTGTTCAGCATTTTACTGTAAGTTCATCAGTCTTTGGCAAGAAGGATCCTACTTCTAGGAGTCTGTTTAGGAGTAGATCAATTTTGGGTCATGAAAGAAAGCTTTCTCATCATAATATTTATTATTAGCTGGGTCTTGTGGGGTTTGAAACTTTGGGTCTTGGTAAATGTTAAGCTCCAAATAGTTGAGTTAATTGGCGAGTGAAGGGTCACATATCTGCAAAAAGGAAGGCAAGCTATCTTTACCCCCAACGAGTATGACTTTCATCAGCTAAATCTGATTTCTCATTTCATGGCTCAAGAATGCAAATAACATTTTTCCCTGATTAGCACATCTGCTCCAAATTCACCCTCATCCCCTTCCTTCTGGGCAGAGACCCTTCTCCTTTTTTAGAGAGAAAGAAAGAGCGCAAGTTGGGGAGAGAGGCAGAGAGGAAAGGAGAGAGAGAGAGAGAAAGAGAATCTTATTTATTTATTTATTTATTTATTTATTTATTTTTTATAAACATATAATGTATTTTTATCCCCAGGGGTACAGGTCTGTGAATCGCCAGGTGTACACACTTCACAGCACTCACCATAGCACATACCCTCCCCAATGTCCATAACCCCACCCCCTCTCCCTCCCCCTTTCCCCCCAGCAAACCTCAGTTTGTTTTGTGAGATTAAGAGTCACTTATGGTTTGTGTCCCTCCCGATCCCATCTTGTTTCATTTATTCTTCTCCTACCCCCCTAACCCCCCACGTGTCATCTCCACTTCCTCATATCAGGGAGATCATATGATAGTTGTCTTTCTCCAATTGACTTCTTTCACTAAGGATGATACCCTCTAGTTCCATCCACGTTGTCGCAAATGGCAAGATTTCATTTCTTTTGATGGCTGCATAGTATTCCATTGTGTGTGTGTGTGTGTGTGTGTGTGTGTGTGTGTGTGTATATATATATATATATATATACCACATTTTCTTTATCCATTCATCTGTTGATGGACATCTAGGGAGAGAGAGAGAATCTTAAGCAACCTCCATGCTCAGGCTCTGGTGCTTGATCTCAGGACTCTGAGATCATAACCTGAGCTGAAATCCTGTCGGGTGTTTCATCACCTGCCACCCAGGCGTCCCTGCACTGACCCTTTTAACCACCATTTGGATAGCTTGATGTCAAAAGTATTTCCTATGCTGGTTTCTTTGCATTTGTCCCTGGTGCATCACCAATAGAGGCAAGTAAATGTCCTAATAATCGATGGCTTTTTAATGTCTTTACCTAGATGTTTAGAATCTTAGAGACTCAACTCACCAATAAAATACAGAATTGATTTTTGTCTCAACTGTATTTCTAGACTTGATGATTGTTTCTTTTTTGTTTTGAGAGGAAAAATGTCACCATATTCAAGTCATTCCAGTAACTTTCTATCAGCTGTGGTTAAGGATTATTATTGGAGGTTCAACTGCCTTCACTTCTTCCTTTTCAGCCTTGACATGTAGGGGTCTCACAGAGAGGAGTATGACTCACCTTCCCTGGGGGAATGTATTTAGGCTGTCCTGGACCCTCACTTAGCTAGCAGATGTTTGTGAGATCATGGGCAGCACTGAGCCTGTGGGAATGCACTCATGGATCGTAATTGTAGATGAGCAAATGCTGTGGCACGATCTCTTATGTCATCATTCGGCATATTTCTGACTGCAGGGAGGAAACCGGAGAGAACTAATCATAATTTCCTGTTCAGAGGATGGTGCTGGATTTGGGATTTTAGTCAACAGGTGTGGGACCATCTGTAGCTCTCCAGCAGTGCCTTCTTGAATTGGGCTTTATAAACATAACTAATTCTACTTTCAACTGATTCCACTGTATTGACAGAACAGGACTAGATCAGAGGAATTAAGTACTGAGTGCAACTAGCTGCCCTTAGTTAATTCTGTAGTCGGAATTCTTGTCTCTTCAGGAGGACTTCCAGAATTAGCAGTTGACCAAGCATCATACTTGCTTTCTTAAGTTTTATTTTGCCATCTTTTATCATTTTGTCATTCATTTTCATCACTTGGTCAGTTTCTTAAGTTTTATGGAGAGAATTAGATGAGTTTTGAAAATTCCTACTTGAGTTTAAGGAAACCAAGTTTTTTCTTTTTATTTTCTAGATGAGCAAAACAGTGGAGAAAAACACAATATTTTTTCCTACATAGACTGTCCATGAAAAGTAGGCCATAATGTATCATCTGTATCCCCAGGAATCTAAGTTTGAAGTCAGGACTGACCAGCACATCAATGAACTGGGTTTCACTTTCATTTTTTCTTTTTCTCTCTAGAAAGAGCTAATTGCTAAGTTGTTTTAAGTCAAATATACTTCCATAAGGAACAGAAATAAAAATCATTCTCATTCGTCCCTGCTTCCATAAGGAGCAATCTTTGACTTGAACCCTTTATTTCAAAGGCTTGATGTTGTAATTTCTTGACCGAGTGAGGAATTATAAATCTTGGATTTGAGTTATAAAGCCAGAACAGTCCAAGCATGTGAGTTTTGGTTGTAACAGAGCACTTGTCAGTCCTAAGGCCGCTGTGTGGCTTATTCCAACAGCTCTCGCCTTTCCTCTCCCCCAATATACAAATGCTTGCTTTTCAATTAGAACTTGATTTATCTCCAGAAAGTTACCAAAATAAACTCACTCTTAGTGAGCTCATAGGAAAATACAGCCCAGGTGCTGTAGCTTGCAGGGGTCACGATCTTCAGCCTCCTCTCCTGCTTATCCTCTCCACAGTTCTCAAGAAAGACTTCCCTAAATGAATCGATTGCCTTTAAGTGTCCTTAGGAATTTGAACAGATTGAAACTGCCTGAAGCTATGGGGCTGACTGAATGGCTTTAAAAAAATAGACGTTTCAAAGAGCAGGGGAGTGAACAGAGAAGGGAGACCTCCTTCAAGATGGTTCCACGGTTTCTTGTTAACAATAGGCGACAGATAAATATTCCAGGACAGCTAATGCTCAGGAATTGGTCTGGCAGCCTACCGCAGATGCTAGTGTGTGTGTGTGTGTGTGTGTGTGTGTGTGTTGGGATGGGCAACAATCTATCAGCTAAAAACATTTATACACATGAAACCATGCACTTCTGTGTATGTATTACATGTATTCGTATATCATATTCATGTTCTACTGTACCAAATATATAAAACACACTAACACGCATATAGAAATAAAACATTTAAAATGGTGAAGTGAGGGATGCCTGGGTGGCTCAGTCATTAAGTCTCTGCCTTCAGCTCAGGTCATGATCCCAGGGTCCTGGGATTGAGCCCCGCATCGGGCTCCCTGCTCAGCGGGGAGCCTGCTTCTCCCTCTCCTTGCCACTCTCCCTACTTGTGCGCTCTCTCTCTCTCTCTCTGACAAATAAATAAAATCTTTAAAAAATAAAAGGATGAGGTGAGAAAAACTCTGCTAGCCATGCCAGTACTTTTTTACTAGGAAACGTTGTGCACCCTTGGGGCACGCTCACCCTACTTTAGGGTCCACCATTCTGGGGAGCAGAGACCACCCTCAAATAAGTCACAGCCTCGCTGTGGAGAGTGTTGTGAAAACGAAGCCTTGTGTGGAGTGGAAGGGACATTGAGCTGGGAGCCAGTACACAGGGGCTTGGCTCTTTCCCAGTACCCAGAGCTGCTGCTTTACTTCCTCTGTATTCTCTATTAGCAAATGAACACCCCAATTGAATTTAATTCTCTCTGGCCCCCTGGAAAAATGACTGAAGTCTGGGGAAGCTGGAGAAGCTACCTTAGAGAAGATGTTAGAAATGGGTGGGACTCAGAGAATCAGATGCAAGGGAGGTGGGGATTCCACTCAGGGAGGGTGGGGAAGGGTAGAGGGGATGGGGAAGTTGGGGGGAGTTTGGGGGTGGGGAGGCTGAGGCGGCTCCAGTAAAGGGCTGATGCCCGGGCGAAGGTGGCAGGGACAGGAAAGCATGAAGTGGTGGAAAAGTCGGGGTCTGATGGGCAATGTCTTTGGGCTGGCAAGGAACGGGTTTCCAGATTTTGGAGTCCTCAAAGTGGAGCAGAGAAGTTCTGCTTGCTGTGATAGATGAAAGTAAGTCACTTTGAGTAATGGGCTGTGGTAATGCTTTGTAGTTTTTTTTAAAGGAACACTCATGTGGTAGTGGTATGGAGGACAGATTGAGAGGGGATCAGAAGTCTAGAGTCAGTGTTGTGGTCTGGAAGGCTGGTGCATTGCTTCATTTATTCATTCAGTCAGTGGAGCTTTCAGTCACTGGACACCGTCCCTGATTACAATCTGCTTACTGCCTGTCAGGGTAACAGGTAGCAGTAAGAGCCATGCTCATGGCTTTCATGCAGCTTTTAAAATCAAGTGAGGAAGACCCATAAGAAACAGAGACATTTATTTCATTAACAAGGATGATGAATGCTGTAAAAAATAGAAACGTTGCTCATCAGGACAAGAATAAATTTGTGACAGTTCATAGAAAGGAAGAGAAACAGTGCTTTTCACAGAGATAGCAGAGGAATAATAGCATGGTTTGAAGGCAGATTAAGAAGACAGATGGAGGTATTGGAAGAGTCAAAGATGACCCCACTGGTATCCAGCCCAGAAGATGATGTTCTATTCCAGCCCCCACATTCTGGATTTTGATGATTGTACCTTCCCGTGTCAGTGTTCTTGTTCTTCTAGCCCCTGTATTTCCTGTATATGTCAGTTTAGTATGGAGCTTGATTAGTTTCAGAATCAATTTTTATGGCTAGGATATATTATAGGTGGGCTCTGTCTACCCGAGCACCTCAACTCAAAAGGTAACTAGTCTTTGATGGTCTTTCTTTTTTGTGACATTAATGTCGATCAGTGGCTTTGGGCAGTGACAGCCTGATTCATCCATTATAACATTCCTTACCCATCTTTCTCCCCTGATGGTTTTAGCAGACTCTGATGATCAGTAAGGTCTATCAAATGGTGATTTTCTAATTCATTATTGGTTACAATTCCCTCATCAACTATTTCGTTGTCCTCAAAATCAGATTAAACAAGAAAGCTAGAATGAATGCATTGGTCATTTTTCTTTATTTACAAATTTTCAGAATGAGTTGGTTCCTTAACATCCTCCAGAAATGACCAATGTTTGCTGTTTACTTTTTACGGTACCATGAAGAAGTTATGAGTTTTTAGCATAATTGATCTGTTTCAATCCATTGCAATAATAGGGGAGAGGAAAAAAAAATTCTTACATCCTCCTAGGTTGAGTGGTGGGGGCCTGTGAATCAAATTGATAAAAGACAGATTAATGGAAGAAAAGGTTTATATGTACACCTACAGAGGCCTCAAAGAAAAAGAAGATCCAAAGGAGTCAGACGGTGGGCTTATTTACCATTTTAACAAAGGGCAATGAATTTGTGGGAAAGTCACAAGACGAGGAAAAAAGTGTTTAGGTTCCTAAGGCAGTAAATTTTGGGAAGGTAAATATTGAGGGAAGTGGCCAGAAGATGAGGGTTATTATTATTATTGTTATTGTTCTTTTAAAGAACTATTTATTTGAGAGAGAGAAGGAGAGAGATTATGTGTGGGGGGAGAGGCAAAGGGAGAGGGAGAGAGAATCCTTAAGCAGACGCCCCACTGAGCACGGAACCTGATGCTGGGCTGGATCCCAGGACCTTGAGATCATCACCTGAGCCAAAATCGAGTTAGCCGCTTAACCAACTGGGCACCGAGGTGCCCCGAGATAAGGGTTGTTTTAGTAGGTTTTTTTTTTTTTTTTTTTTTTTTTTTTTTGTGGGTCTGTCTTGATAGCATCTCTAACTCTGGTGATAAAGGTTCTTCTACTCTTCCTGGTATGAAAGAAGGAGACACTTTCATAAACAAAACAAAACAAAACATTTGGCATGTTGGAGAGAAAAAATTACGGTTTAGGGATTAAAACAATTTTTTTTCAAAATATTCCTTAGTAATGTTATAATACTTTTTTCCAATTAAAAAATCACACAATTAATTATAGAAACTCTGAGAGAACAGATAACTTCCAAGTGTTGGAAAAATGAGGGGCGTGGGTTCCACCGAGAACAGTGCTATCCTGTGCAAAGAGAAGCACACAGCACCAGGGATTTTGCAGAAGGATTTGACCCTATGCAATTGTGGGAACTGGAAAAATCGTTTTTGTGTCTGACGTTGGAACTGCCATGATGCTGTAGAAGATGGAGAGGAAGATAGCTGAAAGTTGGGTGGGGAGACAAGCTGGGGTCACAAGCAGGAGCTAGAAACCATGAGAATAGACGAGAGCTCTTAGTCGCTCACCACTTCCAGCTTGAGTGACATGGGTGATCTTGAGCAAGGCCTGCACCTGGCCCAGGAGCTGAAGAAAGTGACAGAGAATCAAGGAAGGTGGGAGCAGCTGGGGGCTGGCTGCAGCCCCCACCATCAGGGAAGTTTCCATAGATCCTGAGACGTCCAAACTGCCATTTTGAGGACAGTACTAATTGGGCTGCTGCTTCACTTACACTTTCGCCATCTCAGAATGCTTTCTGTGTCCCACTTTGTTGATTTGTTTAGTCTTTGCGTCACATGGGTGCGATGTCACATTTCTTCCTCTTTATTTCAGGTAAGCATTATAGTTGTGTTGCTGCCTGTGGCACCTATTCTTAGCACTGAATTCACAAGGCTTAAATCTTATTCATTTAGTCTCTCATTACAACAAAAAGTTGCCCTTCCTGAGGCAACTTCCTGTAGGGTCACCGTTTTGCTCTGAGTCAGGGGATACCTGAAGTAGTAAATGCCAGTTTTAACAAAAACACATTTCTCTACCAGGGTGTGGATGTGTGGCTACAGCCCTCCCTAGAAATGAACAAAAACTCAAAACAGAAAATGTCTGTGCCAAAGTACCAGAAAACAAGTCTGCCTATGGGCTCACTGGTGATGGTGAATTCAGCAGATAGCATTTATTGCTGATGCCAAATGACACACAAGAAACACATCATCTCATAAAGACTATAGGGATTTCAGACATTCCTTCAGGTTTTATACTTGAGCGTAGCAACAATTAAGATAATCTAATTAGGAACTTACAATACTCCTTGATTCACAACTCAGTGGCAGCTTTTACAGAAGAAATCTGACTGCTCTTAAAGGAGGTTCCAAATCCACTGGAAGGTGACCTCTATTCATTGGTTCACTTCTGATTCTTAATCTCCTCTCTGGGAGTAATTTCCACACTTCTGAAAGCTGACTTCTGTTCTGCCCTAACTAGCCCTGTGATCGCGCTCAGAGGTGCTGGAGCCCCACCTGCCACATCTTGAAATGACAGGGTTGGACATGAATGATTCCTAATGCTTCTAATGGCTTTAACGATATGTGTGACTATGATGGATTAAATGACCACTTTCCCATAACCATCAGGTTTCTCTCTTTGCACTGCAGAAGACAAATTTATGGCCCCATGTGACATATAATTAGTACTGAGATTATTTCTGGCTCCATGTAATGCATACCTTGGTTTTCTCTTTGTTATTGCTCTTATCTAATTCTGTTTCATGTGCTTTCATTGTACTTTATATTATCTTTACAAGCCATCTTAAATATACTTTGGAAAACAGCAGGGTGTAAATGCCTATTTTTAAAATTTCTATATGCAGGATCAGCGATACAGGATTATAATTAAGAAAATAACTTCCCAGCCATTGAATGTAGAAAAAGGATTTCCATCATTAGAGCACTCCAGTTCGTTGAGTTGTATGAGGTGTTGTGGGGAAGGTATTTCAATATGTGAGCCATCATGAACACAGCAGAGAGAGTGGTGGGCTCTGGGCTATGGTTCCCTCTTTTATACAGTCTCTTGGCTCTAGCTGGATTTCCCTACTTTCTACAAACCTGCCAAGCTCATTCTCGACTCTAGAACTTTGCTACTTGCTCTTCTATTTCTATTAACCTCTCTCTCTCTAAATCATGGGGAAAGACTATCCATCTCTTAGACATATGTTTATTATCTATCCTTCAAAGCCCATTTCAAACCTTATCCATCCATGGGATATATTTTTCTTCCCCAGTGCACCCAGTGCATGCTGGGTGAGTCTGCATTGTGGAATGGGGCACTCTTCAGTTTGTACCATCCTACATTTTTTGGAAAAAGTATAGTATTTAGTACCTTTTTTTTTTCTTATCAAGTAAGTGAATGAGCTAGAGAGCATGTACATCTGAGTGGGATTGAGGGGGTAGGGGCAGAGGGAGAGAGAGAATCTTAAGCAGGCTCTACACCTACCATGGGGCTTGATCTCATGACCCTGAGATCATGACTTGAATGGAAATCAAAGAGTCAGATGCTTAACCAATTGAGCCACCCAGGTACCCCCAGAATTCAGTAATTTAAGGTTTACAAAATTTAAGTTTTATGTGGCTTTACTTCTGAATATGTTATAATTTCTATCACAAAGACTTGGAGCTCAGAAAGAGCCCCTTTTTAAAAATCATTTTTTAATTTTTTATTAATTATTTTTATTAATATATAATGTATTATTTGTCCCAGGGGTATAGGTCTGTGAATTGTCAGGCTTACATACTTCACAGCACTCACCATTTCACATACCCTCCCCAATGTCCATAACCCAACCACCCTCTCCATATACACCACCCCTCATAACCCTCAGTTTGTTTTGTGAAATTAAGAGTCTCTTATGATTTGTCTCCCTCCGAATCCCATCTTGTTTCATTTTTTCCTTCCCTACCCCCCAAACCCCTCACTCTACCTCTCAAATTTCTCATATCAGGGAGATCATATGATAATTGTCTTTCTCTGATTGATTTATTTTGCTCAGCATGATACCCTCTCGTTCCATCCATGTCACTGCAAATGGCAAGATTTCATTTCTTTTGATGGCTGCATAGTATTCCTACATACACACACACACACACACACATACCACTTTTTCTTTACCAATTCATCTGTTGATGAACATCTAGGTTCTTTCCATAGTTTGACTATTGTCGACATTGCTGCTATAAACATTTGGGTGCATGTGCCCCTTTGGATCATATTTGCATCGTTAAGGTAAACACACAGTAGTGTGATAGTTGGGTTGTAGGGTAGCTTTATTTTCAACTTTTTGGGGAACCTTCATACTGTTTTCCAGAGTGGCTGCACCAACTTGCATTCCCACCAACAGTATAAGAGGGTTCTCCTTTCTCTCCATCCTCTCCAACATCTGTTGTTTCCTGACTTGTTAATTTTAGCCATTCTGACTGGTGTGAGGTGGTATCTCACTGTGGTTTTGATTTGTATTTCCCTGATGCCAAGTAATGTTGAACACTTTTTCATTTGTCTGTTGGCCATTTGGATGTCTTCTCTGCAGAAATGTCCGTTCATGTCTTCTGCCCATTTCTTGATTGGATTATTTGTTGTTTGGGTGTTGAGTTTGATTAAGTTCTTTATAGATTTTGGATACTAACCGTTTATCTGATATGCCATTTGCAAATATCTTCTTCTTTTCTGTCTGTTGTCTTTGGTTTTGTTGACTGTTTCCTTTGCTGTGCAGAAGCTTTTCATCTTGATGAAGTCCCAATAGTTCCTTTTTGCTCCTGTTTCCCTTGCCTTTGGTGATGTTTCTAGGAAGAAACATGGCTGAGGTTGAAGAGGTTGCTGCCTGTGTTCTCCTCAAGGATTTTGATGGATTCCTGTCTCACGTTGAGGTCTTTCATTCATTTTGCATCTATTTTTGTGTGGGGTGTAAGGAAATGGTCCAGTTTCATTCTTCGGCATGTGGCTGTCCAATTTTCCCAATACCATTTGTTGAAGAGACTGTCTTTTTTCCATTGGACATTCTTTCCTGCTTTGTCAAAGATTAGTTGACCATAGAGTTGAGGGTCCCTTTCTGGACTCTTTATTCTGTTCCATTGATCTATGTGCCTGTTTTTGTTCCAGTACCATACTTTCTTGATGATGATAGCTTTGTAATAGAGCTTGAAGTCTGGAAGGTGATGCTGCCAACTTTGTTTTTTTTTTTTTTAATATTCCTCTGGCTATTTGGGGTCTTTTCTGGTTCCATATAAATTTTAGGATTATTTGTTCAATTTCTTTGAAAAAAATTGATGGTATTTTGATTGGGATTGCATTAAATGTGTAGATTTCTTTAGGTAACATAGACATTTTCACAATATTTGTTCTTCCAATCCATGAGCATGGAAGGTTTTTCCATTTCTTTGTGTCTTCCTCAATTTCTTTCATGAGTACTTTATAGTTTCTGAGTACAGATTCTTTGCCAGTTTGGTTAGGTTTATTCCTAGTTATCTTATGATTTGGGGTGCAATTGTAAATGGGATTGACTGCTTAATTTATCTTTCTTCTGTCTTGCTGTTGGCATATAGAAATGCAATTGGTCTCTGTGCATTGATTTTTATATCCTGACACTTTACTGAATTCCTGTATGAGTTCTAGGACTTTTGCAGTGTAGTCTTTGGGTTTTCCGCATAAAGTATCATATCACCTGCAAAGAGTGAGAGTTTGACTTCTTCTTTGCCAATTCGGATGCATTTAATTTCTTTTTGTTGTCTGATTGCCGAGGCTAGGACTTCTAGTGCTATGTTGAATAGCAGTGGTGATAGTGGACATCCCTGCCATGTTCCTGACCTTAGGGGAAAAGCTCTGGTTTTCCTCATTGAGAATGGTATTCATGGTGGGTTTTTCATAGATGGCTTTGATGATATTGAGGTATGTACCCTCTATCCCTATACTGTGAAGAGTTTTGATCAAAAAAGCATGCTGTACTTTGTCAAATGCTTTTTCCGCATCTATTAAGAGTTTCATAGAGCTCTTGTTCTTTCTTTTACTAATGTATTGTATCATATTGATCGATTTGCAGATGTTGAACCAACCTTGCAGCCCAGGAATAAATCCCACTTGGTCGTGGCGATTCGTCCTTTTAATGTACTGTTGGATTCTATTGGCTAGTATTTTGATGAGAATTTTTGTGCTTGTGTTCATCAAGGATATTGGTCTGTAATTCTCATTTTCGATGGGGTCTTTGTCTGGTTTTGGGATCAAGGTATGCTGGCCTCATAAAATGAGTTTGGAAGTTTTCCTTCCATTTCTATATTTTGGAACAGTTTCAGGAGAATAGGTATTAATTCTTCTTTAAATGTTTGGTAAAATTACCCTGGGAAGCCATCTGGCCCTGGACTCTTGTTTGTTGGGAGATTTTTGATGACTGCTTCAATCTCCTTACTGGTTATGGGTCTGTTCAGGTTTTCTATTTCTTCCTCTCTCAGTTTAGGTAGTTTATATGTCTCTAGGAATGCATCCATTTCTTCCAGATTGTCAAAGTTGTTGGTGTATATTTGCTCATAATATGCCCTTATAATTGTTTGTATTTCTTTGGTGTTGGTTGTGATCTCTCCTCTTTCATTCATGATTTTATTAATTTGGGTCCTTCCTCTTTTCTTTTTGATAAGTCTGGCCAGGGGTTTGTCAATGTTATTAATTCTTTCAAAGAACCAGCTCCTAGTTATGTTGATTTGTTCTACCCTTCTTTTGGTTTTTATTTCATTGATTTCTGTTCTGATCTTTATTATTTCTCTCCTCCTGATGGGTAGGCTTTCTTTGCTGTTCTTTCTCCAGCTCCTTTAGGCGTAGGTTTAGTTTGCATACTTGAGATCTTTCTTGTTTCTTGAGAAAGTCTTCTATCGCTGTATACTTTCCTCTCAGGACTGCCTTTGCTGTGTCCCACAGATTTTGAACAGTTGTGTTTTCATTTTCCATTGTTTCCATGAATTTTTTCAATTCTTCTTTAATTTCCTGGTTGACCCATTCATTTTTTAGTAGGATGCTCTTTAGCCTCCATGTATTTGAGTTCTTTGCAACTTTCCTCTTGTGGTTGAGTTCTAGTTTCAAACCATTGTGGTCTCAAAATATGCAGGGAATGATCCCCATATTTTGATACTGGTTGAGACCTGATTTGTGACCTAGGATGTGATCTATTCTGGAGAATGTTCCATGTGCACTAGAGAAGAATGTATATTCTGTTGCTTTGGGATGGAATGTTCTGAATATATCTGTGATGTCTATCTGATCCAGTATGTCATTTAAGACCTTCATTTCCTTGTTGATGTTTTGCTTGGATGATCTGTCCATTTCAGTGAGGGGGTGTTAATTATTGTATTATTGTCAATGTGTTTCATTGATTTTGTTTTTAATTGGTTTATATAACTGCCTGTTCCCTTGTTAGGGTCATAAATATTTAAAATTGTTAGATCTTCTTGTTGGACAGACCCTTTAAGTATGATTTAGTGTCTTCCTCATCTCTTATTATAGTCTTTGGCTTAAAACCTAATTTATTTGATATAAGGATTGCCACCTAGCTTTCTTTTGATGTCCATTAGCATAGCAAATGGTTTTCCACCTCCTCACTTTAAATCTGGAGGTTTCTTTAGGTCTAAAATGAGTTTCTTGCAGACAGCATATCAATGGGTCTTGTTTTTTATCTATTCTAATACCCTGTGTCTTTTGATTGGAGCATTTAGCCCATTGATATTCAGGGTAACTATTGAAAGATAAGAATTTAGTGCCATTGTATTGCCTGTAAGGTGACTGTTACTGCATATTGTCTCTGTTCCTTTCTGGTCTACTACTTTTAGGCTCTCTCTTTGCTTAGAGGATCCCTTTCAATATTTCTTGAAGGGCTGGTTTGGCGTTTGCAAATTCCTTTAGTTTTTGTTTGTCCTGGAAGATTTTTATCTCTCCTTCTATTTTCAATGACAGCCTAGGTGGACATAGTATTCTTGCTGCATATTTTTCTTGTTTAGGGCTTTGAATATGTCATGCCAGTCCTTTCTGCCAGGTCTCTGTCGATAGGTCTGTTGCCAATCTAATATTTCTACCATTGTATGTTACAAACCTCTTGTCTCGAGTTGCTTTCAGAATTTTCTTTTTCTCACTGAGACTTGTAAGTTTTACTATTAGATGACATGGTGTGGACCTATTTTTATTGATTTTGAGGGGGATTCTGTGCCTCCTGGATTTTGATGTTTGTTCCTTTTGCCATATTAGGGAAATACTCTACTATAATTCACTGCCATATACCTTCTGCCCCCTCTCTCTTTCTTCTTCTTTTGGATTCCCAATTATTCTAATATTGTTTTGTCTTATGGTATCACTTATCTTTTAAATTCTCCCCTCATGGTCCTGTAGTTGTTTGTTTCTCGTTTGCCCAGCTTCTTTATTCTCCATCATTTGGTTGTCTCTATCACTAATTCTCTCTTCTGCCTCATTTATCCTAGCAGTTAGAGCCTCCGTTTTTTATTGCACCTCATTAATAGCTTTTTAAATTTCAACTTGGTTAGATTTTAGTTCTTTTATTTCTCCAGGAAGGGATTTTATTTCTCCAGAAAGGGTTTTCTAATATCTTCCATACCTTTTTTGAGCCCAGCTAGCATCTTGAGAATCTTGTTCTGAACTCTAGTTCTGGCATATTACCAATGTCTGTATTGATTAGGTCCCTAGCCATCAGTACTGCCTATTGTTCTTTTTTTAATGGTGAGTTTTTCAGCCTTGTCACTTTATCCAGACAAGAATATATGAATGAGAGAATAAAATACTGAAAGGCTGACAAGGACCCCAGAAAAATGTATGCTAAACAAAACAGAAGAGATATAAAACCAGGAGGAGAAGAAAGGGAGAAAAGTAATTAAAAAAAATATATATATATATATATCAGACTGGTGAATAGAACACAGCCACCCACTTGATTTTGGGGTTATTTTGGTCTCTTAGAAGAAACTTCCTCTCAAAATTTTAAAGAAAGAAAAACTTACATATATATAAAAATAAGGGTAAACATGATGAAGGGATGAAATATGACTGTAAAGATGAAAGTTTTAAGAAAATTCTAAAAAAGGAATTGATAAGTTGGTTGGAAAAAGAAAAAAAAGAGGAGGGAATATGTTCAGGCTGGAGACCAGAATAAAGACATGTGCTAGATTTGGGTATATTTTGATCTATTAGAAGAAATTGTAACTCAAAATTTTTTAGAAAAAAAAAACAACCCTAGATGTATACAAAAAATAAAGTTAAATACAATGAAGGGATACAATAGGACTATAACAATGAAGGTTTAAAAGATTTTTTTAAAGAAAGGTATTGTTAAGTTTAACTAGTTAAAAAATATTAAAAGAGGAAAGAGGAAAAGTTTAAAAAATAGAATAAGAAAGAAAAGAAAATTTTTAAAAAATTAACTTTGCAAGACTAAAGGATCATGGGGGAAAAGCCATGAATTCTATGCGTTGCTTTCCCCTAGCTCTGGAATTCCGCTGTTCTCTTTGATCGGTGAGCTTGTTCTTGGCTGGATGTTCTTGCTGATCTTCTGGGAGAGGGGCCTGTTGTAGTGATTCTCAAATGTCTTTGCCTGGGGCGGAATTGTGTGGCCCTTGCCAGGGGCTGGGCTAAGGTTCACTCTCAGGAGCTTTTGTTCCCTAAATGCTTTCGGTAGAGCTTTGGAGGAATGAAAATGGTGGCCTCCCAATCTCTGTCTGGAGGAGCCAAGAGCTCAGGGCCACAGTCCTCAGTGCGCCCTTGGAGAAAAGCTCTCAATCATTCCCATCTCCCTGCTCTCTGGCCACGCTCTGAGCTCACCTGGCCTGTGACTGAGTGTTTCTGTCTCTGGCGCACAGCCCTGTTTGGAGTCTCCAAACCCAGCAGATTCCTGCCATATTGCTCATCCCAGAAGAGGAAGGTGAGCATTCCTGGATCTTCCACTTGTGGGGTCCCTCCTCAAGGAGCAGTGGCCTGACTGTGCCTTGGATCATCGTTTAAGGTAATCCCGAACTGAGAGCTCACTCCTCGGCTCTGTCTCTGTCAGGGAAGTCAGCTTCCCCTCTCTGATACTTGGGCGCTCTGCCACACTCAGAAACCCCCAATCTTTCTGTGACCCTATGGAACCTGAGACCACTCTGTCCCCGTGAGGGCTCCACCGCCAATTAGCCTCTGGAGTGATATCCCTCAGTGAAGCAGACTTCTAAAAGTTCAGATTTTGTGCTCAGCTGCTCCACTGCTTGCTGGGATTGGCCCTTCCTCCCTGTGGTCTATTTTCCCATTGCTTGGAATTCACTTCTCCACACGTCCTACCTTTCAGAAAGTGGTCAATTTTCTGTTCCTAGAATTGCTGGTCTTCTTCTCTCCTGTCTCCTGTTGAGTTTGTAGGTGTTCAGAATGGTTTGATACTTATCTAGCTGTACTCCTGGGATCTGATGTCATTTCAGTCTGCTACTCCTCCGCCATCTTGCCTCTCCCTCCAAAATACCCCTTATTTGATCAGTAGTCATAATGAAAACAATGTAAACAAAAATGTAAGCTCCAAAGATTCTAAAAATATTTTGAAAGGGGAAAAAGTGGAGCAGGAGATGATTTAGTGGTCACTGAGAATGCCCAGTGTTTTCACTGAAAATATGAACTCAGCCATTTAAAAAGTGGCTCATAGGTTTGTTTTTGTTTCTCACCTAAGTTTCTGTGATTGGCAGATAGGGCAGGAAACTCAAATGTCCTGCAAATCATGGCTAATAAGGGAAATGCATACTGTGGCTTGAGGTTAAGTGTGGTTCCTGAGCTCACATACCATTTATGACCTTTCCCCATCCAGGCAGAGGGGACTCCTGGCCCCATGGCAATTTCTTATTTACCTGTGGCACTGTCCTCTGGGTCACTTATTTTTGTGGACAGAACCCGGGTCTGTCACTTCCACCACTGGTTCCCTAGACAAAAGCCTCAACCAGGAAATGAATTCTGAATCACAAATCAAGCACTTTCAGAGCAAAGAAGGTTCCACACCACAAAAAGAGTTTTGATACTTTTGTTGCCAGACAGTTGTGGGAAGTAGTTTTTGAAACAGATGTTAAGATCCATGGCTTTTTGCCAACATAGACTGATGTCCTTGTACACATTTAGCATGGGGTGCTACACCTCCAACACTGTTAAGATCGAGACACATTATTCTCTTTATTTGGCTTGTTAAACCACAGTTCCCCTTTGGACCCAAATTATTCAAACGTAGTGAAATTTCAGGATTGGTAGCTGCCTGGTAAATATAGTTACTGTAGCAATGCAAATCACAGAATTTAGAATAGAAGAAATTCATGCTTAGGATTGGCATATTACTATAATTTTGCTTCCAAAATAAATACAACTTGTGTGTGTGTGTGTGTGTGGGTGTGTGTGTGTGTGTGTGTATTTGTGTGTGCTATGAGGTCCTGGATCAAACTTACTCAGATCAGTACTTTATCTTAAAGAAAAATTATATTTATTACTAAAGAAATTATAAAGTTAAAAAATTTTTTAAAGATTTATTTATTTTAGAGAGAAAGAGAGAAAAAGAGAGAGTGAGAGAGTGTGCACAAGCACGGGGAGGGGCAGAAGGAGAGGGAGAGAGAGAGCGAGAGAGGCAGACTCCCTGTGGAGAAGAGAGCCTGATGTGGGGCTCCATCTCATGACCCTGTGATCATGATCTGAGCTGAAATCAAGAGTCGGGTGCTTAATTGACTGAGTCCCAGGTGCCCCTAGGGCAACTATATTTTATCATTATTACTATTATTTTTAAAGATTTTATTTATTTATTTGAGATAGAGAGAGTGAGTAATAGAGCAAGAGCAGGGGAACAGAGGGAGAGGGAGAAGACAACTCGCTGCTGAGCAGGGAGCCCAATGTAGGGCTGGATCCCAGGACCCTGGGATCATGATCGGAGCCAAAGGCAGATGCTTAACCAACTGAGACACCCAGGTGCCCCTATTTTATTATTATTTTTAAATATTTAAATATTAAATATTTTTAAATATTTTATTTTTAAATAATCTCTACACCTAACACGGGACTTGAACTTACAACCCTGAGATGAAGAGTTGTGTGCTCTGTTGAAGCACCAGCTGGGCACCCCTACAACAATTCTATTTTATGAGTACTACTGTAGCGTACAGTATAATTTATACTCAAACTGCTTCCCAAAGATACCTGAAGCAACTCATATTAATCACCACGCATCGCAAATTCTGCTATGGTGATTACTTTATGCTAACTACTGTTCTCTATATATTTATTTATTTGTGTATATAGTTCCATTATATAACTTTATAGCTGTGTCAACATTTTATTATATACATTAACTCATTTAACCATCCATCCCCATTTTACAAATAGGGAAACTGAGGCACAGGGGAGCTAATTACCCCAAGGTCACACAGCTGGTGGAAGGCAGAGCCAGGATCTATACCCAGGTGGGCTATCTTCCGAGCTCAGGTTTCTGCCTCTACCTCTGTGCTGAATAGGAGAGTCAAATCTGACAATCACTGACTTCTGTCTTCAGAGCAATGATTCAGCTCGGACATCAGAACTTTGAGGGCTCTTTCTCTGCCCCCTTTTGCCCTCTGTGGAAATCTTGATCTTTAATTTTATCATACTACCCACCACCCAGTATAATAATTGTTCCTATCCTACCAGACTTTTTCAACAGACCCTATCATCCTTGAGGGATAGTGTCTGATTTGTTTTTTGGATCTCTAGCACAGTTTCTTACCTGTACCATGAACTAACTCTTTAAATATTTAAATATTGAATGAACAATGAATGAACGAGTGATTGAGTGAATGAGTGAATGTATGATTCTCATCCTGTATCTTCAGCAGTGCTTTCAGTGGGAGTCTCACCAGCTCGTGCCCATGGCACACTCAACAGAAGCTTGGCAAAGCAGGACGATGCACGCCCTGGTGCCAGAATTCAAGATGAGGTGTCCAGTGTATAGCTGTGTGTTTTAAAATTATTGCAAGAGGGGAAAACATGTTCTGTTTGACAGGAGAAACTCTGGTGTGCAAACAATATGTCAATGTAGGTTTCAAACAGGTGACTGCAAGCTTTTTTTTTTTTGACAAAGAGGATGAAGTGTGTTAGGTAACACTAAGGAATTTGTTATTTACAAGCATGTTCCTGACATTCTGGCCATCAGGAATTTTTCTGAGATGAAATGCCAAGAATGTGCCTGAGAGCAACAAATGCCTTTCATTTGGAGGCCCATCGCTGGGCTCCTGATGAGGTGTCTCTCTCCCACAGGTGTGCCCTCCGCGGCCCTCACACTCTAGCTCCAAGGACCCTCACCAACCTTCTCTCATTATCTGGGCAGCACATACCAGCCCTGGGGAGTTTGGTACATGCGGCCATTGCTCCGAATAAACACTGAAGAAGCTGACCTGGTAGCAAAGGTCTTGGAACCTCCCCAAACACTCCTATTATGACACTTGATAAATTCAGTATCAGGCCTTTTGGTCTGATACACTCTCTTCCAAGGATATGTTTCCATTTTTGCCTTGGAAACCAAGAATTTGAGAATTACACTGAATTACAATAACCATGTTTCCTTTTTGTCAATACAAAGAAATATGGCTTTGGAGAAGTGTGTAGCTGACTTTCCAAAGTACCACAGACAGGTGGCTTTATACAATGGGAATTCGTGTTCTCACAGTCCTAGAAGGTAGGAATCCAAGATCAAGGTGTCAGCAGGGTTGGTTTCTTCTGAAGATGGTTGTCTCCTCTCTGTATCTTCACATGGTCTTCCCTCAGTACCTGTCTGTGTCCACATTTCCTCTTCTTAAAAGGACACCAGTCAAAGGAGATGGGGACCCATCCTAATGACCTCATTTTGCTGTAATTACTTCTTTAAAGGCCATTTCTTCAAGTACAGGTCCGTGCTGAGGGGCTCAGAGTTAGGTATTCAGCATATGAATTTGGGAGCATATAGTTTGGAGGCCCATAAGAAGGAGTAACTTGTCTACGGTCATGGAGCTGGAAAGTAGTGCCACAACGAATGGAACCCAGGCATTCTGACCTGGAGCCTGAGTTCTTAACCATGGCATTGCAACTCTCAAATTCGTATCTTAGAAAGCACACAGAAGCTGGAGTGGGGAGCATGCGTCGGAGGGGATGGAGCGGGAGGGAGGAGGACCAGAATGGTGGCTGCTGCAATAGTCTGGGGGAAAGATGGTCACACTTGACTAGGACAGTAGCAAGGGGCGTGGCCGAAATGGGTAAATTAGGGGACATTCTGGAGGTACCAGAACCTGGTGATCTAGGGGTTGCAGGGAATGGAGGAGAGGGAAGAGGGCAGAATGCCTGCCAGATTTCTGGCTTGGGCACCCAGCAGGCAGGAGGACTGCTTAGTAGGAAAGTAGGGAATGTACCGTGTGGCCCAAGGCTGATCTCTGCATCTAAGCTCACTGCAGACCCTCTGCTGCAGTGTGTCGAATCTGTGTAGTAAATGCCACCACTGGTTGTCAGAATCCCCGTGGGCTGATGTAAGGCAACCACAACTATTCCCAGCTGATGGATGCTCTAAAATGCATCTGTGTACTCTTTCTAGAAAGGCTTATGACATTCCTGAAATGTACACTTTCTTCTATTTTCATTTAAACAGTCACTTTGATATTCCTCATGACCTTGATCTGTGGACTGATTTCTCTGTGTGTTTCATTCTTTATGTCCCATCTCAGTGAGGAGAATTCCAGAACCCTCTGGGTGTGTGTGTGCTCCTGTGTGTGTGTGTGTGTGTGTGTGTGTAGTCATGGGTTCTGTCAGCTCTGCAGTCACCTGAAATTATAATTCCACTGAATGTGGAAAGACAAAGTGCTTTCATTATGGATTAAGTTAGAACTGGTAGTCTCATTGCCACCTGGAAAGACAGTGTTAGAGCAAACTGTGAGCCCTTGCCCAGAGTCTGGACCAGGGCTCAGCAAACCATAGTGCATGGGCTAAATTCAACCTACCCATTTTATTTTTATTTTAATTGAGGTAAAAATTCACTAATACCAAATTAACCATTTTAAAGTGAACAATTCAGTGGCATTTCATGCATTCTCAACATTGTGCAGACACCCCCTCTATCTGGTTCCAGAACATTTTCATCATTCCAAAAGGAAATTCCTTCCTGTTGAAGCGTTGACTCTCCATTCCCCTCCTTCACAGCTCCTGGCAATCACCAATCTGCTTTGTGTCTCTATGAATTTACCTATTCTGAATATTTTGTATCAGTGGAATCACACAGTAGATGACATCTTGTGCATGGCTAGTTTCACTTAGCATGATGTTTTCGAGGTCTGTTGTGGCATGAAATTAGTACTTCGTTCCTTTTTATCAGCTGAATATTATTTCATCGTATGTGTATGCTGCCATTTGTTTACCCATTCTTCTGGTGCTGGATATTTGAGTTGTTTCTACTTTTTGGCTGTTGTGGATAGTGCTGCTATGATCTTGTGTGTGCGCGTATTTGTTTGAGTTCCTGTTTCTGATGCTTTTTGGATATATAGAGTAGAATTTTTAGGCCATATGGTAATTCTATGTTTAAGTTTTTGATGGACCACCAGATTCTTTTCCGCAGAGAATGAACCATTTACATTCCTACCAGAAATGTGGAAGGGTTCCAATTTCTCCATGTCCTCACCAACAGTTATTCTCTCCTCTTCCACCTTTTAAAAATTATAACCATACTCGTGAGTGTGAGGTGGTGTCATTGAAGTTTTTATTTTGCATTTCCCTAATGGCTGGTGGTGTTGAGCATCTTTTCCAGATGCTCATTGGTCTTTTGGACATATTCTTTTGAGAAATGTCTATGCAAATCTTTGTCCATTTTTTAAATTGGGTTGTCTTTTGGTTGTTGAGCTGAAGGAGTCCTTCTTATACTCTGGATATTAGACTCTTGCTAGCCTCATAGGAGGAGTTAGAAAGTGTTGCCTCCTTTTCTTTTTTTTGGAAGAGTTTGAGAAAGTTGGGTGTTAATTCTTCTCTAAATGCTTACTTTTTGTTCTTATAAATAAAGTTTTAAGGAACACACCTGCATCCACTTGTATACATATCATTGATGGCTGCTTTTGCACTATCAGTGGCAAGATCAAGTATGGCCACAGAAGTTGTATGACCTACAAAGCCAAAAATAGTTATTATCTGTCCCTTTACAAACAGTTTTGACCCCCTGCGTAGACTCTACATTTTGTTTTCTGCTCACAAGATTTCACTTTTATGGAAAACTGAGAAATCTGCCTTTTCAGAATAAAATATTCACAGTAATTAAAAAATTTCAGGGGCACCTGGGTGGTCTAGTCCAGTTAAACATCTGCCTTTGGCTAAGGTCATGATCCCAGGTCCCTACATTGGGCTCCCTGCTCAGTGGGGAGTCTGATCTTCCCCTCATCTGCCCACTCATGTGCATGCTTTCTCTCTCACTCAAATAAATAAATAAAATCTTAAAAAAATAAAAATGTATTTTTTTAAAAGATTTTATTTATTTATTTGTCATAGAAAGAGAGAGAACACAAGTAGGGAGAGCCACAGGCAGACTGAGAAGCAGGTTCCCCACTGAACAAGGAGCCTGATGCGGGACTTGATCCCAGGACCCTGGGATGACAACCTGAGCCCAAGGCAGATGCTTAACTGACTGAGCCACCCAGGAGCCCTAAAAATAAAAAAATTCATTCTGCCATTTCATCATATAAATGCTGTTTCAGAGGTATATTTCTATATTTTGGAGAATGGAATGTGGCCATTAACTTATCTCCCAATGAAATAATGCAGGGTAGGCTGGTGACAGTGGGGAGGACTGAAGTGAATTGGATATAAGATACAGAGGTAAGAGAGAGAATGTGTCTGACCTGTACCACCAGTGGAAGTGGGCCTTGGGGAGTCCCACTCAACTAGGGAAGACATGAAGAAGTCTGATGGATAGGGAAGATGGTGTGTTCAATTTTTGATAGGCTGAGTTTAGGTGAAATTTACACACCCTAACAGAGATGGCATGAAGAGGAGACAAATCACCACTGAGAAGTACTCCTCCTTGCCTCTAAATAATTAACATACCAAGGTTGACTCTCAGATCCTTCTTACTTGGAGAGGCATTTACTGCCTAATTGGACACTTCCAAAGAGATTGGATGTAGCTGACACCACCCCCCACCCGCCGCCATTTGGAACCTTAATCCCATCTTCCTAGGCCTCTTCTGTCAGCCCCCAGAGCTTTCTGCATGGTTTCTCTTTGGAGGCATATCACGTCCTCCACAAACTGAATTTCCAGTGACCTGCTGTGTTTTCAAGTCTGAGATGCCTAAGCAGATTATGCTTTCCCTAACTCACTAAGTGCACAATTACATGTACCCAATTTCCGCGATTCACATTAAACTGAAAAATTTCTAGTATATTAAAAAAATGCTTTCTTGCATTGAAAAAATAATGTGGGGCAAGAGGTGAATCATAACAAAGAATTCAAGAATGGAAAGGTGGTGGTAGAAAGACTAGTTGTGACCATGGAATACATTAGAATATGGATCAAAGAAGAAACTACTGGTGCATTTATGGTTTATGTGAATGTTTCGGATCCTGATGATATAGAAATGATATAAAGCAACAAAAATTAGAAGGTATAGGGGAGACAGGAGGAAGTGAAAGAGAACTTCATCTTTTCTAGTGGGGAAATCAATCCAAAATGTTTAAAATATAAAATATATATTTTATTTTTAGTTTTATCCTTTAAAGATTTTATTTTTTTTTAGAAGGAGAGAGAGAGTGAGCAGGGGGAGAAGCTGAGGGATAGGGAGAGAAAGAGAGAGGCAGACTCCCTGCTGAGGGTAGAGCTTGATGTAGGGCTCAGTTCCATGACCATGAGATCATGATCTGAGCCAAAATCAAGAGTCAGATGCTTAACCGACTGCACCACCCAGGAACTCCTAAAATATATATTTTAAATTATTAGCAATAAATTTTGACTCCAGGCTGCTAATGACTTCCCACTCCCTTTCTTAAGTTAGATGGCAAAGAAATATCTACCTAAAATTCTGATATTTCCTTTACTTCAATTTCTTTTTTCTTTGTTAAATATGTGTAAAATAAGATGAACTATTTTAAAATGACATGTTATATGATTTCATTCTAACAATGTCTTTATATCTATTTATATGCCTATCTATCAAACTTTTATTTTTTTCTTTTCTTTTATGTTTTCCAGATTTATTGAAATAGAATTGACATATACTATTCATTCTTTAATCTGTATGTTTCTCATTCTGTTATAATAATACTTACAGACTTTTTTCAGGGAGTAGGGGCAGAGGGAGAGGGTAAGAGAGAATCTCAAGCAGGTTCCATGCCCAGCACCTGAGTCCGATGTGGAGGTTCAATCTGATGACCCTGTGATCATGACCTGATCAGAAATCCAAGAGTCAGACACAACCAAAGGAGCCACCCAGGTGCCCCAATGCTTGTAGACTTTTTGCATTGCTTCTTCCTGGATGGTGAAATGGAGAGTGGGTTGTTTCTTTCTTGAAACTTTTTATTTTGCTAAACTTTTTATATTTTTATTGTAATATATAAGTTAAGATAGATAATTAGATGACACTTAGGAACTCAGATTTTAAAGGTTTCAGATTTTTAAAATTCCATTTAAAATTCTTGAATGCATTTGGGATTTCACTTAGCACCACACTGTGATGACCGTTTTACTACTTCTTGGTATTCATTTGAAAGGAAGTTTTTTTTAATTTTTTTTTAAAGATTCTCCTATTCTCCCAAATACTGCTGAACTCACACAATATTTAATCTTGCAGGGGACATTTGCCCAATCCAAAGTGTGATCCTTTTCCTTAAGTTCCATAGTCTCTCTCTCCTTTTTTTTTTATTTAAAGATTTATTTATTTATTACTTTAGAAAGAGAAAAAGAGAGAGAATGACAGAGGGAGAGGCAGAGGGGCAGAGGGAGAGAGAGAATCTCAAGCTGACTCCCATTGAGCATGGAGCCTGATATGGGGCTCAATCTCACAACACTGAGATCACGATCTGAGCTGAGATCAAGAGTTGGAGGCTTAACTGACTGAGCCACCGAGGCACAGTCTCTTCTTAATAACCAGAACTGGCTTCTATTTCCAACACAGAATCCCAGCCCGAAGGAAGGAACATCACACCACTAGTTTAATTGGTCTTGGAGAACAGTAAGGCCATTGAAAATACTCAAAGCAACAGAAAAAACTCAGTGTGTGTTACATGTGATACTTGGATCTGTTGTAAAAGGGGAAAATAAATTGGAAATTAAATATAAACTGTGCTGAGATAACAAGTGCTGGTTGAATTCCTACTAACTTGGAAATTTGTTTAGGTCTGCCACATGAGACTTAACACGTTCCTTGTGACTATGTTTCCATTTGAATGGAAATGGATTATTTTAAGAAGGAAATTGAAGTTTTGATCAATGCATTCTTAGCCTCTCTTTCTCTTGTCCTTGTATTACTTCCGTTCTTACTTTTCCTTTTTCTCTACTTGTGTTCCTTTTCTTTCCTCCTCCCACTCCATCCCCTCTGTCTTTATGTTTTTCTTCTGTTCTTTTTCTAAATGCTCAGAATTGTTTACTTAGGCCTCCTTTCCACATCCTGACAGATGCGAGTGATGCCCTAACACCTTGCGTCCAAGTCAAGCTTCAGTGTGCTCCAGACCCACTGTTTATGCTGCCCATTAAAGGCATCACTTTTTGGAAATATATAGGGAGCTAAATGATCTCTGACAGCTGTGAACTGCAGAAAAAAAAGAGGACTGCATTGTTCAAAGAGCTGCCTTTAATATTGAGAAGCTCTTGCGAAACATTGGAGTCTGAAGTATGGCAAATGTAAATTGGCCGTAAACTTAGAAAGAGCTGGTTTTCTTCCTTTCTGTCAACGTCCCCCAGCTCATTTCCCCACTGCTCATTCCTGAGTTCTGGTCTCCAATACAACACTTTCCTGCACTTTGTAAATTCACCTTTGACAGTCTCTCAGACTTTTGGGAATGTCATCTTCTTCCCATACTTTTTTCTTTCTAGAAACCAAGAGTATACAACTCAGACTCATGAGGCAAGAAAGCAAACGTTCTGAACCTTTGAATGTAGAGGGTCTGGAAACACTTGGCATCCTTAACGGGTTTCTCACATACTTCTGCCTTTGTAAAATATCTAATGTCCATTTCCTCCTACTGCCTTGACAATGATTTTAATTTTATTTATTTACTTATTTATTTTAGAAAAAGATTTTATTTATTTATTTGACAGAGAGAGAGAGATCACAAGTAGGCAGAGAGGCATGCGGGGGTGGGGGGGCAGGCTCCCAGCTGAGCAGAGAGCCCGACGTGGGGCTCAATCCCAGGACCCTGAGATCATGACCTGAGCCGAAGGCAGAGGCCCAACCCACTGAGCCACCAGGTGCCCCTCAACAATGATTTTTAAAAGTGAACTTGAGGGGCGCCTGAGTGGCTCAGTGGGTTAAAGCCTCTGCCTTCAGCTCAGGTCATGATCCCAGGGTCCTGGGATCGAGCCCTGCATCGCGTCCTCTGCTCGGCGGGGAGCCTGCTTCCTCCTCTCTCTCTCTCTGCCTGCCTCTCTGCCTACTTGTGATCTCTGAGTGTCAAATAAATAAATAAAATCTTTAAAAGTGAACTTGATTGTGCCTGGGCATTTTATAGACAGGTAGCAAAGGTGATAAAGAACAGTGTAGGATCATTATTACATCATTCAGAATGAAGGAGAATCCTGCAACCCTTCATGGTGTTCTTCCTCCCTCTGATCTTCCTTCTAATCTCTTCTATGATCTGAATCCCATGTGTCCCATTAGGCTCAACTCAAGACTCCCTTCGTCATACTTTTTCTGATTTCCCCAGTGGACACAGAGAGCTTTGTTTTCTGACCTACATTTGCAGTGCCTATAATAATTGGGGTGCCTGGGTGGCTGAGTCTGTTGAGCGTCTTTCGGCTCTGGTCATGATCTCAGGTCGTGATCTCGGGGTTGTGAGATTGAGCGCCATGTGGGGCTCCAAGCTCAGTGCTGAGTCTGCTTGAGATTCTGTCACTTCCTCTCCCTCTGCGCCTTCCCCTGCTTGCACTCTCTCTCTCTCTAAAATAAATAAAAGAATCTTTAACAAAAAGATTAAATACAGCTAACCCTTGAATAATTCGGGGATTAGTGGCATTAACTCCCTTGTGCAGTCAAAAATCTGTGCATAATTTTTGAATCTGCAGAAACTTAACTACTAATAGCCTACCATTAATTGAAAACCTCAACGATAGCATAAACAGCCAATGAACACATATTTTGGTATGTTATATATATAATATACATTGGTATGTTATATATATTATACACCATATTCTTAAAATAAAGTAGGTCAGAGAAAAGAAAACATTATTAAGAGAATCATAAGGAAGAGAGAATACATTTATACTACTGTACCATATTTACTGAAAACAAAAACACCACAAAAAAACCCTGGTTTAAGTGGACCAATGCGGTTCAAACCCATGTTGTTCAGGGTCAACTCTACTCATATATTTTGTTAATTTATGTATATTTTTGCCAGAATTTAGATTCATAACTTGACTACCTTAAGGAATAAGCCATTGCAAGTGTTACTAAATATGGTAAAATGCTTATCTCCTGCAGTCAGCTTACAAATCTAAGAGTGTCTTGTTGGTTGTATCGTTTTATGGACCTCATCTTCAGAATCTACGCCATACAACGTGGTGATTAGCTCAGTAACATCAGTAGATCAACGTTTCAAATCGTCTCCTGAGGTGGGTACTGCTGGGTGCACATTTTCACGCATTAGTTTGGTTCCTTACCAAGGTTGTAAACTTCTTAAGACTGAGACCATGGCACATAGTGGTATCCTCCCGCCTCCCTCCACACTCAGTTCAGAAACAGACACAACGCAGGGACTCCATCAATCCTCTGAATGATCAAAATGGATGTTTTTAAAGCTGGAAAAGAACTTAGAAATCATCTGTCACTCTCTTGCTTCCTATTTAATTACTGTATTTGCTTTTGTCTCAAATTCTTTCATGGTTTTATGCAAATAACATTTTTATTTTTCATTATATAAAATTTCATTAAAAATTACATGTGTAGGGCGCCTGGGTGGCTCAGTTGGTTAAGCCACTGCCTTCGACTTAGGTCATGATCCCGGGGTCCTGGGATCGAGTCCCATATCCGGCTTCCCCTGCTTGGCGGGGAGCCTGCTTCTCCCTCTCCCTCTGCCCGCCACTCCCCCTGCTTGTGTGCACTCTCTCTCTCTCTCTGTCAAATAAATAAATAAATAAATATTTTAAAAAATTACATGTGTAATTACCTGAAAAAAAGTTCCTGCTCAATGCTAAGTTTCAGTTCACAAACATGCCCCATGGTAAAGACTTCCTGACGTTTCCTGGATGACTCATTTATTCAACCTCCCAGGGCAGCCATTATTCCATAACCATCCCTCATTGTGGGTTATGTGCTTTTATATGTTAATTGTTGTTCTCCTCCCTAGACTTTGTAAGCTCCTCAAGGGAAGAAGACCACATCACTGAATTTTGTAAGCAAACACTGACACTTTGAATAAAATGGTAATGATGGAAGGATCCCTCTCTGCCTTAGTCCTTAGTCATTAGTTGTAGGGGGGAGAAGAGACTGTCGGTGTGGGAGTTGCTAGGCATGCATCATTCTCAAACTAGGGTTCCCTCTGCCCAGCTTCAGTCTCCCTCTCTCACTTTCTTTCTACATTCTGTCCAGCTTTGCAAAGAATACCAGTGTAACCAAGAAAAGATACGACAGAATTAAAAAAAAAAAATTCTTTGCTTTTCTTTCATATTACAAAAGCAGTGTAAACTGATTGTAACAAATTTATAACATTTATTTATTTAAAGATTTTATTTATTTATTTTAGAGAGAGAATGAGAGAGTGTGGGTGTGTGCACCAGTTGGGGAGAAGCAGAGGGAGAAGACGAGAGAACCTCAAGCATATGCTATGATGAGCCCAGTGGGGCGCTTGATCCCACAGCCCTGAGCTCATGACCTGAGCTGAAATTAAGAGTCAGACGCTTAACCAACTGAACCACCCAGGTGCTCCACAAATTTGTAACACATTTAACTGAATATCCAGACAAATATAGAGCTAGAAGGAAAAGTTTTTTCTTGCTCATTCCCTTTCCTATCCCAGAAATAAATATTGTTAACAGCTTGGGGATATCATTAAACTTTTTGGAGTGCTTATACAAATCTTTACAAACAAATTTGCATTTTTTTGGGGAAAAATTTAATTGACTATTGTATCATTTGGCAATCTACCTTTTTCCAGCTATATGGCGTAGGTATGTTAACACATCTAGAATAGAGTGTTACAAAGTTTATTTTACTTTTTGACTGTGATGAATATTGATCCACTGTAGTTTTGCCATTATAAATAATACTGCAGAAAATATATTTGTACAGCTTGAGATACACATGCATTTGATCGTAGTTCCTTAGTATATGCTCCTAAAAGTGGAATCATGGAATTTGAGGTGATATCCATTTGTAGTTTTGAAGAATATTGGCAAATATTTGTCAGAAGTCGTAGTGATTTACACTGAAACCTATGCTATGTGAAGATGTGCTTCTTTATGTCAGTGTTTCCATTGAGCAAACTCTACCTCTAACTTCTTTGCTATGCTGACAGTCATTATAGTTAGCATTTTTTTTTAGTTATTAATCATGTAAAACATCTTTTTGTAGCTTAGTCATTTGTATTTGTTCTTTTGTGAATTGTCCATTTATAATTTTCCCTCGTGTATTGTGCTACACATCTTTGATATTAGTTTATAGGAATTCTTTATTTATTAAGGATTTAATCTTTTTTTCTATGCAAATATTTTCTTTCAATTGGCCACTTCCCTTATAAATTTTGCTTGTGTGTGTCTCACCATCTAGAAGTTTTACATTTTAATCTAGTCATTCTTATCCATCTTTTCTCACTAAGAAAGCTCTTTATGCTTTGTAAACTCAATGCCATTCAGAGAGATTCATGGAAGGGACTGGGGCGCTAATTGTGGCTAAGTGATATTTAATAATTAACGGGGGATTCAACAAACATAGGGACATTTACTGTGTGCCAAGCACTGGGATAAATGAAGAGTCAGACACAGTCTATCCCATCAGAAATCTTATAGTCTGTTGTGAGAGACAGACACTCAAAATGTTGATAGACTAGAAAGATTGGTGCTATCTATGTTAGAGATGAGCATAGAACAGAGCTGAAGGAGAACCTAGCTAGGCATTCAACAAAGCACTTGCTGGGGTGGTGCAGGACAGACTTAATCTGGAAGAATTCCTTGTGAGCTACATTCTCAGCTTGTCCTGGAGAGATGAACCAGAGCTGGAGGGAAAGATGTCGATGGCCTACAACAATGTCGGTCGCCATCCTGTGGGTCTCAATTTATCATCAGACTAGAGAAGGCACCATGGCATTCCTGAGCTTGCAATGCTAATCCTGGAGTTGCAAGAAGCCCAAGCAAAGCCACACCTGGGTCTCTGCAGAGCCTACCAGTTATGGACAGACTTGCTTGCTACCTAACTTCTTTAGTGCCAGCTTCCTAAACTGTTAAACCAAATTAGACATTTCTCACATAATCGGAAAGATTCCACTGCATAACAAATGGAAAGCCCCTCGCACAATACTTGCCACATAGTCAGTGTTCAATAAAATTTTGTTTCGCCATCTCTTCTTGAACTTTGCCTAAAGTACAGCAAATTTTCTTCTCGCCACTTAATGAATTCCTTGATATAAAGAAGGAGAAGCCATTGACTTTGTTTAAAAATGGTCTTTAGATTTTACTGTGTTATAAGTGCTTATGGATTAAAAAAAATTAAGTTCTTGTGCCCCACAAATGTGAGATGTGGCATTAAGTACCCCCCCAAAAAAAGACAAAAATTCCTCTGTAGGGAACCAGCTTCTCTTCTCTCCCTTATTTGTTACAGTCTGCCCCTAAGTGGGACTCTGTTATCTGAAAAATGCATGCAAGTTATTTCAGAGGCTTCGACAGATTTCAGCCTCCCCACCCCCACTCCTCCCTCTCTCTCTCTCATGTGTATGCACACACCCTTATGTACATATATATATTTGGCAATTGTGGCACAATGATTTATTGAAAAACTGACATGTGTTTTGTTGTTTTTTCCTTTCCCAATTTATTTATTTATTCACTTGTTTATTTATTATTTTAAAAATATTTTATTTATTTATTTGAGACAGGGAGAGAAAGAAAGAGCATGAGTGCATGAGTGGGGGTTGGGAGAAGGAGGAGAGGGAGAGAAATAGACTCCCCACTGAGCAGGGAGCCCGAGGTGGGACTTGATCCCAGGACCCTGAGATCATGATCTGAGCTGAAAGCAACAGCCAGATACTTCACTGACCGAACCACCCAGAGGCCCCTGCTCTTACTGTTTTGCTCTCAAAGGTACTTGTCCTTCCTGCCCCCACACCATGAAACACCCCAGAAAACATGTTCAATGAGCTTTATTTTTCATAAAACACAAAAAAGGTTGCTTGCCATCAGCAGTATTTATTTAGATTCTGTAAAATCTCTAAAGCTGAGAGAGAGCCCGCCATTTCCACATAGTAAATGTTGTTGAAGGGAGTTGTTGAAGGGGTTGCCTCAGGTTTTCTCTCTCTCCTCGCTGCTTGCACACACTCTCTCTCAAATGAGTAAAAGAATGAATGAATGAATGATCTTAAAACAACAGCAACAACAGCTAGGGCAATAGTGAGGGGCAGTTTCTTAATCTGAAATGCAATCAGATACCAGCAGGTTTCTGGAGTGGTGGTACCTGCACCTACAAGATGGGATGTCCCAGTGAGACCTCTGAAAGCAAAAGGCAAGAACCCTACCTTTATAATTTCTCTCTGAAACTGATCTCTGCCACCACATGCAGGAAAGCCCCAGGGCTGGCTAGTGAGAAGAACAAAGGACCAGGGCATTCTGAAGAGTAGGGTTCTGCAGCAAAGTCTGCTTTCTGAAGATGATCTGGACAGTATGTCTCATCCCACTTGCCTTTCTCCAATATGGCCCTACCACCACCCACATCAAAGGGAGGAGATTCATTTACCTCTCGTTGAATCGGGGCTAGCCTAGAGATTTATATGTCATCTGAAGGAGCCTTGCAGCTTCTGGGAAGCTAGTTCTCCAGAGACGTCTTCCAGGGAGGCTATTCCTCAGAATCCCCCTGCTTTGCTCTAATAAACTGGAGTTACATGGACGGGCCACGTGCAGGTTCTTCAGTCAACAGCACCAAATGGGCTCATCTTTACAGCTGGGCCAGTGCACTGCTCAGCCCAGTGCTCAATGTGTCAGCAAAGACGCCTCCAGAGGATTCTAACTCCTCATCATTCAAGTCTTCCCATCAGAATCCATGGCCATTCTGGAGCAAAGACCAGCCAGACTCATGGTCCTGACTGAACTCCTAACCACAGGATTCATCAGTGCAATGAAATCTTTCCTTTTTCTTAATGCAGTTATTATTTTATGCCACTAACTTAAAAAAAAAGCTACCTTTATTGAGATATGAGGTATTATTTATATACCAAAAGATCCACCCATTGAAAATGTACAATTCAATGAGTTTTAGGTATCACCACAGTCAATTTTAGGACAAGCCCAACACCCCAATATTTCTGTTTTCATCTTTTCTAGTCAATGTTTACTCCTAACTCTGACTCTAGGCAACTTCAGATCTGTTTTCTGACTCTGTAGTTCCTCCTCTTCTAGATATTTCATATAAATGGGAATTCCATTTCATATAAATGGCATCATATAAATTTCATATAAATGAACATATGAATCTTTGTGTCTCACATCACTGTGTTTTAGGATATTTGTTATGTATCAGTGGATGACTAGAATACTTCTCTCTACTTCCCAGATCATGGGAACCCTTTGGACAATTGTGCCCCAAAGGAGGGGAAAGGGGCCCCAATAATGATTGAGATTGAACTGCCCTTTAGGCTAATTTAGTCAGATTTGAAAGAAATTGAAATGTGATATTCCCTGTTTGATAGACTAAGATTCATTTATGGTTCATAATATGAGGAAGTCAAGGAGCTAATTCATTTCTAGAACAGTATTGATGAGTTCTACAAATGTCCACAAAGCACAGATAGCCACAGAAGATGGTTAGCAAACGAGTTTCCCTCTACTTCATGGTCTATTGTTAAGTGGGAAAAGCAACAAATCTTACCCAGCCATCCTCTGTTGCCACCATACGGACAAGCAGCTTCAGGTCTCTGTTTCAGTATTGTAGTAAGAAATGAAAGTCACAGTTCCCAGGGGGAAGCTATTGTGCTTGTATATTTTCAGGGAGTTCTAGACTTAAAATCCCTTAGAGTCTTGGAAGCTTTATATTTTTATTCTTTTCAAACCTAAATATCAAGAAGTCTGAGACGAAGGATTAATTAACCAAAGGAGCTGTGATCAAGATGTTCCTTATTTATAGGAAAGTGGTGATAAGCAAAATGGAGACAAACTCTGTGAGAAAAGGAGTGGGGGAAATAGAGGCGAACTCAGAAAAGTGTGCAAGAAACCTAGAAGCAAAGATAGGAGAGAGCAACAGGAAACATGTCGTCTGTCCTCACCTCTAAATGCGCACAGGGACTCCAGCCTACACAAGTCCTGCACAAGTCCTTGGAGCTCTTTCCAGAAGGTCTAGGGAGGGCACTCACAAGTCTTCTCTTGGTAATTCAGTGTGATATAAAAACAAGGAAGAAAGAGAATTGGTTGAGAGGGACTGTGTTCTTTGCATAATGTAACCCTCATTTCTCAAACTGTTTTGACTCTGGGCAATGTTTTTATTGGTATCTCGCAGATGTTTTAGTGTCATTTCCTTGAGAATTTCGTTTTTAGTTCTCAGTCTCTGCAGAAGATGTCATTGGTGGAGGGATTGTTGCTGGATGAGAGGCCATCTTGATTCAGGGAGAACAATGTGGGTTGGATTACAAAACACCAAGGGGTCTAGGACAGTCCTGTAGGTAGTGAAGATAACTATGGTTTATTGTAATACTCAGTGAGTTCCCAGCTGGAAGAATTATCTACTCACTAAGAATGAACATTGATCAGAAAAGATGAAAACAGAAATTTTGGGGGCATTGGGCTTATCCTAAAATTGACTGTGGTGACCTCAAAAACTCATTGAATGGTGTACTTACTATGGATGGATCTTATGGTATATAAATTAAATCTCATATAAAATCTCAATAAATCTAGTTTTTTAATAGTATTTAATTTTCCAAAGATTTTATTTCTTCATTTGACACAGAAAGAGAAAGAGCACAAGTAGGCCAAGTGGTAGGCAGAGGGAGAGGGAGAAGCAGACTCCTCACTGAGCAAGGAGCCCAATGTGGGGCTCCATCTCAGGACTCTGGGATCACAACTGGAGCCAAAGGCAGACATTTAACAACTGAGCCACCCAGGCAACCCTTATTTTATTAATTTTTAAAAAGATTTTATTTATTTATTATTTGAGAGAAAGAGAGAGAGAGAGTTGGTGGGGAGCAGAGGGAGAGGGATAAGCAGACTCTGTGCTGAGCATGGAGCTTGGTGTGGGGTTCAATCTCATGACCCAGAGACCATGACCTGAGCTGAAACTGAAAGTTGGATGCTTAACAGCCACCCAGGCATTCTGCCATATCCGTCTTTTAAAACAAATTTTGTGATATTGTTCACATCACTCCCTTGCTTCAAAGCTGTCAGTAGCTGTGGGTCTTGGTATCTTGTATGTTTTTAGAAATTTTTCCATTCTACGTCATCCAGTTTGTTGGCTATAAATGTTCATAGTATTATCTTATGATCCTTCATATCTAGAGGCATCAGTTTAATGTCTCCTTTTTTATTTATAATTTTATTTATTTGAGTCTTCTCTCTCTTTTCCTACTGAGGAATAAAGGAGGTGAAAGACATGTACACTGAAAACTATAAAACCCTGAAAAAAGAAATTAAAGCAGACACAAATAAACGGACAGACAACCAGCCTTCATCCATTTGGGCTGCTGTCACAAAATACTACAGACAGGTAGGCTACAAACAACAGAAATTTATTTCTCATAGTGCTGGAGGCTACAAGTCCAAGATCAAGTTACCAGCATAGTTGAGTTATTCTTTTGGATTGTATACTGCTGACTTCTCACTGTGTCCTCATGGTGGAACAGGTGAGCTAGCTTTCTCTGGGGCCTCTTTTATAAAGGCACTAACTAATCCCATTCAGGAGAACTGTATCTGCATGAACTTGTCACCTCCCAAGGCCCTATATCCTAGTGCTATTACCCTGGAGGTTAGAATTTTAACATATACATTTAGGGCAGACACAAACATTCAGATCATAGTACATTCCATGTTCATGGATTGGAAGAACCAATACTGTTGAAATGTTCATACTACCCAAAGCACTCTCACCATGCCTACTCAGTAAGTACAAGAAGTCCTAGCCAGAGCAATCATGCAAGAATAGGAAAAAAAAAAAAAAAAAGGCATTCAAATCAGAAAGGAAGAAGTAAAATAGTTTTCACTTGCAGATGACACGATCTTACATATACAAAACCCTAATGATTCCACCAAAAACTATTAGAACTAATGAATGAATTTAACAAAGTTACAGAGCACAAAATCAACAAAGAAAAATCAGTTGCATTTAATATGTTCGCAATCAACTTTCCAAAAAGGAAATTAAGAAAGCAATCCCATTAATAATCACATCTAAAAGAATAAAATACTCAAGAGTAATCTCAACTCTATCTTTGATAATTTACCTGTTCATAAAGTATCTGGGCACTGGCTGCTTCCCACCTTACACCTGACTTGCAGCCAGCGTGCATCACATCAGAGCTTCCCAGGAACCTCCATGGCGACCTACTGAAGGGGACTAAAGTTCAGGTCTGGAGAGGAGCAGCTCATGGTGTACCTGTGCGAGTCCTGGGGGCGCTGTCCCAGGGTCGATGACATCTCCTTCAGGAGAGGACGGCAACACCTCTGGTCTTAACCCTGCCCTCTGTGTTCTGGTCCTGTGTTCCACGGCTGTGCATTCCCTTGTCCTTCAGCATCGGTGTCTGGCCCACATCTGACCCGCATCAAAACTCTTAATGATACTGGAATTGTCAGTTTCTGCTTCCGATCACACAAAGTCCAGTTTTCTAAAACACAGAGATGTTCTGCTTTGAAGACTCATTATTGTGTGACTATTTCCTACTCCTGCTATTTCTCTTCCTATTTGTGATTGCGAGGATTTATCAATTCTGTTCAGGCATTTTTCTGAGCCACTCCTCCAAACCAGAGTGCTCTCTGCTTGCATATGACCTTAGAAAAGCCTGTGGGAGAGGCTTAAATTCAGTGACCTAGTTTCAGACTGAAACAGGAGGAACGTACAGACTACATGCTCTTTGGCAGTTTTCTCAGTATTCAAAAGCTCTTTTTTTCCTCTGGTCGTTTTCCATCTCCTATAATTCAAGTGATAGTGTGGTGGCCTAATGCTGTTTAAAATGCTGTGAGGCTGTCACCACACTATCACTTTGCAGTGTCCCTGTTGGTCTGTCCCCTCACTATGTACAGGACACACGAAGGTTGCGGATGTTAATTAGCAAGTACGAATAGAAAAGACAAGACGACGGGGTGGTGGGGGGGGGGGAGCAACAGCTTCTCGTACAATCAGGGGACTTTGGATTCATGTGCCCAACTTGCTGTGGGTGCATGGAAATGAACGAGGCCATGCGTGGCGGTGTCAGAGTGGGCACGCCAAGCACCTTCAATAGACCTTTACTTAGGTGGTCTTGGGTGCCTCTGCCTTTTATCCTTTGGAACAATCTGTGTTCTTCGCCATTGGTTGGAATTTTGTTTTGTATCTGAGCCAAATCCCATCAAGGCTTCTTTAAAAATAATGAGTTGCAGTCATTTTCTTGAGAAAAGGAAAAAGAAAAGGCTAATCAGTACAAGTGATATGGAGGGAAAATTGGCAGGCATGTGTCAAGTGATTTAAGTCCCTTAGCAAGCGAGGGCGTCCTCCATCAGGCACAGGCAGACCTTGCCTGGTGTACTTAATTGGGAGTTGGGTGGGAGTTTGGCAGCCCTGCAAGCCAGAACAAGCCCTGGGGGAGAGGCGTGTGTGGGAAGAAGGGGGAGGGGCAGGCTGCACACCTGAGCAGTCAGAATTGCAAAGGTCTCCAGGCAAAGGCGTCTCTGGTCTCAACAAGAGCCAATTAGGAGAATGACAAAACCCACACCGCGGCGTCCCAACTCATTAATTCCTGCCACTCGAGAATGCAGACCCATGCCCCCATGGCTCACGTCCCAGACAACAGCGTGCTCACAGCTTGCAGGGTCACGAGTGAGCCTTGCTGCTGCGGGACCCCTGCGGTGGAGGGCTCGGTGGGACGTCCTGATAATGGACAGGGGCGGGGTGTGAAGTCATGGAATGTGGGGAGAAGGGACCTCTCAGTCTGTTGCCATTGAACCTCACACTTTGCACAAGGACGGTGATGCTCAGAAACCCTGACTTTTCTGGGAAAATGACTTAGTGCAAAGGCCCCACCTGAATGTAAGCTGCCTGGTTCCAAGGCCAAATGCTTTCCCCTGTTCTGCTCTGAGGCATAACGGGTGTGTGTGCGCGTTAGCCTGGGTTGCCATAACAAGTACCACAGATGGGGGCTTAAAAAACAGAAACTTCTATAAAACAATAAAAACAAAAACAGGAAAAGAGAAGTTTATGCATCACAGTTCTGGAGGCCGGATGTCCAAGATAGAGATGTTGGCAGGGACGGTTTCTCCTGAGGCCTCTCTCCTTGGCTTGGAGATGGCCGCATTTCCACGGTGCCCTCCCTGGTCTCCCCTCTGTGCCCATCCCTGATGTCTGTGTGTTCAAGTTTCCCCTTCTTATGAGGACACCAGATGAGATTAGGGCCCAGACTAACGGGCTTCATTTTTAACTTAATCAGGAATTAAAGGCCCTGTCTCCAAACACCGTCACATTCTGAGGCATTGGGGTTAAGTTCTAAACACATGGTTTTTGGTGTGTGGGGGGGACAAAATGCAGCCCATAACAGTGTGATGAGGGAGAGTGTAGTCTGTGCTCCTGTGGTTTTGGTGCAGTCACTGGCTCAGCGTATAAACAATCATTATGTCGCTGCAACCCTATTTTATTGTCTTTGTTTTGCCTTGGAAATAATCTTTTGCGGTCCTAGAGCTTTAGAAGGTTACCCACATTCCACAAGGGGGCTGACGTCCGCTCTCAATGCTGGCGATTGCATGGCAGAAAAAGCTGGGGGAGAGCTAGTGTGAGAATCCGTAAGACTTGGTGGTCTTTAAAGTTCTCTGGAATGTTCAGGAGAGAAATCCTAATTTCCAGTTCTAATTTCCTTCTGTTTTGTACATCCTTTTTTCCCCTCTCCCTCAGGAATACACTTTATATACGTTTGCTTTAAGTCACGTAACATTTTTTACAATGTTCTTTCCTTCACATTGGGAACATCATACACTCGCCCTCTGTATTTGTGACACACTCTGTGACAGCAGCTACAAAGGCCACCAAGGCCCCGTCCATGGGGTTCCAGCTGGAGCGGCATCCTGGATCCTAGATGTTATGTCTCAGCTGTCACTGTTCGTTTGTGCTCCGGTACAGGGACTGGGCTGTTTTAAGAGAAGAGTCATGCCTGGAGAAGGTAGCAACAGACATAATTTTAGTAAAAACCCCAGGACTTGAAGGCGTCAGATGCCTCTGATGGTATAAAGGTGGCTGGATTTCTGTTAAGAATACTGATTTTTTTTTTCTTCCCACTTTGCAAAGGTTAGGGGTGCAGTTTTCCACCAGGCTGGACAGCCTCACTTGACACGGGGCAGAAGCACGGGGCGGAAGCACGGGGATCGGGCTGCTTCGGCTTAAGCTGATGGGAGCATCAGTCCCTGGGCAGCGAGCTGCCGTGGGAGCAGGCGGGGCGTCCTAGCTCCGTGCATCACATTGGCCCGGTGTGGGTGCTAGGTCCGGTGTCAGAGGGGCTGTGATGGATATCATCCGCCCTGGTGCCTCCTGCAGCTTTCAACCCACCTTTGGTGCAGGGAAGTTCACAGCTCCCCGGCCGTGGGCTCTGGCCTCTTTCTCGCTGCTCTTATAAAGCCATAACCAGGAGGTAAGAGCGGCTCACCCTGGAGGTGTGGAGGTGAAAGTGTGGTTGAATAGACACAGTAAACACAGGGGCGAGGAGGCCGGTTCGGGGCCGTCACTCCCCACTCTCTTTATCAGAGACCTGTCTGGGGCGAGATCGGCTGCTCCCGGGCTCCCTAGGACCTTATTCACCCTGCGGCTGCTTCTAGTTTCCTCATGGGCCATGGGAGAAATTTCTGCCCTGCCTATTTCATGCGTTATCCTGAAGATGAGATGAGACTATGTTTGTAATTCTGGAAGTGTGTGATAGACGAGTGTATATGCGTAGGTCTGTAGCTATCTGTACACTTACAGGTATAAGTAGTTAATGCATATGCAAATGTGTGACTTACTCTTATCATCTCCTAGGCATTGTTTTATGTGAAAGGTGACAATAATGAAGGACGGAGATAGGGGAGAAAAATGTAAGTTTATAATTCGAATTCCAGAAGGATCCTATGTTTGGGAGAGGAGGAAGGCACACTCAGCGTAGGACTTCATCTGTGGTAAGAGGGCTCATAGAATTAAGTATGTGTGGCTTATAGATCGTCTCCACTTTGTTTTCCAAAAACTACATTCCTGGACATCTAGCTTTGGAAAGATGAAATGTTTCCCTGATGAAAGAAATTATTGTTAACAGTTAGTCAGGAATCTCAAAAGAAGCACATAAGTATGTGTCCTACAATGTGGTTCAAGAGGCCTGTCATCCTTGCTTGCTTTCCTCCCGCCTCAGGAAGACAGCTGTTAATATTCCAGAACTATCCTGAGCAGTATGCATTTTCTCCCCTGAGAGGAGATTTATTGCTCCCTCTCCCAGCAGTCTTTCCTAGTTAGAATTTAACTCTTCCTGGGTGGGATGTGCATGGGTGTCTGCTGGTGCTTGTGTGGACCATGAGCAGTGGGAGGCCAGGAACCACAAGGTGGCCCCCTTGCTGGGGTGGGAGCAGGTCTGACCCACCTTAAGATGGTCCCCATCTAGCCGTGGGTGTGATTCAGAATCCACCCAGACTCATGGAAGGACAAGACCGGCAGCAAGACTATGGAAAGATAGGCCAGAGTTCCAGAGTCTTCTGTCTGGGCCAGTCTCTGGATTGGAAGCAAAGTTAATGTTGGGTTTCCCATGCTGGAGCGGCAATGGCCATTCCAACCCGGAAGGAGCCATCTACATGGGAGTGGTGTCTCAAACAAGGAAAAAGTTAATAGGCGGTCCTGTAAACTCTACTCTGCTTTGTTGTTGATCTGTCTGTCTCTTTGGTTTTAAGGATAGCTACCTCAGTGGGCCTTACCCCCCTCTCTTGAAACACGACTCATTATTACATTTTATTTAGTGACTTCCTCCTATGCAAAAATAAATTGGAGAAGCTTACTGTCACACAACAAAGGAATAAAGTAAATAAATAGAGCCTTTGTGGTGTGTGGGAAATAGAATGAAGGTCAGGTTAAGACCCAATGTACAGAACCCAGATCCTTGGTGTGGCCTTGCTTTGGTTCTCTAGGGAGGCACCAAGCCCTTCCCCTTGGGCTTCCCATGGTGCAGGGCCCCCAGGTGTTCACAGAGCTGCTCAGTCCATAAAGTCTTCTGCTTCATTCCCTACTCCCTCTCTCTCTTCACTGACTACTGCTCAGAGGCAGAGGACACAGGCCTTTGAAAACTCTCGAGACCCTCCGGAATGGCAGAGCCACAGAAAGGAAGGGCCCAGGTCCGGAATTACTGGCTGGAAGAGTTCCTGCCCACTGGCCAGGAACACCCATAGAAGTTCATACCAACGAGCATCAACTTTAGCTGAATGTGGGACTGTTTGTGACCTACACACCCCCCACGGCACTCTGCACAGCCTTGGGAAGCAGAACTTGAGAGACAATTAGAATTGGGTCGGCTGGGAGCTTCTCCTTGGTGATCTTGAGATTTGGGAACTGCCCTTTGAACCTTTTCCCCACTTGGTGTCTCAGTTGGTGCCAGGGGCCTCCTGAGGACAGATTTCTGGTTCTGGCCTGAAGTTTCTGTTGGTTCTGACTGTTGTCCCCATGAGGGTCCTGAATGAGAATTTTCTGGAGGTGGGCAGGCCATCACTTCACAGAGGCACGAGGGTGCTGGAAACTGGGGGTACACAGCTGCCCTGCAGTCTGGAGCCCCCTGCTTTGCCTGCTTGCAGGCCATGTATGGTCGCAAGGGGAGGCCAGCTCCGGCCTCTGGGCAGGCTCGTTCCTCCCCTGGGGCGACTCTAGGTGTACAAATAGCCAGGGAAGGATCATTTAAGATGGCCTTTAAAGCCTGATTTGTAAATAACCTGAAACCGAAGACGGAGCAAGTTAAATATTTATTTGAAGATTACGTCTCTAAAGAGGGATTGTTGAAAATTAGCGAGTGCTTTGCCATCTTCTCTCTCCCCTCCCCTGCTGGAGGGCATATTATTTTTACGGCTGTGTTTGACAGCCAGAACAAGCCTCTGTAGATTTACTGGTTGTTTGTAGTGGCATTTATGTGTTTGAATGAGCTGGGCAAACAGGAGGGAGCGAGGTGGGGGAGGCTAATTAACTCTGGGAATCTCTTGCTAACACTTGCACACTCAGAAAATGCCGGTAAAAGAACCATTCACAGGTTTTTACAAAAGAAATCCTTCCCTGAGCATGGCAGGTTTGGAAAGCACAGCTAAGCCACACTCCTGCCCTTACCGATTCAGGGTCTCCAAGGTGAAAGACTTACTTGAGAGGCGAAAATATCTGCGGCCATAACTTGCTGGTTGAGAAAACCCATTCCTGGGATAATGTCGCTCAGTCACTCATTCAACACACATTTGCTCCTTCACTGGAGGGTTCTGGGCCCTGGATATAGATAGACATCCATCTGCATTCTCGTGTACAGATTCACATTCATACACATACACATACACAGACCTAGACATGTACATACACGAACCTTCTTTCTAAAGTACACACAGAAAGGTATTAGAAAAATCGCTCGGGCACCTGGGTGGCTCAGGCGGTGAAGCATCTGCTTTTAGCTCAGGTCGTGACCTTTGGGTCCCCTGCTTTGCTGGGGGTCTGCATCTCCTTCTGCCCCTCCCCCTGCTCGTGTTCACTCTATCTCTCTCTCTCTCATAAGTAAATAAATAAATCTTTTAAAAAAAGAAAAATCTTTTTTTTTTTTTGTGGCAAATACATTTATAGTGAAAATCAGTCTTGAGGGAAAAAAAAAAAAAGCACGAGAACTTTGCCTGGGCAATATATGGTTGTACCCAGAACACTTTCCCTCCCCAGGAAAGTGTGTTAGAAGGTAAACTCATCCCATGTTCCCCTGAGACTGAATTCTTGGCAACTCTGCTCTCTGGGCCTCGTCTTGGAGATGAAGAGGCTGGGTTAAATCAGTGTCCCCTTAACAGGCATGAACTTAAGAATCATCTGGAGCTTCTGCTTCGGTAGATCTGAGATGAGGCCTGAGAATCTAGAATTCTTTTTTATGGTTTCAGTGCATTTGTATTGATTTATATTGGTTTTCTGCTATAATTCTAACAAAGGCCCAGGGGATGCTTAAGACCCAGAATGTTTGGAAAACACTGTAACAGTGTAATAGATGATCTATGAGGTCTCCCCTGGGTATGACATTTTAATATCTTTATTTTTCTAGGGGCTCCTTAGTCCCCTTCAATTGCTATCACTGAAAAAGCTTTAATGAGAGCACTGATGATCAGTAGATTAAAAAAAAAAGATTTATTTACTTGTTTGAGAGAAAAGGAGCATACATGAGCTGGGGGAGGGGCAGAAGGAGAGGGAGAGAGAGTCCTCAAGCCGACTCCTTGCTGAGCTGGGAGCCGGCTGCATCCCAGGACCCTGAGATCATGACTAGCCAAAATCAAGAGTTGGCTGCTTAACCGACTGAGCCACTCAGGCTCCCTGATCAGTAGATGTTTTTAAGCAAGTAAAAGAGGAACGTGTGAGAGAAGAGCCATACTGAGGCACTACAGCTCTCTGACGATCTTGGTGGAGCAGGTAGCGGTGACAAAATGGGGGCAGATTCTCTCAGTAGTGAACCTAGGACAAGGCCGCTGTACCCGAGGACCGTGCAGGCTTCACACAGCCGTGAGCAAGGGTTAGGGCTGCCCCCCAGCTTCCCTGCTCTGGAGGCCGCTGGGCACAGCCTTTCTGAGGCCTAGAGCTCCCGTTCATTTTCTCTCCCTGACCCGCCATCGTTCTCGTGGGGCAGGGGGGTCAAGAACTGACAGGCACTTCTCTCTGCCTTTTCCTCAGTTTCCCCCAGCCCAGGGATACTGCCATCATGAGTGCTTGCTCTACTTTTGTCTCTTCTTCAAGGCACCATCACACCTGGCCTTTCCTCCACCTAGGACACCTGTTGTGACTCAGCGGTCCACCCCTCGAGCACGGAAGGGTGAGGGGAGCCCTCTGTGTTGTGCACTGGCACTCTGCCATGTCTCCCTCCCCATCACACCATCACCTGTAGAAGAGCCCCCGGCTCTACTTCCGGCTCCCCAGGAACTCCTGCAACATGGCTCAAGCTCTTGGGTTCCAGGGACACCGCCTCCACTCATTGTCACTTCAACCTCAGAGCAGGTATCCACTTCCTGCTGTTTATTCCTGGGTTGCCTTCACCTCTCCGGTCAGGCTCCTCGGGCTTCCACCGTCTCTGCTCATTCCCTGCATTAAATTCCCTTGGCGTAGAAGACCCTGTTTTCTGCCCTCGACCCCAAATAGCTCAGCGCTGAAACGACATCGTGGTGAGATGAAAGCTGTATCTGCGACAGCCGCGCCTGGCAACCGGCCGGCGGAAATGCTGTCATCCCATCCCCAGGAGGTCCCACGTGGAAGGTACCGACCTTCCCAATTCCCTCCTCTTTCCGTGTGCGTGGTCTTCCAGCTCTTTCGATGCCCCAGGTGCAGAGTCCAGAGTCCTCGACCTCCACCGCTCCTCCCTGCACCTCCCCCCTTGGCCTTCCACACCTCACCAGCCCTCCGTGAGCCAGCGCCCCACCTGTCCACCTCCACACCCCTTGTGTGCATTCACACCACCCTTCCTTAGGCCGCCTTCCTCTCTCGCAGCAAAGGCCTCTCTGCTAGTCCCTGGCCTGTGGTCTGGCCCCACCTCTAATCCTCACACAAGTTCCCAGAGCGACCGAGTCAAACTATTCCATTCTGTATACCGCCAACAAAGTCAAGGTCCAACCCATCCTGGATCGTGAGTGCTCCTGCCACCTAACCCGGCCACACAGCCCCTAGCCCTGCCCGCGACTCCACTCCCCGTCGCTCAGGCGACCCTGCTTTTCCTGCATGTCCTCTGCTCCCTCCTGCCACGATACCTTTCTTATTTTTTACCTGTCTTCATGTCTTGGTTTAATGCCAGCTCCAACCTAAAGTCTCTCTTAATCCTGCTACCCGGAACTAATCTCTCCTTCCTCAACCGGCTTCTATGTTCCTCTATGCCACTCTTTCGCCTGTTATCACGTTCTGCCTGGTAGGTTAGCTACATAGCTTTCATCGCCCCACATGGTAAGTTTTTGGGATGAGGTTTTTGTTTATATTTACAGCTCCTGTTACATAGCTGACTTTCAGTGGGGCCGGGCTGAAGCCCCCTTACCTGTTAATACTCAGTTTATTATGTTTCACAGCAATGCTATCCTATAGTCAGTTCTCTCTCTATTTGAATCTATCTATTTTCTCAATCACATGGCTGTTTTTCCTTCCAAGAAGAAAATTCCAAGTACTTGTTTCTCTTTTTAACCCAGTCTCTGAAGCGTAATCGACAGATATTCATCATCTACTGGACTCGTTTTCTGATACGATCATATATGGAGTGTCTGTCATTGGTAACGTGTTCAGTGACTTACATAGTTTAGTTTATCCTCTTCAGGAGGGATTCTCTTCACTGGACAGGTGTGAAAAACTAAGGCTCTGAGAGACTTGAGTTGCAAATACCCAGCTAGGGCCTGAGGTGAGCTCGGGATGACTCGAAACTCTACATTGTGAAAGGGGAGAGGCTCTTCTTGTTCATCTTGGAAGGAAATGTTGCGCCTGAGGAGAAAACAAGGGCAGGTGACCACTCCCAGCTCTGGTTTACTCCTGGTGTTGGAGCTGCCCCTCTGCCTCAGATTCCCCTGGACAGTAGTGAGACGGCTCACCGTATGTCCTTTCTCCTCTGACTCAGTGCATAGTAACAGGGATTGTCTCTCACTCCAGCCATGTTTCCCGTCAGCTCCCTTACAATGGACCCCACCCTTACCCAGATAGGCTCAGTCATCCCAATTCTCAGTAACTCAACCATTGCAAGAAAAATGGTTTGTCCTTACAGGAGACCCACCCGATGTCAACTCTGGCCTCCATGGTCATGGATCCAGCTATTAGGAATGGGGCCAGCACGTGATGGGAGCCGTGGGATTCCTGGCCTGGCTTCCACGTAGGGTCTGGGCAGGCAGAGCTGTAGGCAGTTCTTTCCGGGGCTCTCTTGTCTGCCAAGCTGGTTGACCTCTGGGGCATGGTGAAAGGTATAGCTTTTTGGTTAGCTTTTCTCAGACCTTTTGGATTCTCTTGCTTCCTTTCCCCTTTGACTTTTATTTGCTTCTTCATTCATTGCAAGAATGCAAATGCATTGAGGCACGGGAGCCTGGAGTAGCCGGGTTCATTAACCGGAATCCTGCAAGTGAATGTAAAAGTGAGAACAGAGTAACAGTGCTGGCGTGACTCTCCTTTCTCGCCTCATTTTTAGATAAACCTCCCTGTCTTGTTTCCCCGTCTCAAGTTTCTGTTGCCTTCTTTTCCCTCTACCCTGAGTCTTTCCTTCTGCCTTCCCTGAATTCTTCTCTTCACCATTGTCTTTTCTCTTCTCTCTGTCAAGGCAAAAAGGACATAGCTTCTCTGGCGGCGTTGGCCTGTCAGACTTCTTGGCCCTCAGGCTGGAAAAGTTCTGGAGTTCTCAGGAATCCTTCCTTGCAAGCCTGGCCCCAAGGAGCCCCTTCCCCTTGCCCGCCCAGACCACAGGGAGGAACAAGAAGCCTTCAAGGCACAGACCAGGTTGGACTAGATTCAGGAGCCTAATTACCACCAGAAAATTAAAGAAAGGTAATAATTGCTTTTAAACACTTAACAAAAGGCAATCTCACCTCGCAGGTTTGTAAATTTGTAGTGAGAACTGATTACAAGGGAGCACTTGTGCTGCCTTCTTTGTGTTTGATTTGCAAACCAGAATGCACACGCCCCCATATGCATAATCGGACCCTCACGGTCCCCGCATCAATGTGGCGATGCAGCAGAACTTTATTTATCCCGTGCTCATTCAAAGAAAAGCTGAATGGAACAAGAAAACTCCCACTTTGCGATGGGATTAGATACCGTGGAGTATTCCTTCCCCGTACTCTTTCAAGGATTTTTTTTTTTTAAGTTTCTAAATCTGCTTGGGAAAAAAAAAAGTAAATTGCCAGAAGTGAGATTAGTGGGGAATATTGTTCTTAGGACAATGGTGTCTTTATGGCTTGACTGGTATGGGCTCCCTGCTTCAAAAAAATACAAGAGCTGGAGGTGTGGGGGTTCTTAATTGCCTACATCTGATCAACAGGCAGCAGGAAAAGAAGAAAGAAAGAAATCTCATTGAGCTCTGATTTAGCCTGGATCGAGTCCACTTGCTAATCAGAGTTTAATGAGGATGCCACTGGCCCTGTTGTATTTGCCAACGCTCCCACTAAGGTCCCTGGCCTTCTGTTTGTGCAGGGAGCACTTTCGTCCTGCCGCCCCACGAAGCAGGATGCGGGCTGAGATGGAGGAGTCCCAGCCCGGAGAAGTTAATTAAGTTTAGGCCCTTGGCATTCCAAGTCACCGGAACCCTTGGTGGGAAGCCTCACCCACTGCACAAAAGAGACCCACACGGAGCTCTGAATGATCGTCCCGGCGGGGGTGGCTGGGCTCCTGCGCGCCCCACTGCCAGCTCTTAACCCCGGGAACTGTGTCCCCTCCACTGCACAAACTGAATAGGCCTGCAGGACCGCGGGCCGCTTCGGGAGGCGGGAGGATGCGGGAAGCGCATGGGCCGTCATCCAATGTCACTAACAGACCTGCAGGCCCCGGAGTCTGCAAAGAATCCACAGATCTCTGAAGTCCCGGACGAGGGAATGACTTGTTTCCAAGCTGTATTCTTTTTGGTCTAAACAAAAATTCTCGGAAGCAAAACACTGACCTTTAGGTGGGCATGCTACTGTCTCATTGCGTTCCCTATCATCTCCAAGGAGAGAATGCAGCTTCTGTGGCCTCCAGGAGGATGCCCGAGGGCGCTGACACCTTGGGGACGGAAAACACAAATCACAAGGAGCAGGCCCCCCCCCCCCGGTGAATGGAGCACCCCCTCTTTGCTACGCATTTGCGTTTATGGCACGGGAAGGCAGGAGGGCAACGGAGAGAAGAGGCCACCTGGAGGGTCCTGGACTTGGGTTTGAGTTCCGGGTCCTCCTGAATTGTCGGAGAGTGTGTCCCTTCTGACAAATAGAACATCTGCCACGTGAGGATTGAGATCATATGCGTGACCATGGCCTTGAGCAAGGGCGCCTAGTAAATTCTCCTTCGCTCTCTCAAAACTGGAGGTCCTTGGAATGCCCTAAAGAGCAGGCGAGCATGCGCACTCCTGAGTCCCACCGTCAGAGCTTCCCATGAACAGGTTTGGGTGAGGCCCGAGACTCAGCATTCCTCACAAGCTCCCTGGTGCTGCTGCTGCTGCTGAATTGTGGGCCACACTTTTAGACACTGCCTTAAACCTTCTCTGCTTCCTTCGTTTCTCCTTCCTTCCCTTCCTCCTTCTCTTCCTTCCTTTCCTTCCTCCTTCTCTTCCTTCCTTTCCTTCCTCCTTACCCTCCCTCCTTCCTTCCCTCCTTCCCTCCTTCCCTTCCTCTTTCTTTCCTAATTTGTGTTATTTACTGTGGTTTCTCTAGTGTCTGCAACAGTGCCTGGCCCATTGCAGGTGTCCCATTAAAATGTATCAAACTAATGAAAACAGCCCCATGAAATAAATAGATGAAAAGACAAGGTTCCAGAAAGATAGGTAACTTGGCCAAGATTACACAACCAAGAGATGGCAGAGAAAGGACAAGCACCAGATAACTGTGGCTTCAAAGCCAGTGCTCTTAACACCCATGCCAGCTTCTGTCACTCCCAGCATGCTCTGGGCTGAGGCAAATCTGGGCACATTTCCCTTGGGAATCTGGAAATCCTGACTGGCATCATCACACAGGGCTCTGAAGGACTCCTTCTCTCCTAAGAGCAAAACTGAAAGTGTAGGGGGCAGCTTCCTGGCCTCAGATGGCAAAGGTGGTCCTCTGAGAATCTACCACTGAGACAGCCCATTCCTTTTGAACATTTGGAAGTATCTAGAGAGAATTTTACTAACATTCTTTACTTCATTTATTGGAGAGCTGACTGAAATGTTTTTCTGCCTCGTAGTTTGAGTTTAGTCTCCAAGGAAATTCTTCTTCCAGACCATGGGCAAGCTCTTGGATCCTGTTTTATAATCCCAGCTGTTGAAACGGCAGCTATAAACTCTGTGGAGATCCATTTGGTTATCATGCACCATGAGAGGTTCCATAAATGTTTGAACAAATTAATGGACAAAACATTTTTAGATTAAAATTTTATTTTGATGCTATAGATTCATGTGCAGCTATAAAAATAATACAGAGATATTCCTTGTACCCTCTATCCAGTTTCTCCCAAGTAGTGACATCTTGCAAAGCGAATGTGCAATGTCACAACTAAGATATTGACATTGACGCAGTCAAGATACAGAGCACATGGATCCTCACATTGTTCTTTTATAGTCCTCACTCCTTCCTGCAACTCACTCTCCACTCGGAATGCCGTGGAAATCACTAATCTGTTCTCCACATCAATAATTTTGTTATGTCAAGAATTTTAGGTAAGTAGAATCAGGTAGCATGTTTCCTACTGAGATTGATTTTCTTTTTCACTTAACACAATTCTCTGAAGATTCATCCAAGTTGTTGATGTATCATGTGTTTATTCCTTTCTTGCCAAGTAATATTCCACGGTATTGAAACTGAAGTTTGTTTAACCGTTTACCTGTTAAAGGACGTTTGGATTGTTTCCAGTTTTTTTTTTACTCCTGGGAACAAAGCTGCTGTGACCATTCATGGATAGGTTTTCGTGTGACCAAACATTTTCATACTTCTGAAGCAAATGCACCAGAAATATAATTGTTGGGCTTCAAGAGAGTTTATGTTTTGTTGTTGTTGTTGTTTTTTTTAAATGAAATTGCCACACTGTTTTCCAGAGTGGTGGTACCATTTTACACTCCCTCCAGCCATGTATCAGTGATCTGGTTTCTCTGCATCCTCCCTAATATTACTTTTTGTTACCATTTTTTATTTTAGCCATTCCTATTCTGTGTGTACTGATATCTCATTATGGTTTAAGTTGTATTCTCTAGTGGGTAATGAAACTAAACGTCTTTTCATGTGCTTATTTGGCATATGTACGTCCTGTTTGGTGAAAGGTCTGTTCATTGTTTGCCCATTTTCTAGTTGGATTGTTTGTTTTATTATTGTTTGTTTTATTACTTTTGAGTTTTTAGACTTCATTATACATTCTAGATACTAGTCCTTTGTTAGATATGCTGTTTGCATATCTCTGAGTCTGCAGCTTGTCTTTTCATACTCTTGACAAAGTCTTTCATGGAGTAAAATATTTTTATTTATTTGTTTTTTAAAACCATGTTTTATTTATTTATTTGAGAGAGAGAGCATGAGAGAGAGAGAGAGAGCGCACACAAGCAGGGGTGAGAGGGTAGAGGCAGAGGGAGAAGCAGACTCCCTGCTAAGCAGGGAGCCTGATATGGGACTCGATCCTAGGACCCTGGGATCATGACCTGACCCAAAGGCAGATGCTTAACTGACTAAGCCACCCAGGCATCCCAGAGAAAATATTTTTAATTTCGATGAAGTCTAGTTTATCAGTTTTTCCTTTTATGGACCATGCTTTTGGAATCAAGTCTATGAACACTTTGCCTAGCCCTAGATTCTGAAGATTTCTTCACAGTTTTCTTCCAAAAGTTTTATACCTTTACATTTTACATTTCAATTCATGATTTACACGTTGAGTTAGATTTTATATAAGGTATAAGCTTAGATAGAAGGTTTTTTTTTTCCTGTCTATGAATGTCCACTTGCTACAACACTATTGAAAAGCATATCTTTCCTCCATTGAATTTTTTACACCTTTGTCAAAAAGTTGAGTATATTTGTGTATCTACTTCTGCATTCCCTATTCTGTTCCATTGGTATCTTTTCCTCAATACCACCCGGTTTTGATTCTTGTAGCTACAAAGTAAGTATTGAAGCTGATCCTTCCCACTTTAATCTTCTTTTTCAAAGTTGTCTAATTACTCTATTCCTTTTGTATTTCCATATAAATTTTTGAATATTCTTGTTTGTATCCATAAAAACTCTTGTTGATTTTTTGATAGGAATTGGCTTAAATCTTTCAACCAATTTTCATTTTTATCATGTGAAGTGTTGAAGTTTATGTCCATGTGACACATATCATGTTTTTTATTTCTTTCATCAACATTTGGAATTTTTGGCATACAACTTCTGTATGTGTTTTGTTAGACATATCCGTAAGTATTTCATTTTTCTGAGCGATGGTAAATGGTATTATATTTTAAGTTTCAGTTACCATGTGGTCATTACTACTATATTATTGATATATACTAATATACAACTGACTTTTGTATCTTGTTCTTATATCCTGTGAACTTACTGAGTTCACTTATTGGTTACGGAATTTTTTTGTAGATTTCTTGAGAATCACAATCACATAATCCATACATAGTAGCAATTATAGTTCTTCTTTTCAAATTTTTTTTTCTTTCTTTTTTTTTTTTTTTACCTTATTTCACTTTACTTTTTGTTGCCTTGTTATATAATTAGAACTTACAGTAGTGTGTTGAATGAGTGGTGAACATTGAGTAAGTAATGAATGGTTGTCCTTTTGAGATATTCTTGCCTATTCTCAATTTTAGCAGGAAAGCATTCGTTCTTTCACCATCAAATATAATATCAGCCTGAGGCTTTTTTAGTAGTAGCTTTTTATCAGGTTGAGTTAGTTCCTCTTTATTTCCATTTTTCCGAGGATTTCATCATGAATGCTTGTTGGATTTTGCCAAGTGATTTTTCTGCATTAATTGGTATGATTATGTGATTTTTAAAAAGATTTTATTTATTTATTTATTTATTTATTTATTTATTTATTTATTTTTGTCAGAGAGAGAGAGAGAGAGAGAGAGCGAGAGCGCACAAGCAGGCAGAGTTGCAGGCAGAGGTGGAGAGAGAAGCAGGCTCTCTGCCGACCAAGGAACCTGAGGTGGGACTTGTTCCCAGGATCCTGGGATCATGATCTGAGCCAAAGGGAGTGGCTTACCTGACTGAGCCACTCAGGTGTCCCAACATGATTTTTTTTTTCTCAGATTACAATGATTGATTTCTAGGAATTCAATCAGTTTTGCATATCTAGAATAAAGCTCACTTGGTCATAGTATATGATTCTTTTCATGTATTCCTGAATTTGATTTTCTAGTATTTTGTTCAGAAGATTTGCATCTGTATTCATGAGGGATAATAGTCCTTAGTCTCCTTTTTTTTTCCTTTTTGTTTCTTCTTCTTCTTCTTCTTCATTTTTTTTTTTTTTTTGGTATTGTCGTTTTCTGTGTCTGATTTTGATATCAGGGTAATAGTAGCATCATAAAATGAAATTTTGGAAGTGTACCCTCCTCTATTTTCTTGAAGAGATTGTGTAGAATTACTGTTAATTCTTTAATCATTTGGAAAAATTCTTCAGTGAAACTATGGGCCTAGAGATCTCTTTTTGAGAGTTTTTAAATTACAAGTTCAATTTTCTTAATAGTTGTAGGGCTATTCAAATTTTCCAGTTATCTATTTCATATTGGGTGAATTGTGTAGTTTGTGCTTTTTGAGTAATTGGTCCATATCCTCTAAATTTCATGTTTATGTGTGTAAGGTTGTTTGTGGTATTTCCTTATTATCTTTTTGATATCTGTAGGGTTTGGAGCGATATTTTCTGTTTCATTTCAGATACTGGTAATTAATGTCTTCTCTGTTTTTTCTTTGTCAGTCTTGCTAGAGTTGAATCAATTCGGCTGATTTTTTTTTTTTAACCACTTCTTCATTCAAATTCTCTCTGTTCTATGTAATTATTTTACTTTCTTTGAGCTTCCTCTTTGATTCATGGATCTTTTTTAGAAGTGTATTGTTTAGTTTCCAAATGTTTGGAGATTAAAAGAGCTCATACTGGGTTCTAAAATTCTTCCATTAAAAAAGTTTTGTGATATGTAACATTGCTAACATAATATGGTCATAAGTGACCCACAGTGGCAGATTTCTTATCTATGGGTGGCTATGCTGTGAGATTAGGCTACAGCAGTGTCTGATCAGGGCAGACTTTGGTCTTGACTTTTCTTTATTCTCAGGAAGTTGCCTGAGAGCCTTGACTTTTAAGTCTCTGGTCCAGCCTCCCAGGAATGGCTGATAGGCCATTGATAGTCATACTTTTGTGGAGACTAGGGAGTTCCCTTCATTTAATAATGTCTTCACTGGAGATCATAGATAAGTGAGAAGCAAACCAGTGAGAATAAGCTATGTCAAAATGAAAGCTCTCTGGAAACTTACATGCATATCGTTAAGTGAAAGAAGCCAATCTGAAAAGGTGATGTACTCTATGATTCCAACTATATGGTATCCTGGAAAAGGCAAAATCATGGGGACAGTAAAAAGATTAGTAGCTTTCAGGGGCTAGGGGGCAGAGAGGGATGAGTAGGCAAAGTGCAGAGGAATTTTAGGATAGTGAAAATATTCTGTATGATACCATAATGGTGGATACATGTTATTGTACACTTGTCAAAACTCAGGATATACAACACCAAGAGTGAACTCTAATGTAAGCTATGGACTTTGGGTAATAATAGTGTCAATGCAGATTTATTGATTATAACAAACGCACCACTGTGATTCAGAATTTGTAGTGTGGGAAGATGTGCATGTGTGAAGCAAAAAGCATATGGGGCTTTCTGTACTTTCTCCTCAGTTTTTCTGGGGACCTAAAACTAGTCTAAAAACTAGTCTGTTAAATATTTTAAAAACCATCAAAATCAGGTACTACCTCACACCAAATAGGATGGTTACTATAAAAAAACAACAACAAACTCATGAAGTAACAAGTGTTGGTGAGGATATGGAGAAATTAGAACTCTGACATACTGTTGGTGGGAATGTCAAATGGTGATATCAATATGGAAAACAGAATGGCAGTTCCTCCAAAAATTACAAACAGAACCACCATATGATTCAGTAATTCCAATTCTGTGTATATACTAAAAGAATTTAAAGCAAGTTCTCAAAATAGATATTTAGACACCCATATTCATTACAGCATTACTCACAAAAACCAAGAAGTGAAAATAATCCGAGTGTCCCTCAACAGATGAGTGGAAAGCAAAATAGAGTATATCCATATAATAGAATATTATTCAGCCAAAGAGGGGTAATTCTGACACATACAACAACTTGGATGAACTTGAAGAATATTATGATGAGTGAAATAAGCTGGACACAAAAAGACAAATATTATAGAATGCCTCTTCCATGATGTGCCCAGAATTGTCAAATTCAGGGACAGAAGGTAGGATGATGTTTACCAGGGGTTGGAGGAAGGAAGAAATGGGGAGGTACTCAATGGGTATAGAGTTTCAGTTTTGCAGGATGAAAAATTTCTGAAGATTTGGTTGTACAACAATGTGAGCATACTTAACGTTGCTCCCTGCTTAAAAATGGCGAGATGGTAAATTTTATGGTATGTCTATTTTACCATAATTAAATATATTTGAAAACAGACAAACAAACAAACAAAAAGGAAGCTCTTGGAAGCAGAAAAATGTCAACTAGCTTCAGAAGTTCAGAAGGCTCCATTCAATTTAGTTTGACCTCCATTTGAACGCAGTCCCTAGCTGTTTTATGTCTAGTGGTAGGCACTGTCGTTTTCTCCTGGTGACACCGTCTCTAGATTTCCCCAGTCAACTTTCCCAATAACACAGCAGTACTTTCACACGAGGCCCCAGGAGGGCACTGACAAGACAGGCAGAAGAAGATCTTGGCCCAAGGGGATCATAACCTGACGCAGACAGATGCTTGCTTACAGAATGTGATCCTGTTTGGATAAAATAGGATGCCATTTGAAATCTAGCCTCTAATTCAAGTCTTTTTTTTTTTTTAAAGACAATTGTTATGGTTTTATTTACAGCTAATTTCTCAGCTCCAGTCCACCTTTCCTCTCCAAGTCAAAACTAGTTCTCTTTCACATCCGAAGTGTGTGGGAATGGTGAATGACACTGGCTCATCACCCGGTTCCTATGGCAGAAACGCAGTGGAAATGTGTTACGTTAGCTTCTATTCAATAATATAAGCAAATGTCTGATTTAATTTGGTTTTCTTGTGGTAAAATACACATGGCATAAAATTTACCATGTTGGCCATTTTTAAATATACAGTTCAGTGACATTAGCGTATTCTTATTGTTGAACAACCGTCACCACTCTCCATGTCCAGAGCTTCTTCCTCATCCCTGTGATGAGACTGTGTTCCCATGAAGCAATAAATCTCCATTCCTCTCAGAACCCCCAGTCCCCGGCCCAGTTTAATTTTGAAATTGATGGCCAGGGTTCAATGAACACACAGCCCTGGGAGACATATCAAGTACACGATCTCACTAACTCTTGCTTCTCTTTTTGAAAATAATCCTTTATAATGCACCTGACATTGTGTTACTAGATTTCTCTCCCTATTTTGGAGAGCGGGAAACCAGGCCTAGCAAGCTAACACCACTCCTCTTAGCTGTGTACATTTCTTACCTGGCTTTTTCTTCTTTCCCAGGGAAATTAGCTGCCTGCCGAGACTCAGAGAACCGAGGCACATTTATGGCCTCTGTGGCTGGCTCAAACACTTGCCTAGAATATCTGAGATGCCCACGCCCTGTAAGCATCTCATCCTGGGTATACTTAAGGCGCTGATTCTGGGCCTGGGTTATGTATGACAAGAAGCTCTGCCCCTCCTGAGGGCTTCCACCATGAGGACGGGAGATCTCTGGCTGCAATGGCTTCTTAGCCTGAGTTCCAGGTTTGACGCTCTCCTAACAGCTGTTCCACTTTGAGATGACTAGTCCTCCTGGATCTCAGCTTCCTCATGTCAAGGAGCCTCTGTTTTCTCAGTGTGCAACCAGGATGATGACATATCTGACATTTCCACTGCGATACCTCTTAGGCACCTCCAACTCAACAGAGTGAAATGGTGCCTTGCTTCTTCGTCCCAGATTCCTCTCTTCCGCAGCGCTCCTTGGCGTGATAATGCATCCTCGTCTGATAGTTTAGGACAGAAACCTGGAGGAGTCCTTCATTTCCTTCTCTGTTCATCAGGAAGCCCTAACGATCACACATCTGACTCTCATAATACTCTGCACAGAGCATCACTCTCCAACTTCACAGTCACTAGGAAGGATGAGCAGAATAATTACCTCCCAACCTGTCTACTTGTTTCCATTCTTGGTTCTCCTCCAACCTATTGCTAGTAATCAGAATCAGGATAAGAATACTTTTAGAATGCTGTCTAGACTGGCCACTGTTCTAAGTGCATTATGTGTATTACCTCATTTAATCTGTGAGCTACAGGGAGACGAATCCCCAAACCTAAGATGAATCCATGGCTTCCGGTGATTTGAGGAATCCCCTTCTACTTCCCTGTGTTGCTCTGCCAAATTCTGAGTGATCTGACCCGCCCTCCTCACTCTTTCTCCTCTGTTCAGGCCAACTACGCTGTCTTCCTTTCATTCTTCAAACATGTTCTCAAGTCTCTGCCGTTCTTTTCCCTTCTCTTGCACATCCCAACCCTTGGCAGGACCAGGTGGTTCCCCAGCTCTAGGTCTTAGAGCACAAAATACCTGCTTAGAGAGGTCTTTTCAGGCCTCCTCCTCCTGCTCGTAGGACAGGAATTCTTTATCACAGCATCCAGTTTGTTATCTGAGCAATTTATTGGAGTTTGTCCTGATTTTGTTTCTTTATTTGGTTGTCTCTGTGTGGTCATACCCACTGGGCTGGGCTGTGAGCTCCTCGAGGGCAGATGCTTGATCAGTTTTGTCCCTTGATCTTACCAGCATCCCGCAGAGTGCCTGGAACAAGTTACTATATATCAATTATTGTCTGATACTTGTTATATATACCTTTATAGGTTTTTATTTGAATTTATTCCAATAAAGTCCACATATTTTCATTGGTTAATATATCTGACAAGTATTTATAGGTTTCCTTGTTTTTTTTTATGAAATCTTTTTAAGAAACCATATCATTTGTCCCATCAAATTCCCCACACTCTGCATTTTTCTGATTGTATCTCTGTCATGTAGATAGCACGTTCCAACTTTCTTTGCATTTCCTATAAATCACAGAGACTTAATCAGATACAAGTTCTTTTCTTTTGGTAAGAGCACATTCTAGATCATGTTCTGTCCTAGGATTTCTAGAATAGGACTGTTCAATAGAACTTTCTGATGATAGGAATATCCTATATTTGTGTTGTAGAATTACGGTAGCCACTATCCACATGTGCCTAGTGAGCCCTTGAAATGTGGCTAGTGCAACCAAGGAATTGATTTTCACATTTTATTTGATTATAATTAAAAAAATTAAAATTTAAAGCCCTATGTGTGGCTGGTGGCTGCCAGATTGAACAGCACAGCTCTAGACTTTCCAAAGGCACTCTTGGTTTGGTGAACAAAACATGGCCAGTGGGGATGGAGTTAGGCCTGTGACAGACTATCTTTTCAAAGTAAACAAGCCAGTAACCGCCTTCTCTGTGTTATGTAGTCAGTGAGTTTGTATCCTTCAGTTTCTAGAAGTTCCTGGAAGGACCAGAGTGGGGATCCTATCACTTTTTTTTTTTTTTTTTCACAGGTGGGAACTCAATCTTGTGTGCATCTCTTACAGGCTGAGATATGGACACTGGCTTCCTCTACCACTTGATCTGTAGAAGTTTTCAATCATCTTCCCCCCAAGGATCTTTAAGAAATATACACTGATCATGCATAATTCTCATAGATGTCTTCTATTCAGAAGAACCTTTCAAATATATTTGGTTTTAATTTTTCAAGTGTGTATCAACTTCTTGGAGAGCATGACACCACAGAGTGAAAGTGAAGAGAGGTAGGATGTCATCAGACTGAAGACACCATCATGGGAAGGCCAGTGATACCAAGGGATCTGCTGCTTTTGGGCTGACATGAGACTTTCTTTCAGGTGATTTTGGTCCTGTGAAACACCCTGAGACAATCATTAGTACTATTAACAACAACATCTTTTTTCATTCCAAGCACATGAAAGGCTAAGTGTCTCTCTGTGGTTGGGTGGGGACTTCTGGCCAGCTCTGGCTGGTGGGTTGTGAGTGAAGTGATAGGTGTTGCAAGCTAGAGGAGATTTGGGTTTCCTTGGGCTTCCTTCAGGTTGGGCTCTTGAGTGAGGATGACAAAAGGAGAGCATGTTCCATGGGAAGGACATATAACATGACTGAGAAATCAGCCTTTGTTGCTTTTTGCTACTGGCATTTTCAAAGTGTTTGTGACCACAGTATAGTGTAACTCATTCTAATTAATGCATATCTTTAAAACCTAGAAAGAGAACAACTCAATGTATTGTGAAGAGTTGACATACCCAGATTCAGTCTGTTTAGGGAAAAAAAAAAAAAAAGAGGAACTTCTCAAAGCTAGAAACTGGGTTTCCTGAAGATTGAATCTGTAGAGTGGGATCTGCCCTTCTCTCCATAGGACTCCATTGTTCCTGCCGAGCCTTTGTCATGGATGTTCATTGCATAAAATGAAGACAAGAGGCAATTGTGCAGTAGAGCTGACAAGCCAAATAAAGTGGTAAGGAGGATCTTTGATTTGAGTGAAAATCAGTGTTATCGCCACATCTATTTATTTTGTTGATTATTTAATAATGCTCACTAAACGAGATATTAATATACATGAAAAAAAGGATCAAATCAATTTGATTATCATGGAGTCCCTAAATAGCTATTGATAAATGAATAAATTTACGTACATGTGTATCAGTAAGCATTCCCTAAGTGTTGCAGTGGACTTGGAGCAGCTGTTTAAGTCAAGGGCATGGGTGGGGTTTGGGAGGAAGGAAGGGGGAGTAGAGTGAGGGAGGACAGGGAAACTGTGGTGTGATCCACAAGCCAAAGCAAGCAGATTTCTTGACTCAGAGCTCAGAAGAGAAACCTGTACACTTGAAGTCTATGGACAGGAGGAATGTGTGCAAGTATACCACCATAAAGTCAAACACAAAATCATATCAGGATCATAACAATAATACATATGCATTATTTATTGGTCATGACTGAAGGCTAGGCACCAGCTAAAAACAATACAGTTGCATGTCATGTTTTAGCTTTGGCCTATAAAGTACATATATATTTGTCTTCATTTTGAAAGATGTCAGTGGTAATTTATCCAATTGTCTATTAACAGCAATGAGAAGTAGGTGATTATTTTAAAGGCATTTTAAGCAGCTCTTAAAGCTAATATTAATAGTAATCCATCAAGAAAAAGTTATACTCATTTATATGTAAAGAGAAAGAATAAAGTTTCAGACCCAATGTGCTCTTCATTTCTATTCATTTTAAAAGTCCTTGGAGTTGTGCTTGGTTTGTAGTATCAAGCCTCTTCAGGTCATGGGATGACCCTTTAATACCATCTGAGGCTTTCTTCGAGCAATACTGAATGCACAATTGACAGGTGAGTAATTGAGATGCATTGTTGCTATTGTAAGTAATTTTAATTCCAAAGTATGTCTCAGATGGTGGAATTTGGGTAAATGTTTATAGAATTCTTACTATATCTTTAGAGAAAGAAAAGATACATGAGAATTTGTTCTCCCCTCATGGGGATGCAATGAATGAGAGAAGTCCAACAGAGACAGGATGATATTTTTTTACCATTTAGTATAATGCAATATTATACATCATATTATAAGATAAAAAACTATAGAAGTTATAGAAATACATAGAAGAGAGACATGAGTAAGCTGAATTAATCAGAGAAGGCTTCATGTGGACCTTCACAGCTTGAGTTGGGTATGGCACCCTAAGGACAAAGGGGAGGGCAAACTAGATAGGGGTTCGTGAGGATAATAATGAGGGAAGAACGCATGGTATGTGTCTCATTAAGATTAGCAGGTGTGTGGTCGGGAGACCTGGAAGATATGGTAGGATGAGTAGGGTAGGGCAAGACTACAGAGAAATCAGAAAAATCACTCTAAAAGAGATTTGCTGGAGGTAATGGAAAGCTATGAGAGTAAGTATATTGGTTTGGATGGTGTGGGATGCTTGTAATAGAAAACTTGATTCTACTTGATTCTACTTAAAAAGAGAAAACTGTAATATGACTTCATTTAGAAGTTTGAATGTAGGGCCAGGGTTGGCCCTGTTCCTTCTGCCATTCTCTGGATGGCTTGTTCTGAGGTTGGCTCTCTTCATGGTCACAAGATAGTTGCTAAAGTTCCAGACATCACACCCAAACCTAACAATATCCAGATGACAAGGATAGGACATCTCTTTCAGCTGAATGGCTTCCCCTCTCCCCCTTATCAAAAAAGTAAACCTTTCCCCAGAAAAGACCCCTTGGACCTTTCTTCCTATCCATTGGCCAGAATTGCATCACATGGGCATGACTAAGTCTGTTGCTGGCAGGAGAAGTGCAACATGAGGGAAAATGTGAGCGAAGAAAACTGAAGTAGAAAATGACCATGGTCACACCCAATTGTGGTGAAAATATCTTACACACACAGGTAACCTTGAAGGTGAGAGCTTGCTTTTTCCAGACTTTGGGAAGAAGCCCAGCCGAGTGAGTGGCATGGGAGCTAAAGCTTCAGTGGCTTCATGGTCAGTGGTGAGTCTACCTCTGCCTTGCAGGAAGATGATCACCAGTGTCTGCTATCATGCCGGAAGAAGAGTCGGCAATCTTCAGGAGCATTGAAGTGAGGAGAGCCTGGAACCAGGGATTGGAGGAACCAAGCCAAACCTGGTTTCTAGGAGGACCTAGATTCAGGAGTGGCAGGGGGTGTGGAGTGGACATAGGAGGTGGGAGACCCTGGAGGAAATGTTACACCACCTGGTGAGTAATGGATATAGCAGATGAGCAGGGGCTATATTAATGATGCATCCTAGGTGATCAAGGCTGGACCAGCAGGGAGATGGGCATGACTGATGGGGACAAGTGATGTGGAAGGGTAGCATTGTCTCAACCTGTATTGGGCACAGTGTGACTTCATGATGGTGGTCAGGAGGGCTGAGATCTGAAGGAGCTGAGCCCTCGGCTGATGTTGGGTTATTCTTTAGAAAGTGGTGAAGCTGGAAGGGAACTGGATTTTTCTGACTCCTGTTTTTTTCTTTACCCCAGGCTGCCACCCAAATAAAACCTCATGCTACACATTCCAAGCTGGAAGTAAGCATTCGTTCTTGCCTGGGGAGAGCCTTCCTGGGAGGTGCCTCATCAAGTCCTCGTGGTGGGTGGCTCCTCTTATTGATGGTCTTATCAGTTGTAGGGAATCTGTGCTGGGTGCTAAGAACATCCATAAAACAGGGGAGGGAGAAACCTATTGTATTAAATCTTTCCGTCTCCTTTCAGCTTTCTCCCTCTTGCCTCCCACAGACACCTGGTATTGGTGCCAAAATATGCATTTTAGTGCCTTTAAGCAAAACTAGTTCTTCTGCTAGAGAGAACTCTGACACTACCCTTTCTATTTTTCTACCTTTAAAAAACTTTCATCAAATTTTCTCCATGCAAAGGCTGAAACATTTCAGTCTCTGTAGCCGTTCAGCGATGCTTGTGGTTGCTGTTTCTTAAAGGGAGTATTCACTCATTCATTCATTCATTCATTCGTTTGTTCATTCAACAGATAATTCGCAAATACTGCAATTTGATAGACATTGAACTTGATACTAGAGCAAACACAATCACAGATCCTGCCAACTTAGAGACTCTTATCAAATAAATCACAAACAAATGTAATATTGCAACAATCACCTAAATGAGAGGCACGTACTTGGTTGATGTTCAGTCACTATGCAAATACACTGCTGTGTCCATCTTTAAGATATTTAAATGCATCCACACGGATATTTTCTTCAGATGGCCACCATCCTTTCCTTCCCTCTGTGTACACAGATGCTTTTTCACCCATCAAAGGGGAAGTCTTACCCCTTCCCTGAATGAGGCTAGCCTTGGAGCTTGCTTTGACCCGGAGAAGGCTCAGAAGGGAAGCTATGAGGCTTTTGAGTGAAGGCCTTAACAGAACTGATGGCTTCTGCTTCTACCCGTTCGATGTTATCTGCCGTGGAAAAAGCCCAATATCCTGAGACCACAGTGCTGTAAGGAAACCAAGTTAGCAGTGGGGAGAGTCCACATGGAAGGAACAACATTCAGCCAGGTCCCAGCTCTTCAGCCTTCCCAGCTAAGACGTCAAACGTGATTGAGGAAGTCATCTCATCTCGGGTGTTCTTACCCCAGCGAACACCACAAGGAGCCACCCTGAGGAAACTAGCCTGGATTGCAAAACAAGAATAAATGGTTGTGTTAAGTTATTCGGTTTGGGGGAGGTTTGTTACACAACAATAAATCATTAAAGCACTAGTAGAGCTGCTGCCGAAAGCCCCTTGAGTGCCCCCTCCCCTGTGGCCCAGGCCCCTCAGATCCCTCTCCAGCACCTCCAGGACTGTTCTCCACCACGAGTTAGCACTCAACGGTCAATTCCTGGCACAGCGGGAAGCTTCCAGTTTCTTGTTCCAGAGGCTATTCTGATGGGGTCTATGCTCTATCGGCTGATGTCTGCATAGGGACAATAAGTCAATGTTTTGAATACCATCACTGGGGATATGGAGGCACGGGGCCATATAGTGGTGATCTTTGACCTATTCAGAGAGGCCAGGGAAGGATTCCCCGAGGAAGTAACACTTGAGCTGAGAGCTGAAGTAGTGAAAGTGTTCCTTGGGGGAGGAGGGAGAGGAGGCCTGACCACAGGAAAGGATGTAAGAGAGCTCTCTGGTGGGATAGGAGGCAGCAGAAAGAGGAACTAGAAGAAGGCCAGTGTGACTGGTATTCACAGAGCGAGAGGGATGTGAGAGGTCTGGACCTTGTAATTCTTTTCCCAGACTTCAGCTGATTAAGTTAGGAAGTTCCCCTCTTCAGGCTGACCCTTGACTAAGGTCATGACCCATGACCAGCATAACGGCATGCTGCAAGGTTACAAGCCAACCCAATCAGATCCTCTCTTTCAGAGAGGTGACTAGCCAACCCAATCAAATCCTCTCTTTCAGAGAGTTCAAATCAGATGGACCAAGGGAGTCCATTGGCCAAGAGCAGACAGCCGCTGATCCACTGTAGGTGGACCTTGGCTGGGGCAATGGACACCTCTTCCCAGCTGAGGACTGACTTCTAGAATTGCTATACAGTAGAGGCAGCAGGTGGTGGCCTGCAAGCCAGCTGGCATGGACAGTATACCTTTTTATTATTTTTTTTCTGTCCATCTACATGGACAGAACAATGGTTCTTTTGCCAAAACAATGCTTTCTTATTAAATTAGTTGTGAACACTGACATATCAAAAGTTTTCAAATACAGGACTCTCAAACATTTGGGATTTTTTGGAGTATTTCTGCCATGTCCGTGGTGGCAACAGTAGACGGAAGCGACTAGAAGCTAGTTGCTTTAGTTGGACAACGTGAAGTGCACACGAGTTTGTAACAGTTTCTATTGCTCGCTGGGGCAATCTCTCAACACTTGAGGTCAGTGTCAGTTGCCATATATTATCGTATTCAGGTCCTGTGGCTCATATTCACATCACCTCCTTCCCACCCCCCGGCCCCTAGAGGCACTGGACATTGCAGTCTCCGTTTGTCACAAGCCAGCTGCCATCGTAAACACAAGACCCTTGATGTCCTCCTTGTTGTGTGTGAGTTAGGATTGCCAGATTTAGCAGACATAAAAACAAAATAATAACAACAACAGCAAAACCAAGTAAGACAGGACAGCCAATTAAATTTGAATTTCAGATTAGCCACCAGTAACTTTTTTAGCATGAGTGTGTCCTCCCTATTGTATTTTCTCTGGCAACCCTATGAGGGAGGCCAAGCTGCATGAGGGCTGACACTAACGATGTCCCAGCCTCTGTGTTCCCCAACATGTGCCCCCACCCACTGGGGCAACCCTGAGGGAGGCTTCTGCTTCTCGTGCCCGAAGTGCTTCACAGCACAGGGGCCAGCGAGCAGCCCATTCCCAGTAAGTTGATGTGGACGCTTGTTGAGAGCAGAGCTTGGAAGATGGTGTAGGAATAACCAGGAAGGGTGCCGGCTCACGAGGGAGGGGTACCCCATGGCAGCAGTGTTTCAAGAAGACGCACCTGACAGAGCGGAAAACGGGACTCCTGCTAGCCAAAGGCTGTGGTGACACCGAAGTTGGTCACGAGAGTTTCTATTGGAACGCTGAGGCTGTAAAGGAAAACTGTTTCTCTGCTTACAACACTTCTGACACCAAATGTGCAGGTTTTCCGCACTGACCAATTCTCTGGTTCTCTGTGTCTGCCAGCTGGGTGTCATATAAATTTTTTTTTGAAGATTTATTTATTTGAGAGAGAGAGAGATAGAGCATGAGAAGGACAGACACAAGGAGAGGAAGAGAGAATCTCAAGCAGACTCTGCACACAACGTGTATTCTGACATGGGGTTCAATCCCCCAACCCTGAGATCAGGACCTGAGCTGAAACCAAGAGTCAGATGCTTAACCAACTGTACTACCCAGGGGCCCCAGGATGTCCTTAGTTCACTTCTGACACTAATCTACAAGACTCTTCCCTTCAAATACTAATTTGCAAGTCATGGGTCCCCAGGTTACCCCCATTTCTCTGCCTTGACTACAAATTGAGGGCACCCTGACCCCCTGCTTAAGTTTGATAATTTGCTATAACAGGTCATAGTACTCAGGAAAAACACTTTAGTTACTAGTACCAGTTTACTTTAAAGGAAATTATAAAGGATAGAAATGAATGGCCAGATGAACATAAGGTAAAGTCTGGAAGCATCCCAAATGGTGGGAACTTCTGTCCCTGGGATGCATGACCCTCTCAGCACATGAGTCCATTCACCAACCTGGAAGCTCTCTAAATCCTTTGGGTTTTTAAGGAGGTTCCATTACATAGGTATGGTTGATTAAGTCATTGACCACTGATTAATGCAATCCCCAGGTGTTTTCCCCTTCCCAGAGGTTGGGGGTGATGGGACTAAAGTTCTAACCCCCTTTTCACAAGCATCACTTATCTGGCAACAACCCCCCTCCCATCTTCTGAGAGTCATCTCATTAGCATAAACTCAGGTATGGTTGAAAGGGGATAATTATGAATAACAAAGATGCTCCTCTTGCCCCATCACTCAGGTAATTCTCAGAGTACTAAGAGCTTTGTACCTGGAACCAAGAACCAGGGACAAAGACCATGTTTCAAGGTATCACAGCTGGAATGGAGAGGAGGTGACAGGCGACTGTTTTTTAATTTTTTTTAATTTTTATTTTTTAAAGATTTATTTATTAAAATTAAAAAAATTTTATAAACATATAATGTATTATTAGCCCCAGGGATACAGGTCTGTGAATCGCCAGGTTTACACACTTCACAGCACTCACCATAGCACATACCCTCCCCAATGTCCATAAATCCACCCCTCTCTCCCGACCACCCTCCCCCCAGCAAACCTCAGTTTGTTTTGTGAGATTAAGAGTCACTTATGGTTTGTCTCCCTCCAGATCCCATCTTGTTTCATTTATTCTTTTCCTACCTCCCAACCCCCCCGCCCATGTTGCATCTCCACTTCCACATATCGGGGAGATCATATAATAGTTGTCTTTCTCCGATTGACTGATTTCGCTAAGCATAATACCCTTTAGTTCCATCCATGTCAAGGCAACTGGTTTTGAAGGAAGAATCATGAGGCTTTGGTGACAGTTTGGATGGCAGGAGAAGATGGGGGCAGGAGGGATCAAATATGTTGGTGGCACTTTCATGGCTTATCAGATAGCAGCACCACTGCCTGGAGTTTTATTTCCAAGGAAGTTGGGAGGAATTGCTGCTCTGAAAAGAAGAGCAATAACTTTCTCGATGTATTGATTTTGAAGTACAGTCAAATGAAAATGTCAAGTGAGTGGTTGAAAATTCCATTAAGTCATAAAAGCAACCATTATTGGATCTGTATTTACTATGTGTTTCTTGTTCTAAGAACTTTGTACACATTAATTGCTTAAATCCTCACAAAAATTCTATGAAAGAGATATTCCTATTATTATTTCTACTGTATAGATTAGGAAACTGAATAATAGAGAAGTTTAGCAACTGGTCTAAAATCACATAGGTAGCCATATTCTACCCCAGCTGTCTCTTAATGCTGTTGGCACACTTCCTCTCACCTTAGACCCAGGGATTTTCTCCGCTGCTCCTCTTTCAGTTTATCAAAGCAGTCTAGAGCTGAGAAAAAAAGTTTTATTTGTCAGTATCATATTACTTAATTAAAATTTTATAAGGGGAAATATACAATTAAAACCAGACATCTAAAATTAAATTATATTTGCATATGAAAAGAATTGAGATGGGTTCTGGCCATGAGGTGCAGTTATTTTGTGGCTTCTAATTAGGATGTTTTAATTTTACCATTGCCATCTTGGTATTCAATTTCAGTGGAGAAAAACTAGTGAGATGAAGCGTGAACAGTAATTTTGAAGAGCCTCTTAAACACGATTAAAGCAATATTATATTAGCAATAATATATTAATTAAATAATTAATATCAACTTTATAATGTGAATCCACAGCAATTTTGTTAAAAGGGGTTGCTGAAAGTAAGCTCCTAGCAGGGATTTCAGTTTACGTCATCTTTTTTTTTTTTTTTAATTTTATTTATTTATTTGACAGAGAGAACTACAGCAAGAGAGGGAACACAAGCAAGGGGAGTAGAAGAGGAGAAACAGGCTCCCTGTGGAGCCAGGAGCCCGGTGTGGGGCTCGATGTGGGGCTTGATCCCAGGACCCTGGGCTCATGACCTGAACTGAAGGCAGATGTTTAACAACTGAGCCACCCAGGTGCCCCTCAGCTCACTTCATCTTTAAAAATATGTTTATTTTGTTCTGTGTAGAATAGTAATGCATTTTCATCAATCACTTGAACTGAAGGCGTGCATTCTTTCTGGACTGAAAATTCTTATTTTGTCTTTTTGAAGGGGATTGTTGAATCCATGTTCTCAGGTTCATAACTGGCATTGCTCCCTTGTCTTGGAAACACTTTGAAAGAAGACATTGTATTCCGAAGTCAAAATCCGGTTCCTGATTTCAGCCTTTATCCACATAAGATCTACTGGAAGAGGTAAATTTGAGAGATGGGAAATTGTATCCAATGGTGACATCAAGGAGTTATCACCATGGTAGCAGATTTAGGACGCAGGTGTATGGGGTAATTGCCATCTCTTCCCACTGAACCAGCAGCTGTGCTTCCAACTTTACAAACAGAAGGGAGCGCCAGGGAAGAAAAATGCCTTTGCTCTTGTGCATGGTTTGGCCTGTTGTTGACTCTGCCACAGGCCATTTGGGTGTCAGAGTGGCATCAGTGTGTGTGCAACCTCGCTCTTTTTAACATTGTATACTTCTCATGCTGAGAGAGCCATAAGTAAATCTGGAAAAAGTAACAGCCTAGAGAACTCAATTTGAGACTGCTGTACAGTGACGTTGAACAATGGGATGTCCCCAGTTCTCCCCAGTAATGCACTGCTGACACCAATAGAACATGTTTTTAAATGGCAGGGCTGGAGTAGTTTGGGGTGGCCTGAAGGCAAAGGCCCTGAGTGCCCTCCAAGATGGTGGTGGGCTCAGGGCAGTGGGATATTGAATCACTGTAGGGCAACTGACTTGTTAATTCCATGAGAAAGTTGGCAAAACCTTTGTGAACCTGTGCGATTCTGATGCATGGGCTTGAAGTAGAAGAAATGGATCAGTCCGCATAACTTGGCTTAGCCTAACAGCTATGGGAATGAAAATGCTGGGGAGAAATCCTATGGCAGCTTTGGGGAAGCAAGTGTGTGTGTGTGTGTGTAAGAACCTAAGAACCTATATCCCAAATTGTTATGCAACTTGCACTACTTACATCAGAATCCATTTCCTTTTTTACCAAATGGCATTCTTAGCCCCAAGCACCCCCCCATTTCCTCTCATTTCTGAATATCCACAGTGATTTCATCTTGATGCTTTTACCCTATTTGGACAAATGCTTTTTTAAAAAACCAAGGAAAAGGAAGAGAAATCTCCTTGCAGATTGATTTGGACACTTGATTAAAATGAGTCTTATAATTAAGAGTATTAATAGCTCAAATTCTTTAAAAAGGTAGAAAATCAGCTTATTTTGAACAAGCTCTCCTGTTGGCCATTTGGAATAAAGTTAAAGCACCTTTTGAATAGGTCATCCAAATGTATTTTTCTCTCATAAGCAGGTTTAAGCAGGAACAGATTGCCATTTCCTTGACTTCACTATGTACTGTTGTTTTTCTGAAATCCAGACACAAGATGAGGTGTGTGTGAGTATGTGTGGGCATATGGAACCAGTTTTCCTCTCAATGATGAACACATGAGTGGATCCCATGTTTCCTCCCTGGTTGTCGAGCTCCAAGCCCACTGACAGTGAGGTGAGCCCAAAGCTGTGTTACTTGGCCTAAAATGAAATTCTCCTGCAGACACCTCTAACTTCTCTTCTAGTAATGGCTTAAGAATTAAGATGAAGACAGGAAGTAGCTCTTCAGAAATGACAGGTCTAAGTCAAACTTCTCATTTGGGAAAACTGCCAACTTGATTACTTACTTGACTTAAATTCAACTGTTCACATCCCAGGGGGTTTTGCTGACTGTGTTTTGTATTCTCAGAGGCCATGAATGCAACTAAGATTGGTATTTTATTTAAAAAAATTATTTGCTTTTATTTCTCCAGATGAGAGTGAGAGGAGGGTGGGGACAGAATAAATCTATTTGCAAGTTCTTTAAAGGAAAGTTATTAAGAAATAGATGGTTTATTTTACATTCAGATCCTAGGAAAAAACCTGGGCCGTTTATGTTTATTGTGTTTAGGGATAATCTAAGAAAATAGTGTGAGTAAAATATTTCACTTTTGTCTAGTATTTTTATATGCAGATTTGGTTAAATGATAGAGAAGTCACATAAGGGAAAAATTGTTAAAGTTCTAGTGAAAAGGAGAAAAAAAATGTGTATATTCTTAGTAAAGGCTACTAAACTGGCTTGATAAATATAAGCTGTGACCACCAAAAAACAAATAATAAAATTTATTTTTAGGTTTGGTGGAATGTGTAGGACCATAATAATTACTGTTCAAAGGTACTAGGATGGTCTATTATGGTACATTCTTTAGTGGACAAGGTGAGGTTTCTTTTTTGCTTTTTGGGCTTTTTTCCCTTTTGTTGTGGCCTTTCCTAGTAAGCATAGCCTGGCTGAATACATGATTATGTCAAGTATCTGTTATAAATTATAGAGGCCTCAGTAGCTTCTTGGTGTTTGGTTGTTTTGGGGAGAGTGAATATTTTTACACAAAGACAGGAGGGGAGGAGTGCTGGAAGAGATGAGTGGGCACACCCTAATCACCTGTGGGGCTTTTTAGAGCCAGGTAAAGGGGTTACGTTCTCTCCCTCACAGGATTGTGATTTGCAGAGCCTGTAACCCCTTTATGGGACGCCCAATTCCCTACTCAACCTTAATCATGCCTAGAGTCACTGCTGTGACTGGGGGAGTGTGTCTTATCCTTCAGGCATTTTAGGTCCGAAAAAGTTTGTGAAAAAATTAATATTCTTGACAGGATTTTAATTTCCAGAAATAGGAGTGTTCTGTCACCAAATGTCATCTGCCAGTCACACAAGACAATGTTGTGCATCTTCAATTAATTGTGTTTGTATTTTAAGACGCAACCTAGGAGGCAAGGTCTTCACAGAGTTTGTTTTGAGCAAGAACTTGATGACTTTGCTTAAAGGGCCACCATGAGGACTGTTTCAGGCAAGGAATCTTCAAGTTCTGCTCTTGAACTATGGCAGGAAGAAGAGGATGTATGCTCAGTTTTTTTTTTTTTTTCTTTGACCCACTGAAAGATTCTGTTATAGTTTATTTTCATCTAAAATGTTATTTGTGCTAGTACCAAATCCCAACAATCGTGAGAGAACTTACGTCTTTCTGTTGGACCCACCAACTTGAATGATGATCTATCAGCTTTGGAGACTTGAACTTCTGAGATTAGAGACAGCTGTGCAGAGAAAGAAACTCCCCCACCCCATGTTCTACCATTCCCACAGAAATAAATATGCTTTCAGCTGAGCCAGCTCAGACACACAGGAGTCAACACTGGAGCATTTATCTGAAAAGGAAACCCAGGAAAAATCCTGACATATCTTGGAAAGGTCTCTAAAAATCTAGACATGACTGCAGTTCAAAGGCCCATGTTTTCTCCTCCCCCTCGGTCAAGGGCAGGCTCTCTCCTGAGACTTTAGCTCTCAGTTTTTAATCCTGAGGCTAACTTCTGGCTCTGCCATCAACTACATGGGTGGAGGGCTACTCAGTGAGCCTCAATGTCTTCATCTGCGAAGAAATGACTTTTCGGAGCTGCTGTGGGAAATAAAGAGGACTGTGAAGATGACCATCTCTGTGCAGTGTCAGTCATTAAAACAAAACTAAATAAAGACCCCACAGAATGTTAGCATTCTTAGGGACATTCACTGGTAAATGGGGACTGTGAACCTGGCATGCCAGAAGACATTATATTATAATAGGAATGCTAATTGCTCCTATGAACATTTTGCTTATTTTATTTTATTTTATTTTATTTTATTTTTTATGTTTTAGAGAGTGGGGAGGGTCAGAAGGAGAGGGAGAGAGACAACCCCAAGCTGGGCATGGAGCCCGATGGGGGCTCCATCTCACAACCCTAAGATCATGACCTGAGCTGAAATCAAGAGTCAGATGCTTAACCAACAGAGCCATTCAGGTGCCGCTCTTATGAACATTCTAATTTACAGACACAGACATATCCTGTGAAGGCTGTGGGTTTTGCTAGATTAGAAATGGTGAACATTTCTGTTTTAGAATAAAAAGATAAATCCTTGCTAGGAATGCAATTGATCATTAAATGGGTGGTCTCTGAAAACATAGAAGAGGAAGTAGTGTCACAAGAACTGGCAGGTGTTGGATAAGGTAATATATACCAGCATGCAGTCCCTCATGTGTTTTTTAAGCCCAAATGGGCATACATGGAAAAGTAATTATGTCAATAGAATTCAAGACTTCAATTCAAGTCTTTGAAACAAGCTTGCAATTTTTTTCTTTGAATGAATGTATACATCTACCTATGTATTTAGTTCTGGGCAAGGAATCACCGCGGACTATTAATTTTAAACTCTGTGAGGCTAGGCAGTGTTCCTGGTTCTCATAATGGTGCCTGTCACTAATTACCAGTTATTGAATGAATGAGTGAATAAGCAATGAATCAGTAAGCAAATACCCAACCACTGCTGCAAAAAAACCTAGGAAGTCACCAGAATGAGGTTTTAGTTGTATTTGTTTGTTTTGTTTTTGGCAACACATATTGAACATTTTGGCTGGGTTTCTTTGGGAGAATTGGTGTGTGTGTGTGTGTGTGTGTGTGTGTACTGCAAACTGTTGTCTGTTCTTATAAAATTGTGTGCATTCTTTGTGGGTGATTGTGTTCTGAAAGGCTCAGACCTGATGTGGTGAGGACTTCTGGATGTTTATGGAGTTGAGGAGTGTATTGTCCTCCTTGTGCAGCAGAAGGATCTGTAGCAACAAATTGGTCTACATGTGGGTAGATGTGAAAATGACCATTCCTTAACATACTGAAGTCAGACAAGTATTATCAACAATCACTAGGTTGATCTTCAGGGGAGCAAGCGGTAGGGGGATGGAGGTCCTCAATGTCAATCCTATGGGAGAAAGTGCTTTTTGTCATGGGATGGGAGGCTGGGCCATAGGAGGAGGGCTTTCTCTCTCTCTCTCTCTGTCTGTCTGTCTTTGGCTGTTTTTCAGGGCTTTATGGCAAAAGTCTGCACTCCAGAAAGAAGGGGGGAGAGCTCGATTTTGAGACATAGTGGCAAGGTAGGAGCCAGGATAGAGGATTCTTGGGACCTGCGTAAGGTAAGCACGTGAGCTAGACTACTAAATAAACAAGGTCATCCTTAAGGTGATTCCATGACTATCTGGGCCTTTGGGAAAATGAATTCAATGGCTTGTGATCATGTCAGTCCCTTAGTTGGGTCACTGGCTTGGACAAGTATTTAATGATTTTTGAAGTTAAAGGGCCAGTGTCACCTGAGTCTCCTTTTTCATCGTAAATATCTCTTCTTGCTGCGAGTGATTCCCAGGTCCAAGAGTCTTGATTTCATTGTCTTTCGTCTTGTCTATGTTGCCTTCCTTGTTAGGAAAACAGCATTTTTGTCTCTCAGATCTTCCCTTTGCTTGTCATATAAGCTGGCAAATGTGCAGCATATAATCTGAGAAAGGAAAGCCATGGGATCTGGTATTTATTAGTAAAGGATCGATTGTGTGAAGTGTTTTGCATATGTTCTTGTATTCATTCCCCTTGACAACTGTGACACATAAGTTTTAGTAGATGTGAAAGCCAAGACACAGAAGGCTAAGTCTTGCCTAACCTAGGGAACAAGAGCCATGTACCTAGAATTATTTGGCTCCAGAATCCCCGCAATTTCTTTCACGGCATCAATCTGTGCTTCACTCGTGGGCCCTTCTTTAATGTCCTCTCTGGATAGAGAGGTAGACGTGAGGTAGCATCAGGAGCAGGACAGACGTGTGGGCATGCAGGTGGCAGGGGGGAACAGGCACCATCTTGGTGAGTCTTCAGCTCCTGCCCTTTTCCTGCTTCTGCCTCCTCCCTGCCTCCCTCACCCCGCCACAATCTCCTGCCTCTGAAAGAAGTCACAACAAGGGATTTGTCACTTGAGATCAAACCAGTGATCCATCCAGCTCAATTTCCTGCCTCTTGAGTTTGGCTGAGTCATGACACTTGAGCAGAATGCTGGGCAGCCCCAAGGCGAGCAAACAATGTTGCGTGGTATACGTGGGATGAAAACATGCCGGCTGACCCCAGACCCATGTGTGCCCCAGAGCAGTAGATTTAATGAAGAAAGTGGCCAGGTGAGGTCACAGACCAAATTCCAGGCATGTTTTGCCCACACCAGCTTGAAGGGTCTCCTTGCATCTCTCTGTCAGATTTATAGACACATCTGAATCTCATTTTTAAAATTCCAGCCTCCGAGCTTTGATATATTCCTTTCTAGTACTTTTCTCCTGGGCCTGAGAAGCCAAAAAAATACTTGCATCTGCATCAGAATTCAGGTTAACAGGAGAGGAAAATCTAAAATGGTCTTTGAAATTATTTTAATACCATTTATAATGTTGGCATCCTAGGGTGCAGGGAGAGAAATGGTAATTTGTCTTAAAATGTTTTCTTCCTTCGAGTGGCATTGGTTGATATCCACTGCCCCGTCTTTCATGTCATCTTTCAATTAATTTCCCCATCACTTAAGCAAGCTGACTTCCTCTAAAAGCCATTGAGATCGTATGCCCTAACCAAAGCTAATGGTTCATCAACAAAGCAGGCCAAAAGGGCCATTTCAGCAGCCGGGATGGGAGATTCTGGATCAGATACTATAAGGACCCTGAGTCCCAGGAGGCAGTTGGCCCTGACTCCAAGAGTAACAGTGTGGAGAACAGAAGAGTCTTGAGTCAAGTGCCGAGTCAGAGGTGGGGGTTCATGTATTGAAGGACCAGATCCAAAGCCCCAAGGCCATGGAGTTTAAAGATCCATGCCTCAGGTCTCCTTGGTAAGAAGGCCAGGAGTTGCCTCCTCCTGTCTGCAGTAGGTCCTCTGTGAGGGACACCAGGCTGGACTGGATACCCCCTAGGATCTCCTTTAGTGGGCATACCTCACTCAGCCAGGAAACCTGGTACTGGTGCTGCCACCAGGAGTGGAGTTGAATCTTGTGTTGTTTTGCCTTGCCTTGTCTTTCCCCTTTCCTTCCTTCCGTGTTTCCTTCCTTCCTTCCCTCTCTCCCTCCCTCCTTTCCTTCTCTCCTTTCTTCACTTTTCTCCCACTCCTTTCTTGCCTGGAGTGTGAATTTTGGTGTACTCTTTTCACATCTCTTTTGTGCTCATTTTTCTCTTTATTTATGAGGTGGAATTAAGTCTGGCCCACAGGAGTGATGGGGCTTTCGCCAAAAGAAGAGCAACAACCCCCCCCCCCCCCCCCCCCCCCCCCCCCCCCCCCCCCCCCCCCCC